>NW_009258118.1:3655555-4084569 GCF_000149755.1 Phytophthora sojae
CCTTCTCATGCAAAGCTTCAGCTCGTAACGATGCAACCTTGACGCGGGCTAGTACACCACGCCACCTGCTTTGAATTCTCACCGCAGTCAAATTCTCGATGCGAGAAAGCTGGGTCTGGACATCAGCAATAGCGGCAGACCGCATTGAAGCCACCTCAGACCGGGCTACAGAACCCCGCCAGTGGCTCTGGATCTTCGTCGCCATGGCGCTCTCGGCCTCCGCCTGACGGGCCAGCTCCTCCTGACGAGCAAGCTCCTCTTGTTCGCGAGCGAGCTCTTCCTGGCGAGCAGCTTCCTCCGCAGCGGCAGCAGCAGCCTCTGCCTCCGCAGCAGCCCTAGCAGCTTCAGCCTCGGCAGCAACGCGAGCAGCTTCGGCCTCCGCCTCGGCCTGAGCAGCAGCCTCCGCGGCAGCACGAGAAGCTTCAGCTTCAGCCTCAGCCTCGGCCTGGGCAGCAGCCTCCGCCTCCGCAACGGCCTTAGCAGCCTCGGCCTCGGCCACCTCGGTACGCAGCACAGCCACCTCGGACCGGGCTACAGAACCCCGCCAGTGGCTCTGGATCTTCGTCGCCATGGCGCTCTCGGCCTCCGCCTGACGGGCCAGCTCCTCCTGACGAGCAAGCTCCTCTTGTTCGCGAGCGAGCTCTTCCTGGCGAGCAGCTTCCTCCGCAGCGGCAGCAGCAGCCTCTGCCTCCGCAGCAGCCCTAGCAGCTTCAGCCTCGGCAGCAACGCGAGCAGCTTCGGCCTCCGCCTCGGCCTGAGCAGCAGCCTCCGCGGCAGCACGAGCAGCTTCAGCTTCAGCCTCAGCCTCGGCCTGGGCAGCAGCCTCCGCCTCCGCAACGGCCTTAGCAGCCTCGGCCTCGGCCACCTCGGTACGCAGCACAGCCACCTCGGACCGGGCTACAGAACCCCGCCAGTGGCTCTGGATCTTCGTCGCCATGGCGCTCTCGGCCTCCGCCTGACGGGCCAGCTCTTCCTGGCGAGCAAGCTCCTCTTGTTCGCGAGCGAGCTCTTCCTGGCGAGCAGCTTCCTCCGCAGCGGCAGCAGCAGCCTCTGCCTCCGCAGCAGCCCTAGCAGCTTCAGCCTCAGCAGCAACGCGAGCAGCTTCGGCCTCCGCCTCGGCCTGAGCAGCAGCCTCCGCGGCAGCACGAGCAGCTTCAGCTTCAGCCTCAGCCTCGGCCTGGGCAGCAGCCTCCGCCTCCGCAACGGCCTTAGCAGCCTCGGCCTCGGCCACCTCGGTACGCAGCACAGCCACCTCGGACCGGGCTACAGAACCCCGCCAGTGGCTCTGGATCTTCGTCGCCATGGCGCTCTCGGCCTCCGCCTGACGGGCCAGCTCTTCCTGGCGAGCAAGCTCCTCTTGTTCGCGAGCGAGCTCTTCCTGGCGAGCAGCTTCCTCCGCAGCGGCAGCAGCAGCCTCTGCCTCCGCAGCAGCCCTAGCAGCTTCAGCCTCAGCAGCAACGCGAGCAGCTTCGGCCTCCGCCTCGGCCTGAGCAGCAGCCTCCGCGGCAGCACGAGCAGCTTCAGCTTCAGCCTCAGCCTCGGCCTGGGCAGCAGCCTCCGCCTCCGCAACGGCCTTAGCAGCCTCGGCCTCGGCCACCTCGGTACGCAGCACAGCCACCTCGGACCGGGCTACAGAACCCCGCCAGTGGCTCTGGATCTTCGTCGCCATGGCGCTCTCGGCCTCCGCCTGACGGGCCAGCTCCTCCTGACGAGCAAGCTCCTCTTGTTCGCGAGCGAGCTCTTCCTGGCGAGCAGCTTCCTCCGCAGCGGCAGCAGCAGCCTCTGCCTCCGCAGCAGCCCTAGCAGCTTCAGCCTCAGCAGCAACGCGAGCAGCTTCGGCCTCCGCCTCGGCCTGAGCAGCAGCCTCCGCGGCAGCACGAGCAGCTTCAGCTTCAGCCTCAGCCTCGGCCTGGGCAGCAGCCTCCGCCTCCGCAACGGCCTTAGCAGCCTCGGCCTCGGCCACCTCGGTACGCAGCACAGCCACCTCGGACCGGGCTACAGAACCCCGCCAGTGGCTCTGGATCTTCGTCGCCATGGCGCTCTCGGCCTCCGCCTGACGGGCCAGCTCCTCCTGACGAGCAAGCTCCTCTTGTTCGCGAGCGAGCTCTTCCTGGCGAGCAGCTTCCTCCGCAGCGGCAGCAGCAGCCTCTGCCTCCACAGCAGCCCTAGCAGCTTCAGCCTCAGCAGCAACGCGAGCAGCTTCGGCCTCCGCCTCGGCCTGGGCAGCAGCCTCCGCCTCCGCAACGGCCTTAGCAGCCTCGGCCTCGGCCACCTCGGTACGCAGCACAGCCACCTCGGACCGGGCTACAGAACCCCGCCAGTGGCTCTGGATCTTCGTCGCCATGGCGCTCTCGGCCTCCGCCTGACGGGCCAGCTCCTCCTGACGAGCAAGCTCCTCTTGTTCGCGAGCGAGCTCTTCCTGGCGAGCAGCTTCCTCCGCAGCGGCAGCAGCAGCCTCTGCCTCCGCAGCAGCCCTAGCAGCTTCAGCCTCAGCAGCAACGCGAGCAGCTTCGGCCTCCGCCTCGGCCTGAGCAGCAGCCTCCGCGGCAGCACGAGCAGCTTCAGCTTCAGCCTCAGCCTCGGCCTGGGCAGCAGCCTCCGCCTCCGCAACGGCCTTAGCAGCCTCGGCCTCGGCCACCTCGGTACGCAGCACAGCCACCTCGGACCGGGCTACAGAACCCCGCCAGTGGCTCTGGATCTTCGTCGCCATGGCGCTCTCGGCCTCCGCCTGACGGGCCAGCTCCTCCTGACGAGCAAGCTCCTCTTGTTCGCGAGCGAGCTCTTCCTGGCGAGCAGCTTCCTCCGCAGCGGCAGCAGCAGCCTCTGCCTCCGCAGCAGCCCTAGCAGCTTCAGCCTCAGCAGCAACGCGAGCAGCTTCGGCCTCCGCCTCGGCCTGAGCAGCAGCCTCCGCGGCAGCACGAGCAGCTTCAGCTTCAGCCTCAGCCTCGGCCTGGGCAGCAGCCTCCGCCTCCGCAACGGCCTTAGCAGCCTCGGCCTCGGCCACCTCGGTACGCAGCACAGCCACCTCGGACCGGGCTACAGAACCCCGCCAGTGGCTCTGGATCTTCGTCGCCATGGCGCTCTTGGCCTCCGCCTGACGGGCCAGCTCCTCCTGACGAGCAAGCTCCTCTTGTTCGCGAGCGAGCTCTTCCTGGCGAGCAGCTTCCTCCGCAGCGGCAGCAGCAGCCTCTGCCTCCGCAGCAGCCCTAGCAGCTTCAGCCTCAGCAGCAACGCGAGCAGCTTCGGCCTCCGCCTCGGCCTGAGCAGCAGCCTCCGCGGCAGCACGAGCAGCTTCAGCTTCAGCAGCAACGCGAGCAGCTTCGGCCTCAGCCTCGGCCTGGGCAGCAGCCTCCGCCTCCGCAACGGCCTTAGCAGCCTCGGCCTCGGCCACCTCGGTACGCAGCACAGCCACCTCGGACCGGGCTACAGAACCCCGCCAGTGGCTCTGGATCTTGGTGGCTGCGTCTCGTTGCTGTCGGAGCTGAGCTAACTCGTTGCGTGCCTGTCGGCCTGCCAATATTCGTGCCGCGAAATCTTGGATCTCATGGGCTGCGTCAATCTGCTTCGTGTATTCGGCCTGAGCTTGGCGCCGACGAACCACAGCCTGAAGTAATATCGCTGCTGCCTTCCGGACTGCGATATCAGACTGATAGCGATTCCGTTGGGAACGGCCTCGCACAATCTTTTGGATAACCACCGCGCACGTCTGCTCTCTTTGTAGCTGCTGACGGAGAGCCTCTAATTGCTTCTGTGCCTGCCGTCGCCGGAATTCAGTCTGAATTCGGATGGCAATTCTCTCCGATGCTGCAAGCTTCTCGCTGTAAGCCTCGCGCGCAATCACGCCGCGCACTCCTGACTGGATTTGCGTCGCCATGTCATTTTTCCGCTGGGTTTCCTTACGATCCTGATCCTTACTGCGGAAAGCTCGCGCGCCTTGAGCATAAGCCATACCATTGAACGTTAGAGGTTTCTTGTTCTGCTTGGCCAGTTCAGCTGTGAGAAGCACCAATGCGGCGTCAGTTGGGGTGCTTTACAAACATGTACAGGTGAAGGGAATACAACGGTTCGCACCAGCTTTACGATCCATCTCGGCGAACTTCTGAGCTGCAGATCTGACGTCGATCTTGGCTTCGTCGACAGAGGCCTTGATCTGCTCAATGTCTACTTCTATCGGTGGACAAGAATTCAATGTGAGCTTATGACCTCGAACGCCTGTCAACAAAGTAAACGTACCGTCAATGGATTGCTTCCGGGTCGACTCCATAGACTCGACCGACTCAATCGACATCTTACGGTTAGACTCCCACGACGCCTTGCGTGCGGCATCATCCAACGCCTTCCGCTCGTCGCGCGCTCGGCTTTCGGCTGAGATAGCAAGCAGTAACCATCAGCACATTAGGGCCTCACAAACCAGAATAGTCCATGACAAGATACTCACCGAGCTGCTCTTGGAACCTTGCGAGTGCCTTCAAGGCCTGAGGGCTAGGCTTCTTGATGCGTGAGGCTGGGTCTGTGAACGGGTAGCGCTTGGCTAAATGGCACAACGCACGAACAGTAAGGTAAGCGACAGAATCATCATAGCACTCCAAGCGCACAAGACGAACCATTCGGGGTCCCGGTGCCGCTCTTAGGCACCATGAAGCCGTTCTTCATGACATATTCATGCGAGACGTCGTGCTGGTCGTACTTCAACAGCGCCGCCTTGGCCTTTTCCTCGGCCTCTTTCTCCACCTGCGCGATCTCCTTCGCGTGCACGTACGCGTGGTCGAAGTCGGGCGAGGAGAAGTTGTTCTTGGCGGACGCCTCCTTAGCGCTCTGCTCTTTCTGTCGCTCCAGCTCCTGCAGACGCTTCTTCTCCTCAAGCTGCTCCTCGAAGTAGGTCTTCCCGCCCGCAAAGTTCCGCAGCGCCTTCTGCGCGTCCTGCTCCGACTTCGTGACGTTCTCGCGCTGCTTGTGGAAGTGGTTGTACGAGTGGTCGTACTCCGTGGAGTAGGACGTCGAGGCGTTGAGGGTCTTGGCGTCCTGCTCCTTCTTGCGCTCGAGCTCCTCGAGGCGCCGCTGCTCCTCGCGCTTCTCGGCCTCAAACGTCTTACCGTCACTCGTGAACTGCGCGAGCGACTCCTTGGCCTTCTGCTCCGCCGTGCGGACGTACTCCATCTGCTTCACCGCGTGGTTGTACGCGCGGTCGTGCTCCAAGTCGTACGAAGACTGCTTGGCCATGGCGTCACGCGACTCCTGCGCCGCGCGGCGCTCCTGCTCCTCGCGCAGCTTGCGCTCCTGCACGGCGGCGTCCACGAGGGACTCGGAGCTCTTTGGGGCCGCGGCGTACGAAGGCTTGTCCGCGGGCTTGTCGGCGCCCGGCAGCTTGATGGGCGGGGGCGCCGCCGTGCGGCGCTTCCAGGCCGGCGGCTCCGAGTTCTGCACCGCGCCCTTGTTGAACATGGCGCGCAGGTTGGCCACGCGGCCGCGCGCCTCGGCCAGCGCCTTCCGCTCCTCTGTGGGCGAACAAGATACACATTAGCTTAAGGCAAGGTTGATCACTAGCAGCAGCTGCGGGACGGACGGGGCACGCACCTTCGTTCATAATTGTACTCTTAGTAGCGGGTGAGTGTGAGGGCCGCTCACTACGCGATTGGGGTCCTGCTGGAGAGGCAATCGAGGAGTGAGGCCGCGGTCGGAGGGGAGGAGGAGCAGGAGGGTCCAGCTGACGCGGGTCGCGGCTGGTTTCAGAATCTTGCCGGCGCGTGACGCAGTGGCGCACCTGATGGCTCCTTGGTGTCGGCTTGGACTCGACTCGGCTTGGGCGCGTAGGTCCACGAATGCCTCGCCTTGTACGTGGCGTTCAGAAACAATCTCGACAATGCTCGCCACAATGCGGCAACGGAGCGCGCCGGCTTTCACGCGTCCCACGGTCATCTCTCCCTTGCCACCGTCCTCGTCCTAGACCTGCATGCGATTATATCTGTACCCATACGAGATGTTGAGCCAAGCCGGGTATGAACAGACCTGCTATAGTTAATACTCGAAAAAGAAAGTGCAGTGTGACCTGCGTAGTCGGTCGTGCTAGCGATAAGCAAGTGCTACCGACCGGTGACGCATCGACCCGCGGCGGTGATTTTTTAGTTTGTTGGCGCTTCGCTCGCTATGCTCGCTCCGCTATTGGAGCAGACTGCCTACGCTTCGCTACGGCAGTGGCGGACCCGTTCCGCTCGCCTCGTCGGCTCGCTGCACTACTCTCAATGTTAGGTTAGTACTACAGAGGCCGGGGCGGGTCCTGCGGCCCCGTATGGTGGGGTCGCCTTCGGCGACGGAGCCGCCTTCGCTGCGCTCGGCGGCTACTCGTACTTAGTAGGATCCGTACTTAGTGAATAAGCGTGACGATTTTGTGACGGACGGACAGCGCGTCTTTCTGATTGATTCTTTAGACTAGCCGAGCGCCGCCGCTACGCGGCGGTAGTTATGAGGTTAGTTGCAGTAGAGTGGGCCGCCCACCTCCGCTTCGCTCCGGTGGGCTAATTAGTTCGGCGTGTTTGTGTAAAACTTGTCAAAAATACAAATTCAAATGCAAAAGAACACGTATTATTCAAAGTTATGTGCAGGACGCCCACCTCGCCGTGACTACACCGTCTCGAAAATTTGTCTGTACACGATGTTCGCTGTGTACGCTCCATCATCTTCTTCTAACTCGGGATATTCAATCAACGCCTTGACCTTGGATCGGGCGGTAACCCGGGAGAGCGCGACGTACAGCTGGCCGTGTGAGAAGCAGGGAGACGCGAGGTACAATCCGAGGTTAAACACCGTTTGTCCTTGGGCCTTGTTGATGGTCATCGCGAACGCGGGCTGTACCGGGAACTGCTTACGCCTCAAGCGAAACGGGAAGTCTCGAGCGTTGTCGTCACTGATGAATACAATCCTGGGAATCAACACGTTTTTTCCGCGGCGCTCCCCCGTCATGATCTTCGCGTGGATGACATGAGGTTTTAGCTTCACCACCCGCAGTCGCGTGCCGTTGCATAGGCCTAAGTCCGGGTTCAGATTTCGCATGAGCATGATTGGTGCTCCCACCTTAAGCGTCAGTCGGTGGGGTGGGATACCGTTAATGTTCACAGAATTCAGGACTTCTTGGTCGAAGAAGTTGCTGTCTTGGTCGTCTTGTACTGAGTCAATAGAGAGATAATCTTGGGCGTCACCCTCCAGGCGCGCAGACACCGCATCGTTAATACGTTGAACCATAGCATTAGTCGTCGTCAAGATAGTACGGCTTGCGAAGTAGTAATCGCCGGGTTGTTGATATCCGCATACATGGCATCAACCATCCGAGTTAGGCCAATTGGGATAGCCCCTGGCATGATCTCAGCGTCCTCGTCTGGTTCTTCAGGCGGGTTCTCAACCAACATGTCCCGCGGGATCTTCATATAGTCGCCTCCAAGGGCAGGGTTCACCTCGTGTCTGCCTTCACCAACTTGTAGAAGGAACTCGGAAAAGGCTGCCAGCTCAGTCGCTGTGCTTGCGCTGTGGGCCGACCGCACTCGCATGTTCTCGGTGAGGTGGGCTTGTTCGAAGTGCTGCCATAGGCTGGACGACTTCAGACAGGCGCCGATCGTTTTGGCAGGCGTGCCTCTCACTACCACGGGCAGAATTTGCCGAAAATCACCTGACAGTACGAACGTTTTCCCGCCAAACGGTTCTTGATCGTTGTCCATGATATCTCGTAGACTACGGTCGACAGCTTCAAAGGCATGGCGGTGGGTCATTGGCGCCTCGTCCCAGATGATCAGACTGGCCTCTTGAATTAACTTCCGGAGTTTGGACTGCTTGTAAAGCGAGCAAGGCGAGTATTCATTCAGCTTGAGAGGAATCTTGAACGTAGAGTGCGCGGTGCGCCCACCCACCAGCAGTAAAGCCGCAATCCCGCTAGACGCCACCGCAAGTGCGACCTTTCCCGAAAGGCGGACACTTGCGAGGATATGCTTGAGTAGTGTTGATTTTCCCGTACCACCTGGTCAGTCGATGAAGAACAGCTTTTTGCCAACTTGAGGATATTCCACTGCATCCATAACCTTTTCGTAGATGGCGCGTTGACCTTCGTTCAGGTCACCGCTACGCTCGTGAATTCGGAGTAACACATCCGGCTCGTAGCCTGTCCGTTCCCGGCGGATAAGGTTGTTTTCCAGCAGAGATTCCAGAACCAAAACCCGGTGCTCGCTCAACTGCGGGAGGTCAAAGTCATGCACGGCATACCCGCTTATTTGCAAGTGGTCGTTAAGTCTCTTGAGCGTGTGGAATTGGACAGTATCCGCCTTGGTCTGACCTTCAAGATTCTTGTACTTCTTCTCGATATCACTGGAAAGTTCTTCGTAGAACTGATCCCACAACGCCCGAACGTCTGTAACATGGGAATACACCAGCAACGTTGCGAACAGCTGGCGCAGTTGCTTCGGCATCTTAAACGTTGCGGCCTCCGACATGCATGCGACCCACTCTTGATCGCCGTCCAGAAAGCCGGCGTGCTTCGCCGCCAAATGATACGTGCTGTAAAGGACTCCATTCACAGTGCGGGCATCCTCGAAGGAAGTCGGTCCCCTGTGGTGACATAGTAACACGCGCAGATAGAAGCGCTCCATATCTCTGGGTGAAACGTGGATCAAGCGTCCAATCACCGCCTGGTAGTTAGTTCTACGAACCCACTTTTTCGCCTTGTCATCCCAGGAAAATTGCTTCGGGATATCTTGGTACAACATGGTCTTGGCAATCTGGTTGCTTGGGTCTTCGCTCGCACATAGCTCGAAAAAGCTCGTCCACATTGTACGTTTCCGCCGATCTGCGACCGCTGCTGGGTCCTCGGTGGGTTGGAAAATCACCGCCTGACCATCTTCTAAGTGAACGGTAAGCTTCGTAACGGAGTGTGTCTTGCCTTGGATATCGTACGCCAAAAGCCGCATACATGCCTCTACCGGTGATATGTATCTGGCGTTCAAAAACCGTAGGATCTCGTTCGGCTTCACACGGGGGCTGTTGGGGTCTCGCACGGCTTCAATAGTAATCACAGCTCTGTCGGACCCTTTGTATACGTACTTGTACAGATACTTCACAGCCGTAATTGCCGTACACACCTCCACGTTGATGTGGCAATTGTACTTTTGCGAAAGGTACGGGTTGTACGGAACCACCCACTGGTTCACTGTCTCGTTGTCGTACGTCTTGCCTTTGTACGTTAGAGCCCCCGTTTCACGCCGGCGCCGCCTGTAGACAGGGTACCCGTCTTGGTTTGCTCGAGTCACTTCTACCAACGGCTTCGGATACCCCTTACTGCACTTCCCGTCCGTCATGCTTGGGCTCGTAGGGTTCGCAGCTCCGCACGGACCATGCATCATGCAACTCATGATCGTTTCGTACAGAGCAGGATTAACGTCCTTGTCGGGCACCTCCGCAGACACCAACTTGTCAATAATCTCGCGAGTCCGAGGCTTGTCTCCATCCTCCAGAATCGTGAGAATGTGGGCGTGTGGAAGGCCGCGCTTCTGGAACTCCACTACGTACATTCGTGCCTGTAGGCGGCCGATTATACCTTCGTCCAAATCCGCTAAAAGGGTTTTGAGCTTTTGTTGCCAGACCCGGGCAACAATATCCGGGCGGTCTTGAGCAGTTTGACCCTCAGGGAGTTTTTCCAGGATCTCTTCCCACTTGGTATTGCACGTCTTGGTAAGGAACACGTCAGATTTCCCGTACTCGCGAACTATAGCCATTGAGTCTTGGTACGCCTTGTACATGTAGCGCGGGCCACCGACATGCGAGTCTGGGAGGATAACCCGTTTACCGATTTGGCCCAGAAAGTGTTCATCTTGGTCGCTGCGTCTCCGGTCTGGGTGTACCAACTCGCCGGTATCCCGATTGAATTCAGACACAATAGCTTCTCCTTCACCTAGCGTCACAGCCGTCTCATTGAGCAACGCGTCTTGAACGCCGTGATACTGGTCCGCACGGATCTCCTTCTGATGCATAGCCACCCATCGCAACTGCTCTTGTTCACACTTAGCTCGCTGGTCGACCACCCACTGCTGGAAGAGCCGACCTCCTTGGAATAGAGCCGATTGATCGCAATCCTTCTGGAACAGTCGATAAGCGGTATGCTCGCGCAGCGCCATCTTCGTTTTCTTCCTGTTCTTTGCTCCGTCCGCGTACGTGTTTGTGTACGTCCATCCGAGGTCGCCGTATGGAAACAGCAGGGGATATTGAAGTGGATCATACTTCTCGTCGGTCTCGAATAGGCGCAACAGTTGCTGGTCTTTAGCGTAGTGAACCAGGTCGCGAGACTTGGGAATGTTACCATCCGTAACGACAACGGCGCCGACTTCCGAAACCGTTGGCAAGTTGTGCGTCCCTGGATGGGAAGGCTTGGCCTGCAGCTTGTACTTAATGTCCATGATGGGGATACCTTTGGCCAAATCCTCCCGCAACTTCTCTCCAAACTTTAGGAATTGCTGCGCGAACGGATTGCACCGCTCCATCATATCCTCGATGTCCTTCAAGGCGACGTTGTCCAGATCGGCGTAAATGCTTTTGCGTCGCTTGGCGCGCTCTTGCATCACGGGATCCACGATGTAGATCTGAGCGAACTTTGGTTCCGTCCTCTCACCCGTTGCGCGGTCCACGTAAGGCAGCATAGATCCCAAGTAATGCCCCATTGCGCCTTGGATACGGTACGTGTACACGCCGTTTTGTCCCGCGACCTCCTCGTCTTGAGCTACCCCTCGAAATCGTCTGTCGCTGGAGGAAGCACCGATGGACGTAAAAGCAAACGCCTGGTTGTACGCCCGGATATTGCGGCGGAACTTGTCGTCCCGGTACCACTCCAAGAGGCGCGGAGGTGCTGCACGAAGCGGAGGTAGTCTCACTCTACCCCTCATGCAGCAAATGAACTCGGACTCGTTGGGCCATTTCAAGCGTGACACAGCCGGCACATCGTCGTTGGAGGTAATTTGTGGCGTCCGTTGACGATGTGTTGTCCCCTAACGTTGGCAACCCGGAAGTCTTCATGGTTGGCGTGCGCGTGGCGATGCTTAACAGCCCTGCGTCGAATGCGGTTCTGTTCGCGCTGAGCCTCGAGTTATTGCTCCGTTAGCGCTGCACGTCTGTCCGCTTGCCGTTCTCGATCGCTTGCTTGCGTTGCGATGCGTTCTTCTTCCGTCTGTGATGCGCGACGCACTGCTTCGCGCTCCCGGTTAAGCTGTCGAGCCACCTCACGTGCATCCGCAGATTGCCCTTGTCGGCGTGCTCGCAGGGAAGAGCGATTGCGTTCGCGCGCTTCATTGCGGTCCACAGGGTTCTGACGGGCACGACTTGCCTGCTTACGAATACGGTCAGCCTCTCGTGCTGCAGCTCGTTGAGAATCCGTCTTCTTAGCCCTCGAAGCTCGAGTGCGCTCTCGGTGTTTTGCCTTCGTTCGCTCTTTCTGCGATGCGGTCATGTTAGCTCTACGGATCCGTTGACGCTCTGCCTTACGAGCTCGTTCGGCCGCCGCTCTGTCGGCCGAGAAGGGGGTCGATGCTGCTGCCTGTGCAGCCTCTGCCTCCGCAATGCGAAGTCCCTCTGTATACGCAGCCGCATACCGACGCTGGTGCTCCAGTGGGTCATCGTCCTCCGTCTTGCCTTCCTGTTCCACCGTAGACTGTTCAACAACCACGGCGACCTGAGACACCGGTGCTGGGGCAGCGCTGTCGTCCCCGGCAATGTTGAGAGCTTCTAAGTCCTTTTCCAAGCCGCGTTTAACTCGAGATCGTGTTTTCTGGCGTTTTCGCTTTACTTCCTCTTCCTCAGGCTCCTTAGGTGTCTTGTTCACATGCGCGTTATCCTTCAGGGCTACTTCGACCTCAGCCCGCGTGCGCTGGCGTTTGGGGCGGCGGGCCATGGCCTACTCACTGCGAACACGAAACATAGTAACGTGACGCGTTAGACATTAAGTCTAAGTACACCGCATATACCAGTAGTCTTCCATGCAGCTTGGTTTGGTTGGACATCTGCGTACTGCCCGGGTGGTGCGGCTCCCATCGAAGTTTACTATCTCATGGAACGAAGTAACCGACACGAAACACCGAAGTGAAATCGCTCGCAAACGTGCAGTCGGCAAGTCAGGGTTGAGCGCCCGGGCAGTACTGAGGGTCTTCGTGCGATATCCTTTTGCGCATTCGTGAGAATGGCTTGGTCGCATGGGCCAAAGGACCCATTACGGCCAGCTCAACCGGTTCGCGTTCGGGTTTGTTGTCAATAGACCGTTGCCAATATAAATTACCAAAATGTATCAAATTTTGATAATTTACGTTACGCTACTCGCCAGAGTGGGCGGTGGGTTTAAATACTCTGTAAGGGTCCAAAATGTGTATGACTATAAATAGTCCTACCCATATCAGACCAATATTTTTTAAAACCCCCTAAGCACGGCTTCCGCCTAGCGAGGCAACCCCCCGCTAGGATGATACTTCCCCCTAAGCAGCCCCAGGAGCCTCGGACTATCTGTGCGTGGTAGTGGTGGTGCCTTGAGTGGCTAACTAACATACATACACGCAGCGTACCTCGTCGGCATCGTGGCGCGCGCGAGGCCCAAATTCAAACTGGGGCAAAACTGCATTCAGCCTCTAGTGTGGCCCACATTAATAATTCTTTTAAATATTAAATTAAATTGGTGACACCTTAAATACGTTAAAAGAGCAAAAATTATATTTATTGAGAGCCGTACACGTACGCTAGCCAACGCCGCAAGGTTACCCAAGCAGTAGGGTCAGTGAAGGTGTCCCAGGCGACCAGCGCACAGCAGCACGGTCGCCCGGGGGTGCCGCGGGTGCCGCCTTCGCTGCGCTCGGCAGCTTGTAATGGGGCCGCTTCGGCGTCCAAGGCTGTCTATGTACGATTATGTGGACCACCTTTAAAGTGGACAAAAGCTTCACACGGACTTTCACACGGACAGATCTCTCTGTTAGATGTTGTAGACTAGCCGAGCGCCGCCGCTACGCGGCGGATAGAATTTATACTCTAATTAGCTGTTTTGCACCCGTTCCGCTCGCCTCGTCGACTCGCTGCACTCCTCGCTACGTTGGGATAATAAATACAGAGGCCGGGGCGGGTCCTACGGCCCCGCAATATCGTATTGGGGGGTCGCCTTCGACGACGGGGCCGCCGTCGCTTTGCTCGACAACCTAAGTACGATTATGTGGACCACCTTTAAAGTGGACAGGGTGTGACGGACTGACACGCAGACGGACAGATCTCTCTCTTAGTTGTTGTAGACTAGCCGAGCGCCGCCGCTACGCGGCGGTAGTTATGTGGTTACTTGCAGTAGATAGGGCCGCCCACCTCCGCTTCGCTCCGGTGGGCTTTTATCCAGTTCAAATGTTATTGATTTCGATTGTGTACATGTAAAATTGTCTATAGGTTTGAAGTACTATCAGTAGAGTGACGTGGCTGGTAATAGCTATTCCAACGTCAGTGCACTATGAGTATATGCATGTTGCAGGGTAAAACATTATCTATTGTACGGTCCTGTGCTCCCGTCGCAACTATTTAACCCGAATTACAAAGTATCCGCACAGTACATATCTCACAATCTGCGTTTACTGTGAGTTTAGTAGAAATAAACATGAGCAATATGCCATGGTAGGGTAGATCGATCTGGTGTTGGTATCTTATGTGTGCTCACATAAGTCTATGTCGTACTTGTTGTTTATTCAGTTTATCATCCCACCGTAGCTCTCTCGTAGGCTATAATACCTTCATTCTACATTGGACTATAAGCCCCAGCAACAATCAAAGTATGGGTTTCGCTCTTCCTGTACTTAGCATTACATTAAGTGCTTGTGATCTTATATAAATACCGAGTGTACATCATCGTTTTAGTATTTCGTATGTTCCGCCAAAACGCAGCTGCGGGCTGCGCTAACTACTGCGTGGTCTACTTCAAAACTCGTTGTTTTAGACGTGGTATTATTCTACTACGCGGCGGACATTACCATTTTAGTGTACCACCTGCATTATAGTAGGTAAGATATAGAGAGTTCGCACTCGTAACTTTATAGTTATAAAGTCACGTTTGCCCTTTGTTACCCTATCGTTACCAGAATGATACATCAAGTATCTTTTTACTTTGGTCATAGTAGAAGCAAGATAACTGAAACAGCAATTTTCTGAGCCACGGCAGTTTCCTCACCGTTTATGACCAATCATACAGCTAAGAGGGATAGGTAAAACCCCACGCTATTGTGTCTTCTGTAGTATATCTATCAACACTATTGTGTCCCAGGGGCACGGACGCGATCATCGAGCACAACGCCAGCGGCAGCCGCACACTGGTCGCCGCCGGTAGTAGCGGCAGAAGCGCCACCAGCGACATCGACAGCAGGGTCTCGGACGCGATGGAGGTGACCGTGGCCTTGGAGGACGCGGTCAGGGGCGTCTCCGCCGACATGGACACGGCCACGGACGCGATGGTGGCGGGGGACTCGGGCAGCAAGCATAACGGCGGCCGCAGCGCCGTGTGTGCGCCGGCAACATCATGACCACGGAAGCTTTGGGCGTGACCGTTGTCGTGCTGGAGGTGGTCGTGGGTGCCTCCACCGGCACGGACGTTGGCAAGAACGTGACCGGTGACCAGACAGCGTCCGCAAATGCATCGACAGTGCGGAAGGAGACCGTTGTAGAGGTGCCAGCAGTACCGTCAGCGGCATCAACAGCATGACGTCCTTTGTAGAGATCGTGTCCGTACTGGAGGTGATCGGTGGCAACTCCGTCAGCATGTAGTCGGACGCAATGGCAGCGGGCGACTCGGGCAGCGAGGGCAGCGGCCGTGGCAGCGCCGTCAGCAGCATGACCTCAGACGTGGTGGTGGCGAACGTGGCCGTGCAGGATGTGGTCTGAGGCGTCTTCGCTGACATATACACAGTTGGGAGTTATTGTTATGCTTGGAGGCGGGTGGAATTTCTAATAGCATCCTGTCGGATTATACGCAGTGGAGTGTGGTTAGCTTGCCGCTATGGTGCACCAGTGGTAAAGCAGATGTTGTCAGCCACGAGCTAAATTCGCATTTACGGCATCAAGACTAGCGGGGGCAGATGGAATAGGTGTGACTTAGTGCAGTGAAGTATAAATGGTTAGTTGACTTTGACTATCTTGAAAAAATGATGTGAGGTTACGCCTTGGTGGCTGCGTTAGCCTTCTTTTGGTCTTGGCTGGCCTTCAGAAATGGACGGTTAGCTACATAAATTGGAGAGGTTCGTCGCAAGTTGCCGTCGACAGTGTACACTTGCTTCGGCAAGTAAAACAAATGGTATTTCTGCCAGCAAGTCCAAGTTTGCTGTTGGCACAGATGCTGCTTCGTTGGGTCAACAGGGTATGTGCGCTTGCACAACGCAACTCGATGGGTCCCGCAGTAGTCGGTTTTCTCGGTAGGATCTCTGCCCTTGAACTTGCACACAGTGCATTTCCGCATTGAGCGACTCCTTCCCTGAAGCACCTCCGAGGACGCTCTTGCAACACACGTTTGTGCGTGATCGCCCGAAGACTCGGATACATCTGCCGACGCCGCGGTTTGGGTCGTCGTCGGCATTGTTGTCGTTGTCGGCTTCGCAGCATACACCATTCCATGTTCCCTATCCAGAGATTTCTTCCAGTCCCCATTGAACAGTTCTCGAACCAGTGATGCCACAAATGCGCGATGACTATCGCGGGCTCTTGACCTTGTTTGGGCTGTACCTCCCGTCGAACGAGACTCCTCGCTCTCACCACGCGCCAAACTATCGCAAATGTAGGCATTGCATCTGGCTATATCAAGCATGACCATCGCTAGTTGTTTATGCCACTTCTGAAATGAGTGGCCATCGGCTAGAGAAAATCGTGCACGCAGTTGGTCGAGCCGATCAACACCTTGCATCGCTGAATTATACTCCCCGACGCAAGTAGGAACAGTGAAAGCCACACTCGATTCTTTTATACGACGATGCACAGTTGATGTGGTCGAAGCATCGGCATTAGACACGACATTGACAATTGAGCCATCCACCCAACTAGCTGCGACAATATGCTTCTCTAAGCATACACCTTGCTTCATGTAGCCTCGCGGCTTCGCGTCCTCCTTACGAATCATCGTAAAATGAGGGAAATGCTTGCTAGATGTGCGTACAGTGCCACGTCCATAGAGACCAATCGATCGTAAAGTCTCCAACAGCAAACAGGAAGTGTAGAAGTTGTTCGTGTTTACAATGCGACTGAATCCTTTCAAAGATGAAGTAACCTTCATGACGTGAGAGCGGATTTCAGACGACTTCGCGGTTAGATCAGCGAATTTCTGCAGTTCTGAGCGTGAAATTACACCGTCCAGCCGATCATCAAGTTCACTGGAGCAGTGCAACTTGAAACTCACCGCGTACCACGAGGTAGAACAGCAACACACGTATAACTTGAAAAGATACTTTCCGGTGGGTTTTTGTGGGTTGAAGACTATAATGTGGCGGGCGTACTGGGATCCGCAGGCAATTGTGGCCTCATCAACAGCCACGTTTCGACCGACTTCAACATGGCGCAGGCATCGCGATTTCAGAATGCTCATGAGTGGTCGTATTCTAGCTACAGGATCGCGCTTGATGTCGGAGGTAGACACCTTGGAACGAAAACTCAAATTCTTACGAATGTACAGGAGTCTTCTCCATGTCATAATTGACTCCAAACTAGTAGTACGCGCTCCAGGAAAAATAGTTGCTTCCTCGTCGTCCACCCAGTAATTTCTCATCTCACCCTTGTCGAACAGAGTCATGTACCAGAGGATCCCAAGGAATTTCATCAGTTCCTCTAAACGTACAGGAGTTGCCGATGGGCTGCCAGATGCGTCTGCATACTCGTTGGTAAAGACGACCACTTGGATCCAGAACGACAACGGAATAAACGCGAAGAACGATGAGGTTGCTGAATGCCCAAACAACCCATGACTTTCCGGGCGTAGTCTGGTAGTTGAAGACCCATACGGATGTGTAAATAGCCCTGACGGTTGGCCAAGCGATGCTGTGGGTGAAAATGTCATTGATGCTATCGCTTCGACTTCACCAGGGCACAAAGGACGCTGCAATTCTTTCCGCCCGCGAAACGCAAACCACTCACGATAACCACGCTCGTCCATCTCCTCAAATTCATCTGTCAGTGCAGGAATGTTTGATAGTTTGGGGACCATGTTGCACAGGGACGTCCAAGACTCTCCAAATTGAAGTTTATCTTTTTCCATGTTGGCAAACTGGCGAATACCACGGGTGATGATGGCTTCGGAAACATGGTGAACGTGATCTTTTTTTTGAAAAGCAGTACACGTCCGTTGAACCTGAAATTTGGCGTGAGGAACGCTAACATTGTCAGCATTTTTTTCGCTTGCCAGGCTGTAGCGAGTCACCACACCAATCAAAAATGCTGCGCCAACGTCGCGATACAAACTGAGCAGCATTCACTCCTCATCAGTCGGTGAAAATGCTACGCTAGCATCAACACATTTTTCGGCAGCCGCATGTGCTCGGCGAATCAACTCTTCTTTCATTGCCACAGCCTTGGGTTTATTGGCCTTGGTAGGTGCCTTCTTGCTTTTCGTTTTCCGTTGTGCAGCTTGTTTTTCGCTTCGGGGTGCCTTTGGAGCTGATTGTTCGGCAGGACCGCGCTTTTTTCGCTTAGGTTTTGCTGCCCCCGAGCAATTTGTAGCAGGATGTGTGGCGGCGTTGGTCTCTACAGGTTCCGACGGAGCCACACTTGGCGTCAAAACACTCGCGGGGAGGTCAAGTAGGGCATTGGGTCGTACATCACTTCTCCCTTGCTCCACCAAGTTCATTTTTGTAGCGTTTGTGTAGCAAAGCGTGCTGCAATAGCTGCTATCACCGAAATCCTTGGCGAATCCACCATTAGGGTCTGGGATATTCAACGAAACGCAGACATCATGAGAGCAGAAGTGATGGAGAATTTTTTTGCACCAGGTACAACTGCGCTTGGTTGAACACTCCATATTGCAGACTGCACATTGCGCACATATACCAGACGATGCGGTGGGTGCGTGGTGATCTAGCTGGAGTAAATGGTCTCGCGTAGCTGCTGCATGTACGGGTACGACGCGCGCTGATGTTGGCGGTGTAGATACAGCAGAGGCAGCACCATCAAACACCGATTCGTGACAGCTTACTCCCGGAAGCGCGGCTTTCTCACAATCAACGTCGCTTGCACTCGCTCCAGGAACTCCACCGCTACTGCCACGTACATCATCTGCCGCGTTGAGACCAACATCGCCAGCCCCACATGGATTAACGTTGTTTTGGTCGACATCAATTTCGTCATCGGGTCGCTTGGACAGGGCACCATCCGTATTACCATCCTCCGCTATCAATGTCAGCCGATAGTGCTCCAGAAGCGCTCGTTCACCTAGAAAATAATAGATACCCTCTGTTCCATTCGAGTCACCACCGGGAGGGATATAGCGGTACAGATCACTCAAGCTTCGCCCTGTTGGACGCTTCGAACTCCAACCAGCCGCACTTAGAACTCGCCAAACAGATCCAAACATCGCACGGTCATCCGCGAGGTCTGTATGCCGGTGGACACGCGTCAATATGATACCTTGCTCGAGCGCTAGGTAAGCAACGGATCGTACCTAGACCGGTGGGAGCTGAAGGTGAGATACTACCCGAGCGTCGTGATTGTTGTCGCTTAGCTGTGGGCTCGCAGGTGCTCGACCGCTGCTTCCGCTTTCGAGGCATTGGGTATGTGGTGGTGGACGAGCTCAGCTAGCGTACCAGTCGCTCCTTCACGGCAAAGATCTCTAACTGGTTTGCATGCATCGGTCTCGCTTGAACCATTGGACCGAATATATTGTTATTTGTATGGCCATGTTCGGAGTGTTCAAAGGGACCGAACGTACTAGGCTTTGTATGGGGTGGTTCGACTCATCGTTGTATGTGATGTTAGTATGGTGGAGTTTGAACCCACCGGTGCAGGTTCAATGCCCGCCATGCGGAATGCAGCGTAGCTGTGCTGACAAGGTACCGTGCAAAATGCATCGGATATCGAGTGCGGGATGAATACAGTGTAATTACACAGAGTCATGAATAGTACGAGTACTCAAAGCGTTCAACGGTAACATACGGTACTTAGATTTACTCCAGGCATATTGCTACCAAATGTAAGTGCTGTAGCGGCTTCGGCATCGTCTCCAGAGTTACGTTGACCCATGCAAGCCCCATAGTGACGGTCCGAACTACGGTACACGGCGACAGTGGTGACGCCCATCGTAGATACACTGCTGCCAAGTGCCAATGCTGCCTGCGTGTCCCTGTCGCTGGGCAAATTGGGCGCTTGCGACGTCGTCGTCTTGGCGACTTCAGGCTCCATCTTGACCCCCGATGGGACTCGAACGCTCCATTGCTAGCAGCAGCCTCTCTTGATCTTTGTCGCCGGTGGCACCCCGCTCCCTCCTGAGGTATCTACGTGCGGTTATCCGTCGATGAGGATCGCTGGAAGCGAAAAAGGACGGGAGAACGCCGTCCACCTGCAGGTCTAGTGGGCAGTCGTCCAGTGCCGCCTCCGACGCTCCATCTCGGGGTCCTGTAGCGGAATCTCGGCGTCTCGCAGCTGAACGTGGTTGACAGCCACACCCGGCGGCAATGCCGTGAGGAGAGTTGGGGGCTACGGGACCAACGACACCATCCCAGCGCCAGTTCTAGTAGCACTGCGTTATCGACAACAAATGCGCTGTTGCGGCGGTTGTGCGGGACGTGGTCGTCGGGTGGGTACACGACGGACAGCGAGTCCAACTTCATGCCCGGTGCGTCCCGAGGTCAGCGCGTCTAGTAGCACAGGCGGTCAGCAGCAGCAGCAGATGCGTCGACGCACAGGCGCTGAGCGTGTGACGACTCCAACGACGCTGGACTTGGTGAGTGAGGGGCAAACTGGCAGGCTGGACTTGACCGCAGCGTGCACAGTATCACGGGCAGCCACGCGCCGTAAACGATGGGTACGACCAGCACATGTGTACCACCGTCGTCCGAGGCGTGGAAACCGGAAGAACGGAGCGTGGGCAGCCAGGGACACTTGGGATCGAGCTTGCAAAATCGGAAATGAGCTCCGATGCGAGAAGGTCATTTTGATTCGGAGCAAGCCGAACAAGCCGACCAAACAACAGTCGACCAAACAACAGTGGATCGATTTGAACTAATTCCGCCAATCACACTTCTTGTTGAACTTTGGCAGCCAATCACTGTCATCGATTTTTCGGAGACAGGTTTTGATTGGTCAAAGCGAAGACATGGGAAAAAATGTCAGCGCGGGAAAGCTTGAAAAGATCAACCAAAGCAAAATGGGCACCAAAAAGGCGAGCCTTTACATGTTGTGTAAACCACTTCAAATACCGATAGCCTATTTATGTAACATTATGTATAGCGACCGCTCTACCCGTTCTCCCTCGCCGAAATGCCCTACCATCGGCATTCCCCCAACCATGGTCTTGGTGGACCTGGTCGGAAGCGTCTCCGCCGTCGGCGACACGGATGCAATGGTGGCGGGCGACTCGGGCAGCAAGCACAACGGCGGCCGCAACGCCGTGTGTGCCGTCAACAGCATGGTCTCGGAGGCTTCCGCGGCGACCGTGGCCGTGTTGGACGTGAGTGGCCGTGTTGGACGTGATCGAGGGCGTCACCGCTGGCATGGTCACGAACGCGACGGTGGGATTCGGCGCGGTTGATGAGGCTAATAGGGGTGCCTTCGTGTTGGCTGGACAGCGCCACGAGAGCGTTTATAGTAGCGGCATCGAGAGCCGGGCTGAGTTGCCTTGCTGGCGGTAGGAGCGTCTTCAACCTGGTGTTGAATACATTGATGGGGATGGGACCTTTGTGAAAGGTCGGTAGGTTATCAGGCGAAGAAGTATGAGACCAAATATCTTATGGTATGTATGGCATTAAAGGTTTCTAGATCTCGTGGCAACCCGATGGCAGACTTCTCGGACGAAGAGGACTTGCTGCTTTATCGGCTGGCAAAGGATCAGGTTGATGCAGGCCGCCGAATTTACTGGCGGACTGTCTGGTTGGGGATGGCATACTGCGGGAAGACACAGCGACAGCTGCAGATTCGTCTAAAGACGCTGAAGAGGACACACGGCGTGAGCTTAGATTCTTTCCCAAGGAGATTTCGGGATCAAAAATCGGCACGAACGCGCTTAGTTGGTGGCCACAAGGTGAGCGCTCCCGATCTGGGTCAAGTTTGTTTGCCTCGGCCTTGCGTCAACCCGTCCATGCGCCGGATTGTCATGCTGGTGAGATTTCGCCAACTGGGGTTTCAGCAGTCATTCCAACGCTTACAATCGCCGACACTTTTGTTGACTTTGGATCTGGGATCGGCAACGTGGTTGCACAAGTGGCATTGGAGACTTGTGTTGGGAGATGCATCGGGATTGAGTTCCAGGACAACTTGGCAAACATGTCCAAACTGCTCATTCGTGGCGCACGCGTGGATTTCCCGAATTTATCCAAGGTCACGATTCACGAGGCCGACCTCAGAGCGATGAGCCCAGCCGTACGCGAGGATATTGACGGGTGCAGTGTTTTATTTGCGAACAATATCGTTTTCGAGCCTACAAGTTTTGCGGCGCTGGAGGACTTTGCATCTTCGGCAGCAGGTTTGGTTCACGTCGTTATCATGGCAACAATTTGCGGCCGGCACCGCCCAACCTGCCCGCGCAAATTCCGCTCTGTCTAGACGCTCCGACAGCGTATCGACGTTCAAGTGTCTTGGTCTTCCCAGCTTCATCATGCATACTGGTACACCAGGGTTGTAGAGCCCTACATCTAAGTACCTCACGCAGAATGGAAAGGGACATTCAATATACTTCGTTTGTCATCTTGTTCATCCAATTGTTCATTACCTGTCGAGCCAATAACATATATCAGCCATTGTACACATCTACATCAACGTCTTGCACGGACATCGTAGCTCTGACCGCATCCACCAAGGTCACGGTCACCTCCATCGCGCCTGAAAACCTGCTGTCAATGTCGCTGGCGGCGCTGCTGCCGCTACTACCGGCGGCAACCTGCGTGCGGACTGCCGCTGTCGTTGCGCTCGCTGCCCGAGCCGAATGCCACCGTCGCGTTCGTGACCATGCCAGCGGAGACGCCCCCGATCACGTCCAAAACGGCCACGGTCGCGCGACAGCCTCGCCCCAGCCGAATCCCACCGTCGCGTTCGTGACCATGCCAGCGGTGACGCCCTCGATCACGTCCAACACGGCCACTCACGTCCAACACGGCCACGGTCGCCGCGGAAGCCTCCGAGACCATGCTGTTGACGGCACACACGGCGTTGCGGCCGCCGTTGTGCTTGCTGCCCGAGTCGCCCGCCACCATTGCATCCGTGTCGCCGACGGCGGAGACGCTTCCGACCAGGTCCACCAAGACCATGGTTGGGGGAATGCCGATGGTAGGGCATTTCGGCGAGGGAGAACGGGTAGAGCGGTCGCTATACATAATGTTACATAAATAGGCTATCGGTATTTGAAGTGGTTTACACAACATGTAAAGGCTCGCCTTTTTGGTGCCCATTTTGCTTTGGTTGATCTTTTCAAGCTTTCCCGCGCTGACATTTTTTCCCATGTCTTCGCTTTGACCAATCAAAACCTGTCTCCGAAAAATCGATGACAGTGATTGGCTGCCAAAGTTCAACAAGAAGTGTGATTGGCGGAATTAGTTCAAATCGATCCACTGTTGTTTGGTCGACTGTTGTTTGGTCGGCTTGTTCGGCTTGCTCCGAATCAAAATGACCTTCTCGCATCGGAGCTCATTTCCGATTTTGCAAGCTCGATCCCAAGTGTCCCTGGCTGCCCACGCTCCGTTCTTCCGGTTTCCACGCCTCGGACGACGGTGGTACACATGTGCTGGTCGTACCCATCGTTTACGGCGCGTGGCTGCCCGTGATACTGTGCACGCTGCGGTCAAGTCCAGCCTGCCAGTTTGCCCCTCACTCACCAAGTCCAGCGTCGTTGGAGTCGTCACACGCTCAGCGCCTGTGCGTCGACGCATCTGCTGCTGCTGCTGACCGCCTGTGCTACTAGACGCGCTGACCTCGGGACGCACCGGGCATGAAGTTGGACTCGCTGTCCGTCGTGTACCCACCCGACGACCACGTCCCGCACAACCGCCGCAACAGCGCATTTGTTGTCGATAACGCAGTGCTACTAGAACTGGCGCTGGGATGGTGTCGTTGGTCCCGTAGCCCCCAACTCTCCTCACGGCATTGCCGCCGGGTGTGGCTGTCAACCACGTTCAGCTGCGAGACGCCGAGATTCCGCTACAGGACCCCGAGATGGAGCGTCGGAGGCGGCACTGGACGACTGCCCACTAGACCTGCAGGTGGACGGCGTTCTCCCGTCCTTTTTCGCTTCCAGCGATCCTCATCGACGGATAACCGCACGTAGATACCTCAGGAGGGAGCGGGGTGCCACCGGCGACAAAGATCAAGAGAGGCTGCTGCTAGCAATGGAGCGTTCGAGTCCCATCGGGGGTCAAGATGGAGCCTGAAGTCGCCAAGACGACGACGTCGCAAGCGCCCAATTTGCCCAGCGACAGGGACACGCAGGCAGCATTGGCACTTGGCAGCAGTGTATCTACGATGGGCGTCACCACTGTCGCCGTGTACCGTAGTTCGGACCGTCACTATGGGGCTTGCATGGGTCAACGTAACTCTGGAGACGATGCCGAAGCCGCTACAGCACTTACATTTGGTAGCAATATGCCTGGAGTAAATCTAAGTACCGTATGTTACCGTTGAACGCTTTGAGTACTCGTACTATTCATGACTCTGTGTAATTACACTGTATTCATCCCGCACTCGATATCCGATGCATTTTGCACGGTACCTTGTCAGCACAGCTACGCTGCATTCCGCATGGCGGGCATTGAACCTGCACCGGTGGGTTCAAACTCCACCATACTAACATCACATACAACGATGAGTCGAACCACCCCATACAAAGCCTAGTACGTTCGGTCCCTTTGAACACTCCGAACATGGCCATACAAATAACAATATATTTGGTCCAACATATCCACCCAACAACGCTGATCTCTAGTACTTCATCATTCTAGATTCTGCGCTCAAGTGGAAAGATGGTTGATCGCAGGAAGGTCGCGGATAAAGTAGAGGTAAGTGTTTTGGCTATTTCGGCATCGTGTTGTTATGCTAGTGCTAATACGAACGGCTATGTATGGGTAGTTGTCAGGACCAACTAAGACGCATGCAAGCGATGGAAGGCGAATTTACGGATCGTCCAAGACGCTTGAAATGGTAGTGATGACATTGTTTCGGCCGTACTGATGCTCATCGCATATATAGTCTTTGGCTTTGTGTAGCGCCGGTGAGCAACTGGAGTTCGACAATCTGTATCCAGTATTTGTGACCCCTTCTGGGCGAGAGCGGGTAAGTTAGTGTAGCTACGCAATAACGTTTGGCTAAAGCTAATCAGTGCCTACCTGTAGAGAACCGAAGCGAGATGTGGCACGTCGATCGACATAGACGACTTCATAATTGCACTGCCCGTGAAAGAGATGAACGACCTCTACGTGGCGATTTGTCGCGGTGAAGATGATCGTGCGCACAACTTTATCTGGATGATGCGTTGGCTGGAGACGTGCATGGAGCTGTCTGAGGTAAGCCAAAATGTTGTATCGTGGCTGGTTACGGGTAATGATATCTATGTTTGTATTCGATATGAAAATGTAGATCACGCGACCGCAAATTCGGGCACGTCTAAAATGTATAAACTCCAACTTGTTGCGGTATCGTGAGGAGCAAGACGAACATATCGAGCGCTTTATCGCGATGGAGGCGGACCCTTCCACGCCACACGACACCCTCATGAACCATTATAAGGAAGGCCTTGACTTGCAGAAACGCTACAACGTAGTTGCCGATCTAGCCACAGCGATGGACAGAGTCGATATACAGGCGGACCAACTCAAGGACCAAGCTCGCTGGACATGCTCTTGCGAGAAGTGCGCATACTACCGCTCGCCCCAATGGCTTCAAGAGCAACCTCTCGGCTTGGCACCACAAGCTCTAAGGCCGCGCTGGTTTTGGCCTCCCCGCTATCATGGGTGATATCCAGTTGATTCGCGGAGCAGGACGCTCCAAGGCGAATACACGTTACTGAATTTACTATGTCCTCCCCCTAGTAACAGAGCAATATGCAATTTAGTTGAATGTAATCTCTCAAGTAATGTTACTTATAGAGTGAACTGATCATTCTAACGAAACCCAAAGCTGTCTGAATACGGTGATCCTTTGCGCCAGCACGCATACCCATACCGGCAAGTCCCTGCCCACATCTACCAAGGCCACGGTCACCTCCATCGTGTACGAGACCCTTCTGTCGATGTCGCTGGCGACGCCGCTGCCGCTACTACCGGCGGCAACCTGCGTGCGGACTGCCGCTGTCGTTGCGCTCGCTGCCCGAGCCGAATGCCACCGTCGCGTTCGTGACCATGCCAGCGGAGACGCCCCCGATCACGTCCAAAACGTCCACGGCCGCCGCGGAAGCCTCCGAGACCATGCTGTTGACGGTGCTGACGGCGCTGCCGTAGCCATTGCGCCCGCTGCCCGAGACGCCCGCAGTCATCGCGTGCTTGTCGCCGCCGGCGGAGACGCTCCGGCCAGGCCCAGGACAGCCGCCATAGTCGCCACCGTCGCGTCGGAGACCACGGTGCCGCCGCTTCACAACTAGGAAAAGCCCCACATAATCCACAAGAGGGCGCTGTGATCCACGGTACTGCTCTTACTAAAATTTTGTTAGGGTGCTGTTCTCACGGTACTGCTTCCACTGATACTTTGTCGATTCGCAGCGAATCACAGAGAAGCAGTAAAATGATGCCTCATGTACCTTTTTGATCGAAAGGTCGCTTCAAACCTCCCATCACGTATACTTTTGATCAGTTGGCCTCACAAACCTAATACAGCAAAATGATACCTCATGCATCATTTTACCCCGTTTTACTTAAAGTTTGTATGGTGTCCCTTCAAACAGAAATGTATGGCGTTAACGATAGGGTTAATTCGGTTTCCTGCGTGTATATCCGCCCCATAACACGGTTAGATGAGGAATCCCAGCGTAAGCTATAGTAAAAGGCTTCCACTCAGTGAATATTATCTACTACCCCACTAACGCATTCTCCTAACGCTACACATTGTACCTTAAAGATATACGAAACGCGTTTAAGCAAGTGTAGCTAAATATCCCCCCAAGATGAACGCAGAGCGCCGCTGTAGCTATAATACTTAAGTATGTACATTCCTAAATAATTACAGTAAAAAATATGCTATGCGTGTCAGCGAACGCCTTCCTCATATGTACGCGCACTGCTGTCGCTTACTATGCGCTTCTATCCTTTACTATGCGCTTCTATCGCTTACTCTCCGCCGCTATCGCTAACTTATGCGCTACTATCGCTCACCCAATTATCGTAGCAAGTGTTTATATGAAGCAAACCTCGCTACAGCGCTAATATACCAAGTAGTAGGGTGCCCGACTCCAGCGATAGCTACTACTACGCGGTGGGCCCATTTTAATTAATAGCAGGTGTTCCAAAAAGTATTATATTAGGCCAAGCGTCACCGCGGGGTGACGTAATCGCCCCCGTTCCGCTCGCCTCGTCGGCTCGATGCACTACTCGCCGTGTTATTAGTACATAGTTGTAGGGCGGGCGCTGCGGCCCGCTAGAACGCACGCGTGTGCCGCCTTCGCTGCGCTCGGCAGCTTGTGATGGGGCCGCCTTCGGCGTCCAAAGCTGCCTATGTACGATTATGTGGACCACCTTTAAAGTGGACAGGGTGTGACGGACTGACACGCAGACGGATAGATCTCTCTCTTAGTTGTTGTAGACTAGCCGAGCGCCGCCGCTACGCGGCGGTAGTTATGTGGTTAGTTGCAGTAGATAGGGCTGCCCACCTCCCCTTCGCTCCGGTGGGCTTTTATCCAGTTCAAATGATATTTATTTCCGATTGTGTGCGTGTAAAAATGCTTTTATGCTTAGTGTAGTCGTGGATGGTACTAGTATCAGCCAAAATAACTGTTCCCATGCCAGCGTTACTATGAGTAGATGGATGTTGCAGGGTAAAATATTCTCTATTGTACGACCCTATCTTTTACGGGAAAGCCGTGTCCAACTCGTCCAACTCGTCGCAACTATTTAACCCGAACTACAAAGTATTCGCACGGTTCACATCTAACAATCCGTGTTTACTGTGAATGTAGTAGAAATAAACATGAGCAATAATCATGGCAGGGTAGATCGATCTGGTGTTGCTATCGTTAACGTGCTCACGTATATGTACATATTTGTTGCTCAGTTTACCATCGTACCATAGTTCTCTGTCATTCAGTTTGTATACATTTACATTTTGTATTGGGCTATAAGCCCAGCGACAATCAAAGTGTTGACTTCGCTTTTCCCCGACTTAACATATAATAACTATTCGTGTTCTTATTTAAAATATCATGCTTTATCGTTTCAGCATTGTGTATGATCCGTCAAATGTAGCTGCGGGCTAACTATTACGTGGTCTGCTTCAAAAGTCATACATTTAGACGTGGCTATCCGTTTATTCTCGTAGATACATGTATTCTGACATTCACTGAGCGGAAGTTTTTTATCATAGTTTACGCTGAGTTTCATTCAATAACCATGCTATTAGGCGGGTATACATGTAGGAAACGGAATTAGTATAGTGTAAACGTGAAGTTTATAGTTACGCGGTGCAAGGTTGTTACTTTTAATATCATAGTTACTGTAAATGCTAAAATGCTAATGTTCGCTGCATAGCAGAACCCCACTAACGCATTATCCTACCGCTGCACACTGTACTTTAGTAAATACGAAACGCGCTTAAGCAAATATTCCCCCACGATGAACGCAGAGTGCCGCTGTAGCCATAATATATCCACCGCTAAAGTATTACAGTAAAAGTACACTGCGCATGTTAGTAATAAATCTCCTTCCGCTACATGTATCGCTTACTGCACACGGCTATGAACTACAATAAAACCTCCACTCCAATGCATGTCTAGGCATCTACTATCCCCAGAACCCATTATCTTACCGCTACTCAGCACCGCTGCAGCTATAATGTATCCGTCCCTAAAGTATTACACAAAAACTAACCTGAAACTATTAATCAATCGTCTTCAGCTACTGTACCTCTCGCTACATGTGCTCGCACTGCTATCGCTTATTACGTCGGTGCTATCGCCTTCTATGCGCTTCTATCGCTTACTATACGCTCCTATCATTTACTATCATTTACTGTGCGCTGCTATCGCAAAGTATCCGTTGCAATCGTTTTCTACGTGCTGCTATCGCTAACTACTAGCCGAGCGCCGCCGCTACGCGGCGGCGATTTTTAGTTAGTTGGCGCTTCACTCGCTATGCTCGCTCCACTATTGGAGCAGGCTGCCGACGCTTCGCTACGGCAGTGGCAGACCCGTTCCGCTCGCCTCGTCGGCTCGCTGCACTACTCTCAATGTTTAGTTACTACTACAGAGGTTGGGCGGGCCCTACGGTCCCACAATATCGTATGAGGGGGTCGCCTTCGCTGCGCTCGGCAGCAATTTCAGCCAATAGGAATTCACGTGATCTACACACGGACAGCGCGTCGTTCTGATTGATTCTTAGAATACGTTCATATCGCTGACTACGCGCTGGTACAGCTAACTATGCGCTGCTATGGCTTACAATGTGCTTATGTTTAACCAAGTTCGCTGAATTAAAATTATACTATGTAGTAGGGCAAGCCCAGCTATCGCTGCCACTATCCACTACTCGCAGTACTATTATATATTTAAGAGGACTCTGCTATCGCTGCTACTACGCGGTGAACCCATTTTAATTAATAGCAGCTGTTCCGATAAGTATTATATTAGGCCAAGCGTCACGGCGGGGATGACGTAATCGCCCCCGTTCCGCTCGCCTCGTCGGCTCGCTGCACTACTCGCCGTGTTATTAGTACATAGTTGTAGGGCGGCCCTGCGGCCCGCTAGAACGCACGCGGGTGCCGCCTTCGCTGCGCTCGGCAGCAAATCGGAATTAGTGGGGTGGAGTTTTAGCCAATAGGAATTCACGTGATCTACGGACAACGAAGGATTGATGTTTAGGACTAGCCGAGCGCCGCCGCTACGCGGCGGTAGTTTTGTGGTTAGTTGTAGTATAAAGGGCCGCCCACCTCCGCCTCGCTCCGGTGGGCATTTATCCACTTCCAAAGGTTTGAATTTCGTGTGTAGGTAAAAAAAGGTTGAAAGTACTATCAGTAGAGTGACGTTTCTGGTATCAGCTTCGTAAATATTCCACCGTTAGACCTACATCAGGGTGTCTATAGGTAGTTGCATGTTGCAAGGTTAAACATTCTATTTTGTACGGTACTCTGTTGTAAACCGGGTCCACATACACACAATTAGTTAATACGACTACAAAGTCGCCATTGTAGTAAACGTCGTTGAAATAAGCATTGACATGAGCTACTACTTGCTGTGGCGGGGTAGATGTTGCTATGGACGGTGTGGTCAGTAAAGTCTGTATACGTGTTGTTTAATCACATTATCGCACTACCATAGTTTCTGTTATTTGGTTCGTAGGCTATGCCATTAATAGTGTACTTCCTAACGCTAAGATGTTAGTTGCTATACATGTTAGCTAACTGTTAGTGTCTAGTATTTTGAGCTAACATGTTAGTAGCGTTAGAGCACAAAGATAGGTCACCTTGAGTAAATGTAGGTGGAGGAGAAAAGCTCTGTTTATATAAACGCTTGTAAGCTATTCTAATAATATATTCTGACCTGCTATCGCATTCTTTGGTCATAGTGTAGCTTGGGCTAGGTTGCAGACCATACTTGAAGTTTAAACCAGGCATAGAAACCATACTTGAAGTCCAAACTAGACTTAGAGGACATAATTTCGTTTAACTCTTAGCTTTATTTAGTCATTACGCGGTGCGTGTGCACCAAGAATGTATCATAAACCAATCTTATGGATTTAATATGTAGAGATGTGCCAAGAAAACTAGCACGATACATATTTAAAGCAATGGTCCAAGTTGAAGTTGTATCACAAGATGGGACCCTACGATAAGATTTTTCTATCTTTAATTTCTCTTCAGTCATTGATACTTATAGGTTGCGCTTCAATATATCCCTTCACCCCTTTCCTATCTAGCCTTATTATGGAGTTGATCGCTCCCAATCGGTTGCCAGTCTTCGATTTCCTCTCCAGTCTCGATGGCGTCTAGTCTCAACGACAAGCTCAAGTACAAGCGCTCGGCTCGAGATCCTACAAAGTTCGACATCAACGTGTTCCTCTCCAGACTCGACGATAACAACGGGAAGTGCAGAGGTTGCAGCAAGAAAGTACCTTGGAGCCGAGAGCGCGTCTCCTCGCACAAGAGAGCAACCTGTACAGCTGCGTCGGAAAGCGAAAATGATTTTTTCAAGTCTATCCTGAAGCAGAAACGCGAAAGGACGGAGGTCAGCCGCATCGTCGTAATCGACAGCCCCAAGCAGCACAATATCGTTAGCGTCCAAGCCCCACCCCACTCACCTGCTAAACGCCCAAAACAACGGTCGGTCGCGAAGGCAGTCGTAACGACATGGGTGGATTCGCTCACGGATGCTGAACGCGCCCATATCACAGAGGCCTTGGCGATCTTTGTGTTCAGGACTGGTATTCCGTTTCGAGTTGTTGAATCAGCTGCGATGAAGGAACTACTACAGGCGTTGCGTCCTACATACGTGCCCTTTGCACCAAGCGCGAAAACGTTATCGGGCTGACTCCTCACCAAGCGGTATGGGTATCTCTTCAGCAAAGAGTTTTTCCTAGTAACTGGTGCTACAACGTTCACGATTTCAAGTTATGGATGGTCTGGTCTCAACGGCGACCACGTTGTGCTGATTCCTGGCAAGAAACCATTTCTCTTCTGAACCAAGTCAACTGTCGGCATATCGCAGACGTCGGAGGTCATTGCAGCAGAGATTCTACAAGTTGTCTACGAGCTGGGCGTTGAGAAGTGCGTCGGCATAGTGACGGACAACGCCCCCTCAATGCGCGGCGCGTGGAGCATTATTATGCAGAAGCACCCCCACATATTCGCGAATGGATGTGCTGCTCATGTGATGAACCTTCTGATCAAGGACATTTGCAACATCGCTGTGTTCTCGGACATCCTGAAGAAGGCTACGACGGTGGTCAGCTTTATCAAGGAGCATGGATTTGTTGTACAACCGCTTGGCCTTTGAAAAGTTGGAGCGTGTAGCCTTCATTTACATCAACTCATGCCTGCTTGATGACGTCGACTGCCGCGACTATCTCGCCGAGGACGTGGATGAGGACATCGATTCCGACAGCGACGAAGAGAGTGGTGAAGAAAAGGAAGACGAGGGCGAAGTGATAGTGATCACCTAGTGCTAGAGTGGCAGCTCGATCTTTACACTTTTTTTAGTAAACCTAAATACAAATACCACATGCATAAATGACTATACGTTTATTAAAACAGCAAGCTATAAAAAATGATCCATAATAAATTATCCTTGGTATGTGATCGTGATGGAACAAGTTTCAAATAGTCTAATTTCAATCTGTCGATACTGTAATTACCTCGATATATACCTTAGATCAGCAAATTGTACATGCTCAAGTTGAATTTGTTAGCTTAAGATACGATTTTGATACATATATATTTTCATATCTGTACGGCGATCTTGGGCATAATTAGTATCTGCCGGGACATCCTTCGCGTTAAATACAGTCAATTATTTCTGGCAGCTTTTGAGCTCATTCTTATACTGTGTATTTTTAAGGTAGAGTTGTTACTGTGTGCTTTTGAACATGCCCCACTCTTCTTTTCGCGCACAAGAACGCGTGGCTCGACCCAACAAGCGCCAACGGCAAGCTCGGCTGCGGGCACGACACGCGCGCAACGGAAGATGGAAGCGCAGTCAAACGCCCCTTACGACGGCACATCAATCCACGCCACCGTCGACTCCCCCTCGACCCAACCCACCGTCAACTCCCCCTCAGGTGAGTTTCGATTTAGGCGATGATGTATCGGCCGACTCGCCATCGACACCTGCCCCCCCCCCCCCCCCTGAGAGTCCGTCGCAAGTTCTTACCGGCCTAGTTAGTGAATATGCAGACCTATCAAATGCAACATCAAGCGAGGCCGACTCCGACCCCGAAATCCCAGCTGAAGGACCGGGGATTTACCATGCGGAACGGATTTACGACCGGCGAACTGTGAACTACCACCCAATCTACCTAGTAAAATGGGTAGGTTGGGAGGAACTCACATGGGAGTCGCCTCACCACTTGCCAGCAGAGCTGATAGTGGATTTTGAAAGAGATGAAGTAAATGGTGCCTGGCCTAATTATATCAGAATCCCTGGAGGTTGGTGGCGCGGAAGGTCGACGTGGAGGCTAGAGGAGGACCCGTAGAAACTATACTTTTGATTAGACTTCGCAGCAGAATCGCTTAATAAATACATTGGCAAACTATACAGTACAGCTATACAGTACTAACATGTATAGTTTACAACTAACGGTTAGTTAGTGTCTAGTAAAATTAGCTAACATGTTAGTGGAGTACACTAATGGCCCATTAAGTAAGTACAGCCTGTAATCAGGCTATAAGCCCAGATAACAATCAAAGTATGGGCTTCGCTGTTCCTGTACTTAGCATTATATTAAGTGCTAACCGTCTTTAAAAAAATCCGTGTATTTATCATGCTACATCGTCCCTCTGCAAACGCCAATAATTTTACGTGGTCTACTTCAAAATGTCAAAATTATGCGTAATTATCTTCTGCTACGCTGTTCCCGTGCCACCTGCAGTACGTACATTTAAATAGTGATGAAAAGTAGGAACTTTGCATGCAATCACGATGCAGTACACCGTGCGCTATGCTAATTCCGTCCCGTGCAATTAGCGTACAGCCCAATAATATGGTAGAGTGTGGGTAAGCGACAGAGGGATTTCAATGTTGGCATGTCATATGAACTGCATACACAATAACACCCTCAGTTTAATTAAAATATCTACTATCCCCATAACAGATTATCCTACCGATATGTACATGTAGTGGCCTCGGTTGCTATAATGTGCTTATCCCCAAAAATAGTATAGTAAAAAAAGCTGTGAATAGTTTATCCACCTTCAGCTCACCTTGCTCTACATGTACTCGCACTGCTATCACTTACAACGTTGCTGCTATCACCTACTACGTGCTCCTATAGCTTTCTACGTGCTGCTATCACGTTCATATCGCTTACTACGTGTTGCTAGCGCTTAACTATGCCGTCCTATCGCTGACTACGTGCTGCTATAACTATCTATACGCTTCTATAGCTTACTATGTGTTTGTATTGAGCCAACATTGCTATTGTACTACAGTAAGTAGCATGGCAGGTCCACCTATCGCTACATTAGCTAAGGGATTGAAAGTAAGAAGTGCTTACCCGTAACTATGCGTTTACGCTATGCTACTTCCGTTTCCTGCATGTATATCGATCCAATAACATGGTTAGAGAAGGAATTTCTACTATAATAAAAAGCTCCAGCTCATTGAATGTCAGAATATCTACTACCCCGATAACGCATTAACCTACCGCTACATTAGTTAAGTATGTACATTCTTCAATAATTACAGTAAAAAATATGCTATGCGAGTCAGTGAACGCCTTCCTCATATGTACGCGCACTGCTGTCGCTTACTATGCGCTTCTATCCTTTACTATGCGCTTCTATCGCTTACTCTCCGCCGCTATCGCTAACTTATGCGCTACTATCGCTCACCCAATTATCATAGCATGTTTTTATATGAAGCAAACCTCGCTACAGCGCTATTATACTAAGTAGTAGGGTGCCCGACCCCAGCGATAGCTGCTACTACGCGGTGGGCCCATTTTAATTAATAGCAGGTGTTCCGAAAAGTATTATATTAGGCCAAGCGTCACCGCGGGGTGACGTAATCGCCCCCGTTCCGCTCGCCTCGTCGGCTCGATGCACTACTCGCTGTGTTATTAGTACATAGTTGTAGGGCGGGCGCTGCGGCCCGCTAGAACGCACGCGTGTGCCGCCTTCGCTGCGCTCGGCAGCTTGTGATGGAGCCGCCTTCGGCGTCCAAGGCTGTCTTTGTACGATTATGTGGACCACCTTTAAAGTGGACAGGGTGTGACGGACGGGATTTCTCGCAGACTGGACGGTGTCTCTAGTAGATGGTTAGGACTAGAGCTCTGGGCGCCCGCTATGTGGACGCTAGGCCTTGGTTTGTTAGATTGCCCGCCTCCGCTTCGCTGCGGCGGGTGGTCTTTAGTTTTTGTCTAATTTGGAGTTTACTTACGTATCTACTCAGTCAAACTTTATATACTTACTCGTGTACTCATTTACTATTGCTCAGATTGGTAAAATGTACTTGAGTTAATTCTGTGTCTCAAATATCTCGCGATACACTATGTTTTTTGTGTGAACATTCCCTTCCTCGTCGATAGCCTCCGGGTCCACTGCAATCTTGATCGCCTTCCTTGATGTAACTCTCGACAGCGCCACGTAGAGTTGTCCGTGAGCAAAGACGGGTGACTCTAAGTAAATTCCCACGTGATGGATAGATTGTCCTTGGGCCTTGTTAATAGTCATAGCGAAAGCTGGTACAACTGGAAATTGCTTGCGCTTGAGCTTGAACGGGAACTCTCTATCGTCACCCTCTGTGTAGAAGATGATCCGCGGAATGAAGACCTTTTTCCCCTTGAAAGGTCCCGACATTATAATTGCTTCGATGCTTTTCTCGCGCAGAGACAACACGCGAAGCCGTGTCCCGTTGCACAGCCCAGCATCGCTGTTCAGGTTTCGAATCATGATGATGGGAGCACCGACCTTTAGAACTATCCTGTGCGGTGGAATGCCAGAAAAGTTCAACGAGTTCAAGAACTCTTGCTCAAACATATTCGGGTCCGCAACTCCCTCCAGCGAATCATTGGAGAGATACTCCCTTGTGTCTCCAGAAAGACGCACAGACACCATGTCATTGATACGCCTGACACTTGCGTTCGTAGGTGCTAGAATGGCTCGTTCAACGAAGTACTCATCTGGTATATCATTGCTTTCCACGCCTGGGTAGATAGCGTCAATAAGAGCGTTGACATTACGCTCTCGGCGACTGTCATCTGGGTCCTCTGTGTCTTCATGATCCTCTGGCGGTTAAAGATTAAAGTCGGGCGGCGCCTCCATTATGTCGCTCTCTTTTGTTTCTTCATCAACCACTGACGATGATTCGGTACTTCCTGGTATGATGCACATATCGTGTGGACGGCAAATGTCGTTTTCGCCGATCTCCGAGTTGACTGGATAGCGACCCTCGCCTATGTGGAGTAAGAAATCAGAGAACTCGGCTAACTCGGCTGCACTGACCTGGTCAGGGGCTGTCCTCACACGCTTGTTCTCCGTTAGCCGCACTTGACGCAAATGCCCCCAGAGTGGCGAAGATTTAAAACCGGCCTTCACTGCCTCGGCCCTCGTAGCGTCCTTCAAGACTGGCAAAATCTGGCGATGATCTCCACTGAACACCATCACCTTTCCTCCAAATGGCTCGGACTCGTTGGGCATGAGATCGCGAAATGTTCTATCCACAGCCTCAAAGCACGCGCGGTTCATCTTCGGCGCCTCGTCCCAAATGATCAGGCTTGACTCCCTAACCATCTTCGCTTTAGCACTCTGCCAGGATAGACTGCACGTTGCAAACTCGGACAACTTGAGCGGAATTCGAAACGTCGAGTGGGCTGTGTGACCCCCTGTCAAAAGAGTAGCGGCAATGCCACTGGAAGCTACAGCAATCGCAACTCTGCGTTGCATGCGAACATGGGCAAGTATCTGCTCCAACAGAAACGACTTGCCAGTACCACCCGGCCCATCCACAAAAAATAGTTTCTGCCCTTGTACCGGATGATTCACCGCTTCAATCACTTGGTCGAAGACTTCCTTCTGGTTCTCGTTCATTCAATAATCTAGCATAGCGGTCTCTTCGAGATCAGTTGTGCTATACGCGTCGAGTTCTTGGTGGATGATATCAACCGGCCGAGCATCTTGTTCATCAACCTCCGCCGCGACATCGCTGTAGAACGACAAATCTGGAAGACCGTAGTTTTCGAGTGTCTTCCCGTTTGAATCTAGGTATTTAACCACATCCAGCAAGGCTTTGTACTCAGCCATCCGTAGGCGAAAGTCCACCTCGCGTTCAATGTTTTTTCCCGCATCATAATGCTCGATCTGCCGGACAATATCCTCGGACATTTGTACCTTGAAGTTGTCCCAAAGTTCTCTGGCGTTGCGCGGCAGCGAATACACCAGGATAATTTTAAATAGCTGCCTCAGTTCCTTAGCCATCAAGAACAATGCCGACTCCGCCAGACAGTGTTGCCACTCTTGGTCGTTTTCCAAGTACCCTGCAGCTGCAGCTGCCTCTTGATAAGAGGAGTACAAATGACCATTAATCGTTCGAAGGTCCTCGAAAGACTTAGGAGACCGCCGATGACACAGCAAAAGTCGCAGGTAAAACCTATCCGGATCTTGAGGAGACACATGTGCCATGCGTCCCAGCGAAGCCACGTATTGTTTATACGGTTCCCAGTGCTTTCTACCCTCGGTAACCCAGCGGTATTTTGTAGGGACGTCTTTGTACAGAAGACCCGCCGTTCCAATGGGGTCGTTTGCACACAACTTGAAAAATGCAGTGAGCATCGTATTGACGCCAGCCCGCACCAAGTTTCGAAGTTGTCGATTCGTCGCGTGCTGTCGATATGCAACCAAGCTCATACCCTCCAAGTGAACGGGTAAGTTCACAACTGACTGCGTAGACCCTTGAGTTGGATGTTTGGACAACCGCATACATGCTTCAACAGGCGAAATGTAGCGTCCGAGCAAATACTGAAGAATCTCGTTGGCTTGAATCTCTTCTCCTTCAATAGCGATCGTGGTCATATCCAAGCCCTTGTACACGTAATTGTAGATGTACTTGACAGCCCTGTTTGTCGAACACACTTCGACGTTGATGTGGTAATTATATTTCTGTGAAAGAAATCGGTTGTATGGCACAATCCATTGGTTGATCGTCGCACTGTCCCACACTTTACCTTTGTGGACCACAAACCCATCGGAACGCCGTTTCCGACGGTATCCAGGACTCTTATCCTGGACCATAGTCGTTACCTCGGTAAGAGGCTTGGGAAACTTCTTAGAGCACCTACCGTTCTTCATACAGGGGCAGTTCGGATTCTGTCTTCCACATGGACCGTGCATCATACTTGAGATCAATGTTTCGTAAAGTTCGGGGTGCTTCTCCTTATCAGGGAGCTCTGCTGACACTAATCGGTCCACGTCTACTGCGGACACGGGTCTATCTTCAGGTCGCAGAATCAGAAGAATGTGTGCGTGGGGAAGCCCTCTCTTTTGGTATTCTACCACATGGGCCCGAGCGGCTTGGATACCCAGGATGCCTTGGTCGAGGTCCTTGTTCAACGCTTTCAGCTTCTGCATGAATACTCGCGCAACGACATCAGGCCTGTCAGTCGCCTTCTCGTTCGGTCGCAGATTCTCCTTGATTTCTGGCCAGTTAGGGTTGCACGTCATGGTGATGAACAGATTTGGCGCGCCGGCCTCTCTTACGATTGCCATAGCGTCGAGGAAACGTTGGTACATGTAGCGGGGCCCTCCCGTAAACGTGGGGGGTATAAAAATCTTGCGCCCGATATTTTCGGCGTCAGGGGCATCGGAATTCTCTTCTTCACGACGTGGCTGCTCTCTGGTAGACCCGGTAGCGCGTCGTTCCACCTCCGCATCAGCTGCAACTCTGTGAGCATCAATGGTCTCGCTGCGCAACGCATCACTTAGTCCCTGAAGTGTCTCCAGATGGTACTGAAGCTGGTTCAGTTCTATGTAGCGTAGCCGCTCCTGCTCACACTTGGCCCACTGGTCTACACAATACTACGTCCACCTCGCAGGATGAGAGAATTATTTGCCGACCTGTCGTACAGGAGATATGCCTCGAACTCCCTTAGTGACATCCGTAACAGCTCTCCATCAGAACCTGTCGGATTTCCCACGTACGGAATGCCATTCGTCCACCCGGTATCACCGAAAGGTAAGAGCAGAGGATACTGTAGTGGGTCGTAGCTGTCGCTAGTCTCAAATATACGCTTGAAGCCACCCTGACGCGTAGAGAGCAAAATATCGCGAGCCTGCACCGCATGCTCATCAATCACAATTGCTGTCACTTCGGATGCCGTTGGGGTGTTATGCGTACCCGGGTTTGCATTCCGAGATACATGCAGTCGAAGCTGGAAGTCATCGTTGTGAGGGATAAGATTCTGCAAACGCAATGCAGGATCATCGTCCGGTATCTCTTCTCCAGCGGCCCTTCGCCGTTCCTGTTCTACAACCGCTTCTTCGTAAGCAGGTTGGGCCCGCTGAACCAATATACTTCGCGCGTGAAAAAACTGTTGCGCGTAAGGGTTGTGTCTTTCCATAATTTCATCGATCTTTTCCAGAACCGCTCGATCCAAACCGTCTGTCATCTGCATCCGACTTGTCACACGCGCATTCATATCCGGATCGTTGATGTAGACCTGTGCGTACATTGACCTCCCGCTCTCTGACGGCAATAATGACCCAATTCGATGGCAAACCGAGCCCATAACGCGGAAGTTGTACACACCATCCCGACACACACTGTGATCTACAGTGAGAGAGCGCGACCGTGAAGCGCCCATCGACGTGAACGCGAAGACGTTGTTGTATGCACGAATCGAACGCATAAACGCCGCGTTGTCGAACAGTTGAAGAAGCACTGAGGGGGCTGCGTGAGACGGCGGAACGCGGATCAAGCCGTTTCGACAGCAGCAAGCGGCAGTCTCATCAAGGAATTTCCACGCATTACAGTATCGACAAACCCTCTCTGTCTCCCGACTGTCGTCTGTAAAGCGTGTAAAGTAATGACGCCCATTTGGAACCGTGGCGGGGTCGAAGTCTTCGTAGTAAGCGAGACCCTTTTTGTACTGGAGCGATCGTCTGCGAAGTCGGTTCGCCTCTCTTCTGCGAGCGCGCTCCTCCTCCGGCATGGTCCCCCGTCGTGCACGTTGCACAACTGCGTCTTGATTTCTGCGTTCTTGACGTTGCTCCGCCGGCATGTTGCTACGCCAGTTAGCCGTTGCAGTCGCCGTATCTTCCCGTTGTTGCCGCACCTGCTGATCGTTAAGATTGCTACGTCTAGCTCTCGTGCGCGCGGCATCCGCTTCTCTGTCGCGGATAACTTGGGACGCTGGTCGATTTGCTCTGCTACGTTGCTTTCGAATTCTGTCTCTTTCGCGAACACGGGTCAACTGCGACGGTGTCATATCCACTCTTCTTCGGGACGGCGTGCTCCGGGCGGGCGTCACTAAAAGGGCCCGATCGTCTGTCATTCCAACTGTAAATGCTGCGGATGACGTCTCCCCAGTAGCCGATACTTCATTCAATATAAGTTGCGGATTCAGAAGTGTAGCTGGGGCCACATTACTCGCCGTAGTAGCCTCCAACGTCGATCTTGCCATACCCCGCCCTATCACAACACCCTGTAACGCTGTCACCACTCCAGGAATTTCAGATTCTGTATCCTGCGCCGCCGATTCTCTCTGCTGCTTTCGAAAACGTGACAACGCCGAGTTTAGGTTGTTTAGCCTTCTTTTCTTTTCCGCTGGGGTTTCGTATCCATCCGGTGTAGGATACGATTCTTTGACATCGTCTTCGCTCGTATACTTTCGTTTTCGAGACATGAATCCTGCAACAAAACAAACGAAGCTCTATTAGTTATCCGTAAAAGTAGCATGCCACTATGTATGGTTCTATGCTTTGTTAGTAGGTGAGTAAGATCAGCATCGCCTATGCCGTTTGTCTTCCGCCGCACCGCCTTGAAGAGATTTGTACCGTGGGTTACCGTGAAGGGACTTCTGTGCTGTTTGCAACCCGCGTCCGCAGAAAAAGCCTAATGTGACCACATCACCTACGGTATTCCCAGTGTTACTATACCAACTGCAATTTAAACGACGGTAAGACGCCTCATTAGCCAAGCTTTTGAACCGGTACTTTTTTTGCTTTCAGTTCCTCAGCTCCACTTTTACCGCCTTGAAGCACAACCCGCTTTGTTGCCGCCGTTTCTCAATACCTTTGGAGAAATTAGCTGCGGGTTATTTTCGGTGCTGAAGCGACAACTCCCCACTATTGGGTTGTGATCACTTCCTTTGGTGACCGTGGTAGAGTGTCTGCTTAATGCCACTAAGCTATTTCAGCCCAGGCAATTAACCACTTCCGGTTATAAGGGGTAATGGGTCAGTTGTTGGGTATTGCTTTAATTACCGGAACATCCACTGGCATCATAGGCATCGAAGGATCGTTTAGACCGCTAATCGGTACATAACCCGAAAAAGCGTAGGCAAAGTAGCACACATCAAGTTTTCTTCTACTACGACACAGGTCGCAATAGGCTAGAAACCCCTTATGTAGCAATGAAAATACCGCTCTCTTTTGTCTTGTGTGTTGTTGGATTGTATGTTTGGGTGTGGGTGGGTCGGAAATGCGGTAAGCGGTTCCAGTTGCCGAAGCAAAAAGATTTCCGTCGCCCCCCGAAAGGAACTGACGGTCTCAGTTTGCCGCTAAACAAAAGGTAAGCCATAAGCCCTCAAGTCACTGTCCCCAGTGGCTCGGCTCGGGTCCCCGCCCAAGCCACGTGGCCGGCCGCATGCGCTCTGTCGCGGACACAGAAGCACGGAACCGAGGTTTCCCCCAATCCAACGTACCGGTCCCATACACTAATAGTGTAACACGACCACTATTCCGAGTTTTAAACAGGCGGCCTGGCAAAGCCGGCTTTTATCGCCACATGGATCTGCCAAAACTCGGTTGGGTATGCGTCTTCCCATGCCGCTGGCGGGCAAACATGGGCGCCTCAGGGTCGCGGCTCCGAAGAGCAAAAGGTGCGACAGAGCTAAGTCTTAGTACGGCGGCGGGTGCCACCTGCAATCTTTCTTATCCTAAAAAGGCGTTTAAAACATCCCCTTATTAAGGATGATAACGGGTTTAAAGTAGAAAGCCACAGTACTACAGTATAATCATGCCAAATAATTAAATCGGACACTCATACAAAGTAGCAATGTTGTGGATTCAGAGCGACTGTCCGGCGGCTGCGCAGTCCGTAGGCGTCTCGACGTGGGGTGGGCTGTCTCGTAGGTATGGCGGCCTATTGCAACATCCCACGGACACTTAAATAAGTGTCCCTAAGAACGCCTAATAAGCACCAGTCTACCCCTAATTCCGTACTAGAAACCCTCGACTGCCCTGAAGGTACCAGTTATCCCAACAGGCGGAACTCCGAAACCGTAAAGTAGTTTATTTATGTAGATGTATGCATGTAAAGTGTCCGCTGCCGCTGCACTCCGCTGCTCACTCCCGCTCGCTTCCTCGGTCCGTTCGTTCGCCGCGCGCCAACTTTCAAAATGGGTGATGTGATAATCACACCCGTTAAAGTCCGATTATTTCCGCGTAAGTACGATTTTTAGCGTGATTGTGTCTAGTTTTGTAGTTTCGTAAATAGTTAAAAAGCCAGTGCGAGTCGATTTGATGAGTGAATAATGCATCTGTTAGGTCCGCGGTAATGTAGTCGAAATGACAGGTCTATGCTGTAGGTGCGTAAAGCGTGACGAACTGACCGACAGGACTCTCGGTTAGAGGACGGAGAATATGAAAGGAGTGTAAGTATTTTAAAAAAATATAAGGTGTGTAAGTAAAAATAAAAGGAGTGTAAGTATTTGACGCCTTGATCATGTGACTTTCAATTATAAGGCATCTCTTAGCAAGTCAGAAGATGTTAACATGCTAATCTTAACATAAACTTTGCTGTTTCGAGAAAATTAGAAAGTACTCAACGTTCTGTATGGTTGTTGAGGTATACAAATTGGCGTAGGTACAATAGCTTTGTATACTGACCAAACTCTATCAGATTTGAGAGGAGGTATTCAATTCGGAAAGGGTACGCTATTTGGAGCTATCCGTTAGTAGAAGAGATCAAAGAGCCTAAGGATGGCTACATAATATGTATTGTGCCTTGCAAAATTTTTGGCAATTCCGATGCTCAGGGAAAGTAGGATATATCGGGTCGGATATAATTTGCCGCTCAGAGATAAAGCCGAGGGACTCCCAAAGGTGGAGGTACGATTTAGCTTGTTAAACCTCGGTCGAGCTGATCAAGCAGGTCGGAATTGCCGTTTTAAATCGGCCAAAACGACCGCCCTCCCGCTATATTTGATGCGGCTGTCGCGCCGTTGCGCCATATCGGATGCCGCTCTTGTGGGACTCCGTGGCGACTCCGTGTAGTAGGTCGAGGATTTACAGACAGAACACCAACGTGGGCGCTGGAACGCCCAAAGCCACCGACATATACTATGATACTGCTGCTTATGTTCTTCTGCTGCTCTCTGGGTAAATCCCGAACTGACGAGGCTCCCCCGAGTGTTGCCTGCCCGGTATAGGCAGTCCAGGAAGACTGGGGAGCCAGTGAAGCTTGAATAGATAAGGGTAAGGGCCACAGGACCGAAACCCACTACACTCCGACTCCGGCGCTACTATACTCTTATTGTAGGATAAGGAAGCTTTCTCTCAACTTGGCATTCCTTGCGCTTCTCTGTCATTGCATCTATCCAATCAGGACAAGTTCCTTAATGAATTTAGCCAATCACGATCGATTCGTGTGTATCCCAACATTTTCCCAATTATTTTAAGAATTTACAGTCTTGCTAGAATAATGTCCAATACAAAAATTAAGTGTAAATGTTGCATTACTCATATTTGACCGCAAATTCCCAATACAAATCATGATTGTATTGTTGGTGGTTGTGCCTCGTTTGCTTTCTCTCCTCTCCCATTTGAAAAGATGCAGCGGGCGCCGAGAGGGCTTGACATCCCGCAAGGGACAGCAGGGCAGGAGGCAGCGGCGATGAAGTGCTTCAGCGAATTCTTAGCTCTTGCTAACATAAATGAGGAGTCAATTGCTAGTATTGCGAAGTCGCTGTCTATTCCTGATGCTCTACCCAGTCAAAACTTTTACTCTTTGCTAACTGCCTTCTCCACTTTCTTGCAAACTAAGCCAAGTGCTCGAGGAGACCGTCATGCTAAGGCTACTGCTGTGGGCTATATGCCCCAATTTGTGAACCTGCTCCGAGATCAGTACCCTCTGTACTTGTCAGACAGCAAGCGAATTGCGAAAATACGCGACAAAATGGGTTCAACTATTGAGGAGCGAAATTTGCTAGCTGGCGTGCAGACTGGTAAAGCTCCAGGCTGCACGCTCAGCGACTTGCGTGTTCGGGTGCAGGAAACTGCGATTAACGGGGTTGGCTCAGGTTATAAGAGTTTGCATGACGCTGCTGTACTAACGTTAATGTCGCACACGTTTGGTCGAGCGATCGATACCTGTTTTGCTAGGAAGAGCAAGCTATCTATGGCGGCATTGGGGGAGCTCTTTCTGCATCTAGCTCGAATCAAGACTTCGGTGGTTCAAGGCATCTCGATTTACAAGGCCGCGACTCACTGGGAGCAGTGTATGCTGCACGGCCTCGGAATGCTGTTCGTCGGAGCGTCGGAGCCTTCCAGCTATGTGTTCCCGCTAGTGCCGCAAGCGGCGGCATCGGATTTTCCAGGGGAGAAGACCTACAGCCAAGACGAAGCTATACTCTACTAGGAGAACCTTGAAGAGAAAGCTGAACCAAGGAACGAGCCACCAACAAAGCGCGTGAGAGGAAGGCCCAACGTGTCCAAGTATATTAACGACGTCATCACCATGGTCTGCGAGCGCCAAGCCCAAGCCTCTGCCCCGCTGTCCCCGACGCTCACCGCAGGGCTGAGCAGCCACTCCTTGCGCCGCGGCTCCGCAGCGTATGCGAACGCCTCACCGCAGCTTGCGATCCAGTGGATCTCGACCCGGGGAGCTTGGCTGCTGGACTCGCTCACGAAGGCGTTCGCGTACGTGGGTACCACGACACGCGAGGACCAGAGTGTCGGCAAAGTCCTCGCTGGATACCGAGACCCGCACCTGCCATGCGTCACGCCCACGATTGTCGCCTTGAGCGAGCTACTTCCTGCGCTCGAGTACGCCCAGCTGCTAACCCTGCGCGGCCAGCTCTTCAAGAACGTCAGCGGCTTCACGGACACCACGCTTAACGTCGACGCCTTAGTCCTGGATGTGGCTCTGGCGTTCCTGCTCTTCCATCTTGACGACGTCGCGACGGCAGTCCAGCAGGAGCAGGCTGCCACAGGCTTCACATCGCATTACCTGTACCGCTTCCACGAAGCTCCGGACGCAACCAACGTAGCGCTGGGAGCTCGGCTCTCGCTGGACACGTGCATTGGTTGGGGTCGGCAGCTTTGCACGGCTTGGCAAACGGAGAACTTCGGGCAGCTGGGTGAACGCAGCAATGGAAACACCACCATACTTGCCGCAGCCGTCACCCAGATGCTATTGTCCATCGCAGCAATGCAGCGCACACTTCAGAAGCTCGTCGTGGTCCACGAGAGCAAGTCCGCCAGCGCTGACGGTCCTGCTCCTTGTCGCTGCGCTGGCCAGACCCCGCAGGCGAGCACTGACACCGTCGTTGAAGCGCACTCTCTTGCTGGATGCTTCTACAACTGGTACACACTGGAGCTGTGGCACATAGCAACCCAAACGAAACAACAATTTGTTCGCGCTGACCTCAAGGCAGGCGTCAACATCATGATCATAGCGGCAGGACGAGAGGTAGACTTTCCAACGGCGCTACTGGACCGGGATGGCGTCGCGTATCGGCTGTGGAAGCAGCGTGTCTGGACGCTAGCGGAAGACTTGGACAAGAAGGTCAACGCTGCGCTTGGGAGTATCGACGGTAAAGGCCGATCCAAAACCGCGGGGTCGCTACGGAAGCGCTGGAGGAAGCTGCGCGTTGACCAACGCTCTGCGTACGACGCGCTCTGCTCAGCATTTATCACCCGCAAAGCGAACGGTGGCATCGTCGACCGCTGCACACCAGCTAGTCACCAATGGAAGCAAAAATACTTGGAGTCGTAGGATCACGCAGCTTGTATTAACGCTTAATACATTCCTATTCCTATAACATGAATAATCGAATTCAAGGCGCAAATGCACCCGTCATCGCCATCCCACAACTTAAACACAGCGCATAGATTCCCGTCAGTCCCGATACAAAGTCATACACAATAGAAAAACGCTCACATACCGTCAGCGAGCGCGCACGACCTCGTGCTTGGCCGACAGCTACCAAAACCGGCAGCATAACACCCGCCCTGCCGGGCTTTGTAGCTGCTTTCGACGGGTCCTTGCGTGGGGCGCGCCTGGGGGCACTCGGGTCTGGTGTGGCCGGCGGGGACGGCGTGCGGCACGCTCGGAGCGCGCTGTTGTGTTGGAGATGCGGGGCGGAAAGTGTGAAGGCGGAGAAGGCTGTGCAGCCAGCCAAAAATAAAACCTTAAGGTTTTTTCTTGGCTTTGGTGCCGATAAACCAGTCCATGCTTTGTTGAAGTCATTTGGAATCTCACTTATGATTGGCTCTCGTCATTGGGAGCGGCGTTTGGTTACTGTAGTATTGTCAAATTTTAAGTGTGCTCTATGAGATATTCCGTCGGCTTGCCCGCTGCACCTACTCTCGTTGGGTGGTTAAAAGTACCCGAAGGTGTCGGGGGCCAAGTACACTTTCACAACGTCGAACTTGAACTTCGAAATAAGCAGCTCATTTCACAAATAAGCCACCTCTGGAGGTGGCTTACTTCGGAAATGAGCAGGAAATTTCCCAAAAAGTAAGCAGAGCAACTCCCAAACTGTAAGCACTGTTTTTGCCAGGTTCGACCCCCCCCCCTATTGAAATTACCGCATAACACATCATGTATATATCATAGAGCACCCCGGATCGGGGTGCTGCGATCTCGGCTCGGTGAAGCATAGCTCTTGGCTGCGACGCCATAGCCGCAGGCGGCCGCGGCCATGAACATACAAGGACTGTCCGTAGGTGTGTGTGCATTAGGTGTCGTCTCGTAGACAGTGGGGCGCTCTCTAAGCTGTCTGCGAGGGCAAAAAAGCTAGGTATACGAGACCCGCCGCATAAGTGTTGCGTATGTGCTGCTGTCGCGTGCTTACTCCGGTAGGCTCTCCCCTAGCGGCCGCCAACACCACCTCCGAGAATACTATCGAGGGCGCAGGGCTGTGGAAATATAGATTGTTTATTGATTGGCGACTCAGATCTGAAACAATCAATTATTGCAATCTTCACAATCCCAAAAACAAAAGATTGCAATCTAAGTTCTCGCTTGTATTTCCTCTGCTAGGTTCATACTTTTACTCGTTTGGCGGCGCTATCGCCCTAATATCTTTGCTTATTCGATTGCATACGTGTTAACCTTCAAAAGCCTTGGCAAAAAGCAATGTTGGGTCTTGTATTCATCATGTTAAGCGTGTACCCCGTTCGGGCACCCAATGATCCCTCATTTCCGCATTTCGAAGTAGCAGATGACACAGAAAGGCTTTGATGAGTCTAGGATCGGTTCCATGGGCTTGGTGTTGCATATTGCTCTACCGGATCACTGGCAAAGGCTCAAAATCAGTAAAGGGACAATATGGGAACGGGATTGTCGATTGAGATCACGGAACAATCAATTATTGTGATTGACAATCTTGACAATATTACAATCGCAATCATATTTTCCACAGCTCTGTCGAGGGCGCGCACGCTGGTTGCGCTGCGGATGCAGCTCAAGTACGCCCGAGACGTAGCCCTTACTACTTCGCCCTCTCTGCTTCGCCACCACGCCGGGAAGGGGCCATCGTCTCTCTCTAAGTGCGATTTCACATTTATTGAGCAATTTCTGACTACCCCCGTATCGCTCAGTTTTGCTTATCTTTTGGTCATTTTCTTGCTCAGATGACGTGCAATATAGAACCATATCGGTAAGCCTGCTGAATACTTCCGTGACAATAATTTACAGGCCCCATGGTGATGTGGCGCTGGAAGAAAGCGGGTGTACTTTCAGTTCGCTGTTTTAGCGCCGTGACCGTCCTTTCGAGTCTCCATTTTCAGTTTCGCAGCCATGGGCTCATCGACTTCCAAGGCGTCGCCCCTGGCGCCGACGTTCAAGCGCATGGCAGCATGTAAGATCTCCAGCCGCGTGGCTGCATGGTGCAAGCGGGAATGCTCCTAATGCAAGTCTTGTTATCTTCAGGGGACTTGAAGTCTTCGCGACGATTGCTGCAGGACTACAAGGACAAGGACTTGGATTTCGGTCTGGATGCTCAGGGGCTGGCGGATCTGCTCGGAGGCGACAAGGACTGGGCTGAAAGCATCATTGACGCTTTCAGAAGCCCCACGGGCATGTACGTTGCTCCCACAACAACATTATAGAAGTTGTTTTGTATTGATTCGGGTGCTGGCCGCTTGAATTTCTAGCATCAATGCGCTTGCGTTCATCTGTGGAGCGTGCTTAGTGTGCTCTGGACCGGCACTGGAGAAGGCTGCAAGTACGGCCAGATCGTTATTTATTTGACCAAACTTGTGTAAACTAAACTTCGATGCTGCAGTGATCTTCGACGCGTTAGATTTTGACGGCACGGAGCAGATCTCAATGGACGAAATGGTAAGGCAGAAGGTCGGCACTTCATATACGATGTCTGCGTGAAAAACGGTAACCATGGCGTTTTGTGGCAGACCATTTCGCTCCTTTGCACCACGCGTGGGTTCTGTGTGATAGCTGGAGTGGGTACTGTCCCCTCCGATGAAGAGCTGGAGACAGTCTCGCTGCAGGCCTACCGCGACCTGAACAAAGGTTCAACTCAAAGTATCACCAAAGCGGAGTTCATGAAGTGGATCATCGAATTCGCAAGTGGGGCCGGAGCTCCTCCAACACGCGAGGTGACGCTGCAAAATGCACTCGAGCAATTTCGAGTGGTCCCGCCGTCTGCGAATGCAGAGGAGAAAGAGGAGAACAATGCTTCTACTCCTCTCCTAGACGACAATGAGTTCGGCGGCGCTGAATACGAGAGTGAGCTTGTCCAAAATGACGAACAGGAGTTAGAGGATCCTCCACAGCAAGAAACGGATGCGCCAAGTGATTTTGTTGGTGAGTACACCATCGATCAAGAGCACGACCCTATTGAACAGACTGCTGGGTTTACAGAGTCCATTGAGCCTGAGCACGTTGCTACAGAGGTCGACGGGCAGCTTCCGAATGACGGTGAAGCCACTACCGATCAAGACAATGAGCCCAACCTTGTGGAGACGGGGGTGACGGACAGTGCTCCGATTGACGATGAAGGCCAAGCTGAAGCAGAGGTCCTCGAATCTCAAAGCGATGACCAAATCAACGAACAAGAGGCCAATGAAGCGCAGCAAATAGCAAGCGACCATTACGATCCTGAAGTGGAGACTGGAGCCCACCCAGACGACCCTGAAAGTGACTGTCCTACGTTTGTGGAGGACGGAGATGAATTGCCACAAGGGTCGGAGTCTTTTACCAACGAGGAACGCGACCAAAATGCACCTGCGCAGGAGCAAAACGCTGAATTAGATGCAGCAGCATTGGAACCAGCAGCGAGTATGGACGGACAAGACGACAACGCATATAGTGACAACCCCGCCGAAGCACAGGACACTGAGCCAGTTGCTGTATCCGAAGAATCGGTGGCGAACGAGCCACCACCAGAGCCGACAAGTGCTGAGGATGCTGATAACGACGACCTGGAGTACGAGCAAGATGAGTTCGCACAAGAAACACCGCGAACAGAACGAGAAGTCGAAGCTGTGGATGAAACTTCTCGCGGTGATGTCGTGGAAGCTGGTAATCCTACAGAAGACCCAGAGCAAAACACGGAGCCCACGGATGTCCCTATTGAAAAGGCAGCTGAAAATCCCAATCCAGCCACCCCAGAGGCTGAAGCGGAGGTCATCGCAGCTCAAGACTTTGTGGATCAAGGCGGCGAAGTACATGCAGATGAAGCTCCAGCGCCAATTGCGCCGCAAGACCATGAAAATGCTGAAACAGGAGAAGAAGGTAGGACTGCTCATGCCTAGTTCCCCTTGGCTAAATCGAATAACTAATCATTTAGTGTGGTAGGAACCTCTGAAGCCGCTGCAATCGCTGAAGCTGCTACAGTTGATCCAGTTGATGCTGATCCTGCGGAAGACCCAGCTACAGATCTCAACGCATTTGATACTTACGATTATGAACAACCACAATTCGATGGAAGTAGCGGTCTTCCTCCCCCCGAGCCGCAGGAGCTACTAGACGACATTGTCATCGTTGAGGCTGATCCTGAAGCAGGCGCTGGTACAGATGAAGCACCCGAAGCTCCAGCTGAGTAAAGGACTCATGACAGCAAAGACTAGGTCTCATTGCAAATATATGAAGGTGGATGCCTCGCTCTAGCTTTCCTCATGAGTCACGACAAGAGTTTTCAGTCGGAGATGGAGGCCACCTCTTATTGATCAGCTAGCAATGAACTCCGCCCCTAAGCCAATGCCTGGTCGATTAGATGCTCGCCATCGTCGCTGCTATCATCGTCTCCATCATCATCGTCGTCATCGTCGTCGTCGTCATCATCGTCATCATCATCGTCGTCGTCGCTGGAGTCGTCGTTAGTATCATCATACGAGTGGTTCCCTCCAACCTCAGACCCCACTTCTTCGACATCGTCGTCGCCCTGGACGCTTTCAGTCGGCTCGACATCATCTCCGGGGGTTGACACTGCCTTGAGGATCGCAGGGTTCTTGGATCCTTCCTTAGCGGCCTCTTGTTGAGTCATAAGTGCAAACGGCGGACGGCGCAGACACCGCCTCTTGTTGAACCACCGCCTTAACTGGGTCATATTCACATCCACAGTCTGCTTCTTCAAATCACGTAGCGGCGGCGTGTTGAGCTGCACCAAATAGTTCTCCATCTCTTCTTGCGACGGCTTGTACTTCTGCTGGAACCACGCTTCCAGCGCCGTCAACTGGTCCATAGAGAACTTCATAGGCCGCAACACACGGCCCTTCTTCTCCTTCGCGCGCGGCTTCGCTGGACGTGCAGCTGGCTTGGCTTTCTTCTTTGCCGGCTCCCCAGACAACAACAGGGACGATTCATCCCCAAACACTGCGCCGCTGTGGTCCAGCGTGCTCATCGGAGCGTGATCTCCGCCCAGCGGCGTTCTTCCTCTCGCACTCGATGCTGTGCTCAGAGCTGGACTTGAAGGCGCAGACAATGGAGCGTCGTCATCATCATCCTGCTCTACAACCGCGCGGCGATTCATGCCCAAACTCTCCATTAACGCAATCGTGGCCTTCCGCAGCAGCGTAGGCTTCGTGTAGGCCTTCAAAATCTGCTTCAGGTCGGCCACTAGCCCAGTCTGGATACGTACATCAGGCTCGACCTTCATAGCCCGCAACAGATCGACCACTTGCTGCAAGCCGTTCGTGACGATGGCCGTCTTCGGCTGCTCCATCAGACTGCGCAACCGGTTCTGCAGTGCCATCACTTCCAGGACGGTGGCATGCTTCACCATCGTAATATCATCCAATTCAGAGTCCTGCGTCCGCTGCCGCTTGCCGCGTCCACTGGCGTTGTGTCCGAGCTGATCGGCAGTCGTAGGCACCGAGTACGAAGCCGCGATGTACGAGCGGATGTTGGTCGGCCGAGTGAAGGCGTTCACTGCAGCGTCGAAAAGGTAGCTCTGGGCACGTACACGGTCCACCTCCTTCACCAGCTCATTGGGGTCCACCGAGGCCCGCAGCTGTGTGATCCGCTGCTCGAGACGCAGATCGATCTCCTCCTCCGCAGCTTGAGCGTCGTGGCCCGCCTCCACCGCGAGCTTCACGTAGCGCATCCGCTCGCGGTAGCGGCGGCGCTTGAACCAGTCGCGCACATGGGCCAGCGAGAGGCCGCCCACCTGGAACGGGTTCGCGTACGGCCGGTAGTTCAAAATCGTGCGCATGAGCGTGAGCTCGTCCAGCAGTGGGCGCGGGTACGAGTAGTACCATTCCTGTAGCTTCTGCACCTGCAGGGGCATGTAGAGTCGGCCGAAGGCGGAGGACGAGCGGCCGCGCTCCTGGGCGATGGCCGTGGCCGTGGCCGCTGCGGCACTGGCCTGCACGGCCGCCTCGAGGGCCTGGAAGGTGCCGGTCTGCAGCGACACCTTGGACACGAGATTGGCCTCGCCCTGCATGCTGGTGGCCTGAATAAGCTCGGCCATCTCGCGGAGACGGACCATGGCGGCCTCCATCTTGGCCAGCGCGCGGTCCGTCTGGTCCTCCGTGGCCTCGTCCACGCCGCTGGGCGCCGCCAGCTTGTTGGCCGCGTCGCCGGCGGCGGCCGCGCGCGACTGCTCCGGGTTGCGCAGAGGCAGCATGGCCATGGCCTGGCCGCACGAGCAGCCGGCCCCGCCCTGGCCACCTCCGGGGCGCTGGCCCGCGCGCTGGCGGGCGTCGGCGCGCGCCTCGGCCAGGCCCTTGATGTCCAGCAGCAGCGCGTCGCAGCCCGTGAGCAGCTGCGACGTCTTGGCCGTGATGCTCTTGTTGTACGTCTTGCCGGCGTCCAACGACTCGCGCACGAGCTTGGCCACGAGCTCCACGGCCGGGTTCAGGTCCACGTCCTGCCAGGCCGCGTGCTCCAGCTGCTCGTCCTCCGAGTCCTCGTGGTCGCTCACGCCGTCCGCGTGCTCGGCCGGCGCTGCAGGCTGCGCCGCCGGCACCTCCTTGCAGATGAAGTCCATCTTCATGGCGCTCATGGTCACACTCGCGCCCGCCCTGTATATAACGTCCGCTCGGCTCCAGTTAGTGACTGGCCTGCTCTCATTAACGAAGGGGGAGGACGAAACGTGGTACACTGTACCACTCCCATCTTGTTCAGTGAGTGACGGCCGGCCAATTGACGCACACTTCACTACGTACCCGCTAGCGGCCCGAAGGCGACGATGACGATGACGACGTCTCAGCTGCAGCTCGTGTGCGCGCTCGAGGGCCACAGCGAGCGCGCGTGGCACGTGTCCTGGCGCTTCGACGGCAAGCTGCTGGCCTCCTGCAGCGGCGACCGCACCATCCGCCTCTGGGCGCCCGGCAGCAGCGGCGCCTGGGAGTGCGTGGCCATCCTCGAGGACGCGCAGGGCCGCACCATCCGCGCCTGCGAGTGGTGAGTCGCGTCGCACTTGGTCGCCTTGGCCTGGCCACGAATTCAACTTGCTAATAGTATCGTGCCCGTTGCAGGTCGCCCGATGGCCGCTACTTGGCGTCCGTGAGCTTCGACGCCACCACCGTCATCTGGGAGAAGCAGGGCAGCTCGTACGAAGTCATCTCGAGCCTGGAGGGCCACGAGAGCGAGGTCAAGAGCGTGGCCTGGAGCCCGTCGGGCTCCTACCTGGCCACCTGCAGCCGCGACAAGAGCGTCTGGATCTGGGAGGCCGACGCCGACACGGACTTCGAGTGCATCTCGGTGCTGCACGGCCACACGCAGGACGTCAAGTTCGTGGCCTGGCACCCGACCGAGGACCTGCTCGTGTCGGCCAGCTACGACGACACCGTCCGCATCTGGGCCGAGAACGACGACGACTGGTACTGCAAGGAGACGCTGGCGGGCCACACGTCCACTGTCTGGGGCGTGGCGCTCAACCCGCAGGGCACGCAGATGGCCTCCGTGTCCGACGACACGGACGTGGTCGTCTGGCAGCGTGACGTCAATAGCAAGGAGGTGAACGAGGACGGAAGGTAGGCAGGCGGACTCGATTGACTCTTGTATTGATGATCTTCTCAAGACACCGTTGCTAACCTGATCTTGCTACAGCCCGAAGGAGTGGAAGCAGGCCTTCACGGTGTCTGGCTGCCACGAGCGCACCATCTTCAGCGTGGACTGGTCCAAGCACGGCGACTTGCTGGTGACCGGCGCCGCCGACAACGCCATCCGGGTGTTCCAGGGCCAGCCGACAGATTCGCCCTCCTCGTTCGAGCTGGCAGTTCAGCAGAAAGAGGCACACGCGAGTGACATCAACTGCGTGCGGTGGAGTCCGCAACTGCAGGAGGACGGTGGCAAGAAGGCACTGCTGCTCGCGTCTGCAAGCGACGACGGCCTTGTGCGCATCTGGAAGTTGCAGTTGCCCTAGGGTCAACCAAATGTAGTCATCTGATGACAAGCCGAGCTAAAACCACCTTTCTTTTTTTTTGTACAACCGCGAAAATGTCTTAGCATCCATCGATTGACTCGAAATTGACGACAACTGACCCGGTTTACTCGAGCAATTACAGGTCACTTGTCTAGTCCTGTAACGATGGTGATCGTAAACTGCTTCTTCGTCGTCGAAGGGTGTGTGATCTCTATCTCAATTGACGAGGGGATGACGATAGGCATCTTAAAGCAAGCGATCAAGGACGCGAAGCCCAATGACCTCAAGGATCTCGATGCTCACAAGCTGGAGCTCTTCCCAGCGAAGACGGAGGAAGGGGACAAGTGGATGACTCGTGAAGAGGCGAAAGCAGGTGTGGGTAGTCGGAAGGCGTTGGCTGCGGAAATGCCACTGCTCTTCGCTGGGTTGTCAGATGCGGAAGCGCGAATCACGAAGGAAGACGTTGCAGCAGGGAGGATCCCTGTTCACGTGCTGGTGGTGGTCCCGGGGACGATTCAATTTGCGTATCGAGCTCCCAAGTGTTTGGTTACTACGGAGGGGGCGCAGTGGGATTTCCAGAATCCGCTGGATGGCACAAAGGTTGCAGAAGCTGTACGGATTCATTACAACTTGGAGGGCAGGAAATCCTGACAAGAAGAAGCACCCTTTGTTTGTGTGTCTGGGGGCACCGGGGACCGGGAAGTCCAGAGTACTGGACGAGTTCCCTACGCTGATGCAAGAACGCATCTTTGACGAGAGGACGCAGGATTCAGAGATCACGACACTTTTGAAGAGCGCCTTCACTTTCAAGGTCACTTTTGAAACCGAAACGAGACAGCAGTTTGCGTTTTCGCACCCAGGATAAGCGATCGGAACCCGAATGTTGTACCAGCTCCAGGATGCTATGCTGTGGCAAGAATTTGCTGAAGATAGATCGCGTCATCAAGGGCCTGCGCAAGTACTGTCGATGCTGTCGACGATAACTGGTGTTGAGCAACCAATATGTGCGTGATTCTGTGCGTCGACGGTATGCAAAAACTTTCGCATGAGACCGGAAGCAGGACTTCAGAGTTTTATTCGGCTTTGGACGCTTTGAGTGACATTGTTAACGCGGCCAAGTGTTGGGTGATCGCTATCTGCTCAGCAACAATCTACAGCCCAGTGAACGAGTTTCTTGCTGGATCGTCGCAGTGGAGATACAAAGTTCCGACCGCCATTCTCTCTCGTCCGCGGGTGCAGAATGTTGACGTATTCGCGGGGTTTGATGGCGACGAGCTGATACAACTCTTGATTGAAGATATGGGCGGCCATGGCAGAGCTGTGGAAACTTTGTATAATGTGATGACTTCCAGAGAAAAAGCAAACCAGTCGATGGAGTTTGTACCTCTCGTTAGTGATGTATTAACCGCTTTGCGATCGCAATACCCTGTGATTGAAATCGAAGTTTCGAGTATGAGAGAAGCATTCCTGGCGGTCATCGCACGGCGTCAAGTTGATGAGCGTTCTCGCTTTGGGGCGTTAAGTCTGGATGGTGTGATCTCGACTGGGTTAATTCGGCTAGAGGAAGACTGTCTAACGTGCCCATATGTGCTATATCTGCTGTTGAACTCCAATGAGTACCGTGGAGTAAGTTTTCTACTTATGCACCAAAGGAAGACGGCGAAGATGTGAAACCTTGGCAAGCGTGGGAGCTTTGCGACCACAAGTACCGTGTTCTGAAATCGGTTGCATGGTCGGGGGAGGAAGAGGTGCACTGGAGACAGCTTCATTTTGGAGCTCGTTTTGGTAGTGGCTGCGATCGACTCGTGCGTGAACGTCGACCACGCATGTACACACCATCTGCCAAGAGGATGCGGACAGATAATGTTTGCATCGAAGGAAACGATCCCGGACGACAGATTGTCTATCAGCCCGTGGCCGAATCCTCTCTTGGCTATGCGTCGACGTATTTGGAAGATGTGGACAACCAAGGTGCCACTATCCAAGAGGTTCGTCACTGCAAATGCATTGAAGGGGACATCTCATTGGAAACCATCCAGAAGGAAAAAGCAAGAGTGGCTGGCCCCAACGATTTGTTCCTACTCTTCTGCACTGGGGAAGTGCAAGGCGATATTTCATTGCTGGAGAACCGTGCTGTCGTCGACAGCACGTGCTGGAAGGAGTATTACGGTCCATTTGCTGCTCGCGCTTTGTTTTTGGGCACAGTTCCTCCACCCTGTCTTAACACGAGTTCAGCGTCAAAGCTAGAGCTCGTGGTGGGTATGGATCCTCGAGTTGCGCGAAGATCGAAGAACATCGTCCATTCTCAAGCTACGAAGACGCCCATGTGAAAACGAAGATCCCCATGGCGATTCTCCAGAGGTTTACGTTGGGCGCTATCCGCCCGAGCCTGTGACGTCAGAAAACCGTACAAGAGGTTCGAGTCGTGGTAGATGCACACGAGAAATCGCTATTGAACACTTAGCGATCGTATAATAAGTGAAAAGAAAAGTTGCCCTTACACGTTGGTACATGTATTGTGGCTTTCATCCGTTTTGGCAAATCGGGTGGTCGGAGATCCGATATATCGGGCCCGATTTGCTGGAGGGCTCCGATTTAGCAGGAGGGGCCAAACTATATCTGGCCCGATTTGCGTCTGGGGTGCGAGTTGCGAAGCAGGGGCCAGAAATGCCGCTTTTCGCCGGCAAAAGGGACCGCCGCGAAAACATGTCTAGGCCCTCTCAGATCGGCGTGGCAGATGATCACACAGGTGATTTAGCTGGCCATAGTGCTACGAAGTGGCTATATACAGTGTACTATTGTCCCCAATGTCTTGCAGTTCTAATGCGTCATGAGAGGTGAGGAGGTATGGCCAACTTGGAATGCCTCCCCTCTGAGCCTTATGCTACTAGCTCAGGTCAGATATAGCTAAATTGGACTAACCGATCATGTAGGAGCTACATTTAATATAAATCGGACTCCGAGATATGATAACACGTCAAATCGGGCGGCAAAATAGTTGAAAACCACAATAGTGATTAACAATGGGAATCTGCGATTTGGTCATTTTTTTATTGGAGATTTGGGCTGTTCCGCCCATCTGCACAATTTATTATCTGAGAATGGCCGCGGGCCTGGAAGAGCTGCAGGGCGAGCCGCGCTGGTCCAGCATCCGCTACGCGCCCCATCCTCGCCCCGCGCAGTGGTCGCGCGCGACGGACGAGAAGCTGGTGCTGCTGGTGACGCAGTCGACGGCCAGCGGCGAGCGGTTCCCCGTGGCCGTCAATTGTGCGTTTTGTTGCATTTTCAGCGGTTTCCGCTGCTGTCAGAAGCCTGTAGAATTAGTCGTCGAATTGCCAAGGGCTAACCGGTTCTAATGCACTTGTTGCGGCTGGAATTGGCCTGATATTCGCAGGGCTGGAGGTGTCTCGAGTAGTGCGGCGCTCGCCTGTGGACTGCGTCAAGCGCTACGCGTTCCTGCACGACGCCAGGGAGCGATACGAGGCGCTGGGAGGAGAGCAGCAAGTGGAGGTGAAGGCAGAAAAGGAGGAAGAGGAGACGGGAGTGTTGGAGGAGGAGCTTGAAGGCGCACTGCTGGACAGCGAGGACGAGTATCTGGACGAGCAGGTGCTCAGCGACTTTGCAACGCCCGTGGCGTCGCCCAAACTGCAAGCTCTGGACACTTCAGGGGAGTTCGTGAGGAGTGGGCCTACGTCGCCTGGGTCACCGCCTCCGTTTGCAGTTGGTCGACCGATGGCCAGGCATGCAGGGGGCAATGGAGGGAGCCCGTTCCGATGGGAGAGCCTCGTGAACGACCCGAACTACACGGCGCCAGTGCTCAACTCCCCGCCAAGTTTGCGCCACAAGCAGAGCTATCAGGGGCGATTCGGGCTTGGAGATGACGAAGCGAAGGCGTTGTCTTCAGCGTCATCGCCGAGACTGTCGCCGCGAGGATTCATGTCGCCACCCCGCTCCCAGGTAAAACACTCGATTACCTTCGTTGAAGTTGTATCAGTTAGTGCCCTGAACGCCTCTAACCTGCTTGTTCTGCTTCCATCGTGTAGGACCAGATTGGTGAAATGGGCGCCGACCCGAACTACTCGGCCTCGGTTCTCACGCACGCCTTCAAGGGGTTGAAGCTAGGCGCCATGCCTCTCGGCTCCCCGCCGCTGGGTTCTCCTCTTATTGGATCACCTCGCCTCAGCCGGAAGATTTCCAACTCAGGTAGGAGGAGGTCGGCATTCCGGTATCCTTCTTGCAAGGTTGTTATTTGCTGATTGATTGTTATACGGTTGTTTTGCAGAGTACCCCTTCTTAAAGGAAGAGGACATGTCTGCTCGTCAGTCTGCTGCGAGCAGCGCTAGCAGCAGCTTCCGCGGTCTTGGCGGAGCGGAAGCCAGAGCAGGAGCAGCGCCATTTTTGAATGACGCGTATGGGACTGCCGACCCCACAGCGGGGGATCTGCAGCGACAGATGAACGCGCACCTCATGCGCATGTCGGCCATGTCCACCATGTCATCGTTCCACGGCGACAACCCGTTCTCAGGCTCCGTGACGCAGTCAGCACTTGAGGACGCCTTCTTGGATATGGCCGGCTCACGCTTGGACGCCTCCAATGTTCTGCTCAGCAGCCGCATGTCGGCGGCACCTGGTTCTCAGTCCCAAATGCGCCTCGAGCAGATCCAAGCCCTCGAACAAGAGCGTCTGCGCGCGCAGAATGCAGCATCGAAGCCACCAGAGTGAGCGATGAATGGTGATGGCATATTTATCCGTTTTGATCAGCGAAGATGAAGTGGGTGAAGTTGTAAGCCGTAAGCAGAGAGCTCTAACGAACACGACAACAAAAGCGCACGCACCGAAATGCCTTTCAATACATTTTGTCTCTTCATATCCGTGCAAACCGCTGCAGTTCAAAGGCAAAAAGGCATGAAATGCATTCCAACGCACTGGAGAGAAGAGGGAGGGAGGAGAATGGACGCAGACGTCCATTCCACTCACGCCTCCTTCGCCTGGTCCACAAAATGGACCGATAGATCTATGCCTTGGTATCGTGGGTGGTCTGGGGCAGTGCGTCCTGCGCGGCCGCCTTGCGCTTCTTGGCCGCCTCGCCCTCTTTGAACTTGGCGTAACCGTAGAGGATACCGCCGACCATGCCGAACGTCACGTAGATGGCCGTGTCGGGCTTGAGCGGCTCGCCGAGCAGTAGCACGCCGATGAACGTGGTGGGGATCTTGTTCAGCCCTCCAACCGTAGCGTACCTGCATATTAAACACAACGACACCATCAGCATAAGTCCAAGTGTACAGCTATCCGATTGCTAAGAGAGAGAGAGAGAGTTGGGAACGTACGTAGTGGCGGACGTGACCGAGACACACCAGAAGGAGGCGAGGTTGAGGCCGACGCCCAGCACGCCGCTGATGAAGAGCAGCATGGTGAAGTTGAAGTTGCCGAGCAGCGGGTTGCTCCAGACCGTGAAGGCCTCGCCGTTGAGCACGAGCGGGGGCGCCAGCAGCGGCAGCGAGATGAGGTTGTTGTAGAAGGCCATGCCGAACTTGGAGATCTTGAGCGACGAGCGCGACGTGGCGTAGCGCATGTACAGCACGTAGCCGGCCGTGGCCGCGCAGTTGAGGAACATCCAGAAGTAGCCCGAGAGCGTCGAGGGCGTGGCCTTGCCGCCCACGTCGCTGTACGAGGACATGACGGCGCCCATGAGCATGACGCCGAGGCTCACGAGCACGAGGCCGCCCACGCGCTCGCCGAAGAAGCGCCACTCGCCGAAGACGATAATGATGTTGGTCACGTTCTTGAACACGGTCACGATGTGGATGGGCAGCCCCGCGGTGGCCTGCATGCCCGTGTACAGCATGGCCACGAAGAAGAAGGTCACGGGCGCCCATTTGCGCGCGATCTTGGCGTCGTACGGGTCGTACGAGATGAGCTTCTGCATCTTGGCCAGCTCCAGCACGAGCACGGCCACGGCCGCCTGCACGGCCACCACGAAGAACTTTTCGTCGAAGCCGTAGTACTTCTTGCCCAGCAGGTAGCGGTTCGTCAGCACCATGACGTTCGACATGACGCTGTACACGACGCACGACGCGATGGACAGCACCAGCGACCCGGCGGCGGCGTGGCTCTTGGTCGGCGGCATGGCTACACAGTGTAGGAGAGAGAGAGGGAGGTGGAGGAGGAGACTCTGCTACTGACTGCCGCCTGAGGGGGGAGCGATACTGCTGGAGTGAGCCACGTAAGGAGATGTCGTTACGCCCCCGGTGGTAAAACGGATTCAGTTGTACCGACAATGTGGTACAGTTGTGTGAGCCACCTCAGCTTGAAGCCATCCAAGCAGAACAAAATGTAGCCATTTGCGACGAAGGGACGCGAGCGGATATTAATTCACTGCCAGCTCCGATGTCGATGCAGCAGATGTTGTTCACCCGCGCGGCCGAGCCTGGAAGCTGGCAGCAGGGCAGCTCCGCGTGGTCCGGAAGCGACAGCAGCTCGCCCAGACGCGTGACGTTCGCGACGCCCTCGCCGGTTGTGTTTCGCAGTCGACAGCCGCGAGCGGAGGGGGCGAGTCCCTACGCTGCGGATCTGACGCAGGAACTTCAGCGCAGGCCTCGCACACAACAACAACAACAACGGCAGACGCAGCGCAATGCAGCCAGCGCATTAAGGTCCCCTGCAGCTGCGAGACCATGCCCGCGCCCGCGACGTCCTGGTTGGGACGCCGACGTGAGCCACAACGCGACGTTGTTTGATGCGTCGCTGAAGAAGTCGGTACTGTTTCAGCCTCGAGCGGGGGATCGCAGGAGGGAGGAAGGAGCGGAGAAGGAGAACACTCCTGTGTTACCAAGGAGACAGAACGTGGCCACGTCGAAGCGGACCAAGCCCACTGCAGCGAGGGCACCCGTGCGATATCGGTCCGGACCCTCCAGCGTGTACGCGCAGCCGCGCCAAAATGTGACGCACTGGCCTCAACGCAGAACGAAAGACTTCGTGAGGCAGAACATTGAACAGCTAACAGGAAGACCAGTGGATGCACGATCTGGGCGAACCGCAACTCGTTCTGGTATCAACGAGAGCGGGTTTGAGCGCTTGTCCGCACCTCGAATAAGCAAGGCATTGCTTCGCTCTCACGTGCTACCACCTCATGTAGAAAGTGAGGCCAGTCCAGAACCTGTGAGATCCCCAAGTGCTTCGTCATTATCCCCTCCTCGACCGGCGTCGGCTGCGTCACCAGTTCTCACAATCGACCCGCCGGCACCAGATCAAGGTGATTCGTCGAAATCGACATCTCCGTCGCCAGGACCACGGAAGCAAGGCCTCGGATGGTCGTCACCCTACTCGTCCCCACAGCGATCCCAACAGTCTTACTCGTCTCGACACTCTCCAACGCCTCGCTCCAGCTCCACGAACCGCAGTAGCGGCCAAGGTTCTCGAACTCGACGATACGACAACTATCCAGCGCGTGTGTTTGGAGTTCTAGATCGGGATAATGAGAAGCGGATCGGAGTGAGTCAAATTCTGCAGGGGCTTCGACTATTGGGACTACCAGCGACCCACAATCAGGTGAGGAGCAGCGTCAAAAGATCGCGCCGACATATTTGCGTACTCAGTCCGAATTCTTTGCTGTGCAGATCTCCGACTACGTCTATCTCATTCACGAAGGTCGGCACAACACGATCGACTTGGAGGAATGGGAGATTTTGGTAGGTACATTAGATGCTGCGTCTCGACCGTCAAGCAACTCTCCTCGTAGTGCGCACGGCAGCACAACGCCCTCTCGTTCTCCGTCATTACGTAGCACGCAGGATGCTACTTCACGGCCATTGAGGAACTCTCCTCGTAGCGTACCCAGCTATACCATACGCTCTCGTTCTCCATCACAGCGAAGCACTGTCGATGAGTTACCATACAGATCTACTACGACTAAGGCTAACGTGGTAGCCGAACACCAACCCATGCGAGACGATGATCCCTACCTCGAGGAAATTCAGGTAATCCCTCTCACAACATTTGTTTTGATGTACATGCGACTTATTACTGTCGCGATCAATTTGTAGAATCGCATTGAAGGGATCTTCGAAAGAGCCCATGCCACTGCAACGCTAAAATGGGCCCCCGAACTGGGAAACAACCAACACGAGAGCTACTCGAGGTCGGATCGCATTCTAAAACGCGCAGCGACTGTCGTGTACAGTCTTCGAGTGGGTTAAATAACTGCAGCAAAGGATAGGTTACGTGATTTTCAGGCTGATTAACTATGTTGTGCTGACTTGCTACATTAAGGCTTCTCTGTTTCCACTAGTGCATCAAGCTGAAGCCACACTTCGGGAGATTCAGCAGCGACATGGTTCAAAGTTGTCGCTTTTCCTGCCCCCAGGCGACATGGCCGCAATCGCTCAAAACTCAGATATGCTCGCATCAGCCATTCTGGACGACATCTTACTGGTAAGTCATTCTCTGAACTAGGCGAGTTTTCAGTAGTCTAACTCGTTGGTTGATACGAATACGAAGGACACGGTGCAGTTGCTAAACGACGAGGACAAGCAGCAGTCCTACCGCCAGCTAGAGGCCCACCACGCGGACCAGCTGGACGATATATTGGCTCGCATTCAAGACATCGAACGACAAGAAGACAGCATGATTCAGCAAGGCCTTGCTCTAAGCTATGATATTCCAGGCACTAAATGCGATCTCCCCACGGCTTTACGGCATGAAGACGCAAGCTGTGCTCGTACTCAAAGCAACGGCACCGACCTTCAACACCTGAGACTACCGCTGGAGGTGGTGATGAATATCAACATTCCGGACAACACTACACCGACCCAGGAGCTTCGAGAAATTATTGCTCCTACTACCAGCCAGAACGAAGACTTCGACAGAGACGAGTTATCAGCACAACAAGCTCTGATTGGGAATCCAGTGAAGACTTCCATCTTGGAAGGCAAACGTCTCCAGTCTATCGAGAGAAGAAGACACAAGTTTCAGCACCACCGTCGACTCGTCGAATCATCTCTTGCAGAAACTGGAATGGCGCAGTTTGCTGTCATTGAAATGTGGGTATATACTTCTCGCGAGAGCTTCAGCTCTCGTCAGCTAACATGTTCTATGTATCCTTGCAGCTTGGAAGAAATGCTTCTGGATGACCTCGTCGAGCAGACTGCCGCAGAATTGAGTGATACCGTGTTGTCAATGTCCGACACGTTGTTGATAAATCTGCTGTGAATATACGAAATCTATGCAGAATCCTTCGTGCGCACAGCCGTTTGCACTACGCTCACGGCCGAGATGACCTTCTGCCGCTGTTCTGACCTCACGGGAATGTCTTGCCAGGCCACAGCGTCTTCGTAACTACACTGCTGTTGGCGAGAGCTCATCATCAGATCATCCACCATATCGTCCAGGCAGCGAAGGACTTCTCTGGCAATTTGTTGATCGAGGAGTGTCTCCGTGGCCAGTCTGGCGTACACGTCCTCCGACAAGTGGAATTCCGGCATACTTTTACTGTTACTTTCGACCGGTCGAGTTCCACGCAGCATCGTATTCTTCCCTCGTTTGATTTGGATGAGAGTACGCCGGGCAAACATTTGCAAAGTGCACCTCGCCTCCTCCTGGATGCAAGAGCGTACACGGTGGCATTCATAAATAAACGTGCCGCGATCTGCGAGCTTAAGCATGGGCAAATCATCAGGTTCCGGCATTCGCTTCCATTGCCAAGCAAAGTCCATGGGCGTTACCCAGCCATGAACGCTAAGGCTTTCTATCAGTGCTGAAGCTGCATGCTCTTGCTGAGGCAGCACTTGCTTAATCCATTTTGCCATTGTGATATCAAACCAGCGCCACAGCCCTCCAGTTCTGCTCGTAACACTTCGCTGTGCGCGTTTCTGATGTAACTTTAACTCCAGCAGCGCATGATACGCACCAAGGCTCAGCATCTCGTCAAGGACATGAACGCTGTCAGTATTCGGAGTCAAGAAGTGGAAGATGATGGATCTGCAGGACAGCGATACGATTAGACCGAGAGTAACTGGAGCACGACCGCGTGAACGCTGCCTCGAAACGTACCCTTCGTTGCCTAGCATGAAGTCCAGCGCTTTCAGCTCTGTTGCACGCAGAGGTGTGCCTGTGATTCTTGCCGCCACCTCGGAAAGTGCTTGAAGAGATAATCCTCCCGAACGTGTTGGGTCAAGTCGACGCAGTTCCTCTTGGACGCTCGTGTGACGACATCTGGAGAATCCATACAGCCGATGCAACAGCGACGCCATCGGTCCTTGCCACTCACGAGAGACGTCCATCAGCTGCGGCGTATTAGAGCCTAGAGGCAAACCATTCCTGTGGCTGAGCGTGTGATCCTCCTGTAGAGCTAAAGCGCTGGACACCTCAGATTTCCGGCAAGTGCCAGCAGCAAAGTGCACCGATTCGAGATACTGATTGGTGAACGCTCGAGCCGGCTTCGTTGCGTTAAAAGCACGTAGATTCTTGGAGCACTGAATGCGGTCGATCTCTTCGAAAATTGACACAATTTCCACAGCAATGTCTGCCGGACACGTCTTCAACGCCAGTTTAAGCTGACGAATCGCCTCGACAAAGTCTTGTGACCGGGCCGAGGCAATGCCCAGGTTGTACCGCGCTTTCCAGTTGGACGGGTCGAGGCGTACGCAGTTGCGATATGATTTTACAGCTTCTGTGAGATGATTGAACTCAAGATAGATAGATCCTGTGTCCAGATACATCGAGGCGAGGTTGCACCCGCGTGGGTCGAGCCAAATGATCTCCAGTAGCAAATACAGCGCATCGACGAGATTTACACGTTCCCCGGACTGGATCAGTATGTGGGCTTCGCGTAGAGCTGACCGCCAGGTTTTTGGCGTGACTCGTTTCTCTTGGAAGCGGGTGGCGAACCGGTGTTCTTCCAAAGTCTTGAGCTTGAACCGTTCGCAGGCTGGGTTGTCTTCGTCTTCCTGAATCACATCTCTGGCGATGGCGGACTGGTAGTACGCTCGCTTGGACTCAAAGCGAGCCGCGGGCTTGGCAACCGAACATTTGGACGAGGTGATAGAATATGTCGTGCGAACCGAGGCAACGGAGCAAGTTCCATCGTCAGAGGCTGGTAGGGTGCAAAGCGAATCTGCGCCAGCCATGATGTCGTAGCCATCGAGGACCAACTCATACCGTACCGTCAACGAGCAGGAAAGGAGCTGACACAGGTCCGTGCAAAGCTTCCAGCCTGAGGTAAACTCGCTGAATCTTTGCTGGACTCGCTCGATGCTGCTGGCACCTGCATCTAGCTGCAAAACCAGAGTGGTTAACGCAGGGGTGGAGTGTATCGGCGGATGGATGCCGGCCCCATCAACAAACCTGCTGTGTAAACTTCAGTAGCAATATACTCCCGCTCACAAGCGAGTGTAGCAGACGCACAAGTGTATGCTGAAGGCCAAGCAGTGCAGATTGAAGTGCGTCAGCTCGACTCTAGACAACAAGGAACCAAATGTGACGAGGATACCAGCTGATGGATCGGGAGGTTGCGCGTCTGAGCTTCGTCGTCGACAGCACGCAGCACGCGCAACACCACGATCTTGAACAACGCGCTGCCTGCCACCAAGTACCAATACCAACAAGAACATGCGTGAGGTCGTGGAGCTCTATGCAGCCATAACGAAACTCGGTCGGACGTGTGGCTAGAGCTCGATGATGCAGCTCCGGGTGGAGACTCCAGATCTCCCACAGACTCGTGAGAGCAATGGCTAGCTGCGAGTTCTGCGTTGCATACTCAAGTTAGATTCAACAAGCAAATCATGGTTTCGTTACGCTCTCACCCCGCGCCAATGGAAGGCTCCCCGCAACGCGCTCTCTAAGCGGGCAAAAATGTCTGCTCTGACAGCATAACCCCGCAGCCGATGAGAGATGACGAGGACATCAGCAGTGAATGAATAGGAACGCACCGATGAAGGGGAAGGCGGACGACATTTTGTCTCTAAGCTAGTTGAAGCAAGTATTATTTTAAACATCGCCGTTAAAACGGCAATGTTTTAATCTCTTGGTTTTGATTAGCTAATAATAACCTCGGTTAAGTACGACATTTAGTTTTTTATGCTCAAGATTTCAGCGAACGCCCAAGCTACGGCTTCCTTGCTACCGACGCGCAAGCTGCGTTGAAGGGCTGTCCTTTGCTCGACGAGGTCCAGATCCAGTTGTACCATCCAAATGATATTTTCCCCATGTATGGGAGCTGGATCCAAAGCATCACGTTCCCTATTAGCCTCTACACAATTTACGGCTCGCCCTGTGCGCTCTGGGCCTTAGCGAACAGCTCCTTCACACTCTGCATCACAACTTCGAACGTGTCCGACGACCGATCCTTCAGTCCGATGGCCGCCAGGATCGGCAGGCCGACAGGAACGCTGCACAAGCACACCGTCCGACAAAGGAATCCTCTCGTTAGCCTACACCAACACCATCCAGAGCCCCACTCAGCGGCACAACGCACCCGAAATGCTCCAGGAACTGCCGCGCGTACACCAGCAGCAGCGGGTCATCGCGCCGCCCGAGACGGACGTGGATATCGGGCTGGAGCTTGCCGCTGATCGAATCCTTCTGGTGCGCCTCCACCTGGCAGCACAGCAAACAAAAACAATAACCACCTATCAGACTCCCATATAAAACCCTTGGTGTTGCATCTATTGCAGTCTTACGAGCGTGCCGAAGGTGCCCAGCTGCGTCGCTACGATGAAGACGCGGTCCGCGAAGATGGAGACGGCGATGTCCGTCGGCACTCCGTTGATTTCCTGCGCACAGCAGCCCAAAACCAGTCAGCTACAAGCTGCAACACGCCCCATACTGGCTCTGCTCTCTCTGTTAACGCCCCGTACCTTGCGCTCCTTCTGCGTGTGCAGCGCCGGCGGAGGCGCCACCTCAGCCATGATGGTCAGGAGCAATAAATTGCCAATTGATTGTGAGTTTGGTTCCTGACACGCATTATGCAGTTCGAGAGGTCCAACATATGCAAATTTGGAGGGGATGAGCTGATGGGTCCTTCCGATTGGCCGAAAAGAAATTGCGCGGGTTTTCTGGTCGGCTAATACAGAGACTGGCCTCGTCGAGAGAAGGAAGCGCAAGAGCCCGAAGAGAACGAACGGCCGTCGCCACGGTCCCCGTCCCGCGCCGCCCACAGCTTCAGTCCTGCAGGTAGCGCGTCTCCCCCGTTTGTTGTGCGTGCATGTGCACGTCGCGCGGGTCCTCGGCCAGACCGCGCGCAACGCCGACTCCTGCTGGCGACTGACGTAGCTCCTCGTTCTAACGACGATGTGGTGTTGTGTGCACGTGGCACCTCGGACCCGCGCAGATCCTGTTGCAATGGACGGATACGACCACTTGTTCAAGCTCCTGCTCATCGGAGACGCCGGCGTCGGCAAGAGCAGGTGAGTCTGCGGTCGATGTGGGGGTTTTCGGCGCTTTTCCCTCATTTTCGCTCGCTCCGTTGTTATTGTTGCACTTCGTAGCATGCTGCTGCGGTTCACCGATGACACCTTCGACGACAACCTGCAGAGCACTATCGGTAAGCGGAAAAGGACGAGCATTCGCGTGCTTGAAGTGGCGCCCGGCCTTTGCTTTTTTTCGTACATCCGGACTGGGACTTGACAGGGTTCGTGGGTGTGTGCAGGTGTCGACTTCAAGGTGAAGATGATGCAGGTGGACGGCAAGAAGATTAAGATGACTATTTGGGACACCGCCGGCCAGGAGCGCTTCCGCACGCTCACGAGTTCGTATTATAGAGGCGCGCAGGGCATCGTTCTGGGTAAGCAGGCAGGAGCTGCGAGGCGAAATGTTGCGGATGGGTGTGCAGGCTTGATGTTCTTACGCTGCTGTCGCTGGTGGCTTTTACATGGTGAAACAGTGTATGACGTTGCTCGGCGAGACACGTTTGAGAACCTGGACCTGTGGCTGCAGGAGGTCGAGGTGTACAGCCCGGCGGGCGGACGCGACGTAGTGAAGCTGCTCGTGGGAAACAAGATTGACAAGGTAAGCTTGACCGTGCCTGATTGAGCTCTTGCGTCGTGGCGATGGTATCTAAATGTACGCCAATGGTGGTGACAGGAACGAGTGGTGAGCCGCCGGGAGGCAGAGGACTGGGCGCGGTCGAAAGGCATGCTGTTTGTCGAGAGTAGCGCAAAGACCAAGATCGGCATCCAGCAAGTGTTCAACGAAGTAGTGCAGAAGGTAGGACGCGGCGTGGCTCGATTTTTGTTGATGGGGCTGACTCACGGACGCCTACTGTGCTGATATGGCGTAGATTCTGGAAAACCCCGCGCTCCTGTCCAACACGGCACCACGCAGTCGCGGCCGGAAGCTCGACGGCAAGGCGGAGAAGAGCGGCGGCGGCAGCGGCTGCTGTTAGAGACACCCACGGTTTTGTTGTTGATGTCCTTCGACAGTCAGCGGCGGCGCGGTTGCGATCGTCTTGGCCGTTCTTGCGTGCTTGCTCCTTTCCTCACCGCGATGCAAGAGGCGTACAAAGGACGAGAAGGGTCTTCGACGCGCAACTTTCGCTTGCTGCCGCCAGTGTCCGGTCCTGAAGTGCTGTGAATGACGTGTGTGGCGGAAACCTGCAGGAGGCATGCGGGGGCGGGCGGAGGGAGAGGAGGAGGAACCAGGAAAACGGGGCCAGCATCGGCCGGCCCCACGCAGAAACAGAGGCAGAGAGGCAGGAGAAGCTATCGAAATACATGTTCCCCACAGCAAGTATTTCGTGTCGGGCGCCTGAGTCAGCCCTGCGTCTGCTCGGCCACGTCAGTACGGGTGGGTTGTCCCCTTGCGCTGGCTACAGTAGCGCGATCGACAGCCAAGCCATGTCGCACCGCCATCTACCTAGGTCTCCGATCGGGACCAAGGTGCTCGAGGCACCGCCTTGAAGGCAAACCCGCAACAGGCGCCAGCCCTTGCCACTGACTGCCGTTGCTGCCGCGTTACTCCTCCATCTGGCTCGGCAACATTGCATGATCATGTGCCACGCCACGTTGGCGATTTGGCAGTGTCAAACCGTCATGCCAGCAAGGCCTCTGGCCGTCCGCCACGCGACTTCGAGCCAGGATCGGCCCGGAAGCCGCCGTGATGCGCCGCACCGCAAAGCTACTGTAGCCGGCAGCTTAAGCAAGGCGGCGACACAGGAGCTCGCTTGCACCCATGCGATGCCGGCATGCCGGCAGCCGATTTGAGTCAAATCGCGCCGGCGCTCCTGCGCGAAATATTGCGCGGGCACGGCTTCTACGCCCGCACGCGCCTTCAAGCCGCGCGCGCAGCGCAGTCAGCCGGGAAGACGAAAGCCCAGCGAGAGCGGCACGCCGGCAGACGCGGCGCGACGGCCCACCGTCGCGGTGATCCAATGTGGCCCATGACCAGCAAGTGGAGAGTGCTTACGTACACAGTCTTTTTTTGATGGGGGTCGAGGGGGGGTGAATGTGATATAGAAGAGGACCAACGGAGGCTCGCGGTTGCGAGGAGCGTAGCCGCAGCAAACCCGCGCGGGGTGCCCGCGTAGCAGGGCCGCGCGGTATTTGCGGAGGCGGGCCCAGCGACGAGCATTCCAGCGAGCCGAGCACTGTTCTCGCCAGGTGAGAGAATCTTTTTATCGCAGGAGCGCAGCGACTGCCTTTGCGGAGCGCAGCGGAGCAAAGCCATTTCCCGCGGATGACATCCGTCCTGCGGGTAGGTCGTCACATTGTGGGGTGATGGGCTGCCTATACAAACTCCAAGATATCACCGAAAATAGACTGTGTACGTAAGTCCTGCCCCAGCAAGTGGGCCTGCAGCGATGCGACGCTCGGACGATCGGTTTGTGCGGGGCGTGTTCGTCATTGGTGGAAAAATAAGACGCAGAGACGGGCCTCTCATCAACCATTGGCTCACAGCGAGTGTCCGATTGCGATTTCAAGTCACCATCCTACGCGCAAAGTTTCCCCTCCTGCAAGTCGATACCCTTCGCAACTGAAAGTGCCGGCGAGCTTCCTGCAACAACATGCGAGCTTCTCGCAGCCTGCAGTGCGGGATCTCTGCTACGCTCTATGTGTGCTCGATTACGTCGGACCATAGCGTTGCGGAAGGGTACGGGATCGCGATCGCGATTTACAAGATGTGCTGCTGGCAATCTAGAGTTGCCGCCATGCGATTTAGACGCCAGCCGCTGGGTCTCCACCAGGTGCTTCAATTTGCACTTGCTTACGGCGCATGTAACCTCTTACAATACTACAGCAGATACAGTTCGTAGCTCTCTCCAATGCAGGTCAGTAGTGCCGGCAGTGTTCCATGCAGTACACGCGTAGAGAACCACTACTCTACTGTATCCGATACTTCGCCAAAACCCGGAGTTGATGCCGGCGCGGCCGACTTGCCATAGCTGATCCCGAGAGGGGAAAGATAGCGGGTGGGATACCGCCCCCAGCTGGGCGCCCAGAGAAGCCGCATTCCATTACAAATCGCGAGCGGCACTCGCCGAGACAGGAGCCCTCCACACACTAGAAAAGCCGCTCGCCCGCGCTCCGTCGTCGCCTCCTTCTTCTCCCGTCGAGGCCCTCGACTCACAGCGAGAGGCACGCCACAGACGCGAAGAGAGACCGACCGACCGCCCTCCCCCGCCCCCCGCTCCGCTTTCGCGCCGTGGGACGCACCGCTTGGCGCCCTTTCTTTCGATATTCCGGCCGGTCTGCGTGTTGCGCCGCGTCTCGCCCTTCCTTCCTTCCCTTCTCGCAGTGTAGCAACTCAGGGCTGCAGCAGACCAGACCAGTCCATGGACAGCGGAGCGGCGATGCCATGTCGGCCCGGCAGCGAGAAGCAGGCGCCCCTCGTGACCAAGCAGAAGCAGAAGCAGAACAGCGACAAGAAGCAGAAGAAGATGCAGCCGCCCAAGCACAGCAGCAACACAAGCGCCGCGCCTCCAGCAGCGGCCGGGACGCGGCGCTCTCGTCGCGACAGCAACTGCAGCAGCGGCAGCGGCATCGACGCCGACGCGCGGCGGCCGGCGCTGGCCTCGGTCTCCGCCTCCGCCCCCGTCTCGGGCCTGAGCCCCCGACTCTTCCGCGTGCTCAATGAAGCCAACGCGCCCGCGCTCGCGATGGACGCGGCCGGCCGCGTGACGTTCTGGAACCTTAAGCTCGCGCAGATCTCCGGGCTGCTGGCCAGCGACGTCGCGGGCCGCCCCGTGACAGAGCTGGTGACGGCGGCCAAGGCCGCGGAGCTCACGCGCGGACTGGAGCAGGCACTGGCGGACGCCGACACGACCGTGAGAGATGTCGAGATTGAACTCAACACGCCCGAACTCGGCCGGAACGTGACGCTGCTCGTGAACCTGACGGTGGACGCGGACGACAACGAGGCGGCCAGCGTCGTGGCCATCGGCCAGGACGTCACAGTGTCGGCCCTGCAAGGCTCGCAGTTCGCGCGCGTGACGCATCAGGCGAGCGCGCCAATCGTGGAGCTGGATCGCGACGGACACATTGTGCTGTGGAATCCCAAGGCGGAGGCGCTGACGGGCTACTGCTTTGACCAAGTCACAGGCACGCCACTGGTTGACCTGGTGCACGAAGACTTCCGCGTGCTGGTGGGTGAACTGCTGGCGCGCGTGGCTTCTACCAACACATCAGTATCAGAGTTCGAGTTGCCGCTTGTGACGGCCAGCGGCGCGCGTGTGGAGCTGCTGCTGAGCTTGACGCCGCAGGTTAGTGTGGATAGCGCTGGCGCCACCGTGAACCGCATCGTGGCCATCGGACAGGACGTGACTGCGCGCAACGCCAGCGAGATGGAGTACAGCAAGCTGGTGGACTCGGCTAACGCCCCCATTTTCGGCGTCGACGCGGACGGGTGCGTGGTAATCTTCAACAAAAAGGCTGCCCAGATTAGTGAATATTGGCCGGGTGAGGTCATGGGCGTTGACCTGGTGTCGTTCTTGATTCACGAAGACTATCGCGAGGAAGTTGCTGCAGTGTTCCAGAAGGCGCTACGCGGTATTGAGACGGCTAACTTTGAGTTTCCTCTGATCACAAAGCACGGCCGGAAGGTCGAGATTCTGTTGAATGCCACTCCGCGCTTTAATCACGCTGGCGCCATTGTGGGCGTGGTGGGAATTGGCCAAGATATCACCGAGCGTATCGTGCAGGAGCAAGAGTACAGCCGCCTCATTGACACGGCCAACGCTCCGATCGTGGGCGTGGACAAGAAGTTCCGCGTGACTATTTGGAACAAGAAGGCTGCAACTATTACGGACTACTCGTACAAGCAGGCTATCGGCAAGGATCTCCTTGGATTCATCGCTGAGCACGCACGTGAGCCCGTGGCAGACGTGTTGTCCAAAGCAATGGTTGGTACAGAAACGGCAAACTTTGAGTTCCCTTTGGTGACGAGGACTGGGAGAGTGCTGGACATTCTACTCAATGCCACCCCGCGCTTCGATCACAGCGGTAAAATTACTGGCGTGGTAGGAATCGGACAGGACTTCACCGACCAGCGGGCGCAAGAGGAAGAGTACATCCGACTGATTGATACGGCCAACGCACCGATTTTCGGTATTGACATGGACGGACGTGTGGATATTTGGAATCGAAAGGCTGTAGCGATCACGGAGTACACGGTGCTTGAGGCACGCGGAACTCGCCTGGTTGAGAGTTTTATTCCGCACGACTACCGCGCTGGCGTGTCCGATGTGATGTCGAAGGCTATGGAAGGTGAAGGTACCGCTAACTTCGAATTTCCACTGATTACAAAGACCGGTCGTCGTGTAGATATCTTGCTAAATGCGACCCCGCGCTACAACCAGCACGGTGACATCGTCGGCGTTGTCGGCATTGGCCAGGACATTACCGAGCGTATCGTGCAAGAGCAGGAATACAGTCGACTGATCGACACGGCTAACGCACCCATCTTTGGAGTCGATATGACCGGCCTTGTAAATATTTGGAACGACAAGTCTGCCGAAATCACGCAATTCACGGCTGACGAGGTCATCGGTAAAGACTTGGTGCAGGAATTTATTTCTGAAGGCTATCGATCTGCCGTGGGCTTGGTCCTATCACAGGCTCTGAATGGCGTCCAAACCGCCAACTTTAATTTCCCACTCATCACGAAGTCTGGGCGTCGCGTGGAGATTTTGTTAAATGCCACTCCGCGATACAATGAGCTGGGAGAAATTGTTGGAGTGGTGAGTATCGGCCAGGATATTACGGAGCGGATTGCGCAAGAGCAGGAATACAGCCGACTTATTGACACTGCCAACGCACCCATCTTTGGAGTGGATAGCGAAGGTCGCGTGAATATCTGGAACAAGAAGGCCGCTGAGATTATGCAGTATTCAACGGACGAAGTCGTCGGTGAAAACCTGGTGGAAAAGTTCATCACGGAGGACTACCGTGAAGCTGTCAGCGCAGTCCTGTCGAAGGCGCTTGATGGAGTGGAGACTGCAAACTTTGAGTTCCCGTTGGTCACCAAGGCAGGCCGCCGTGTCGAGATCCTGTTGAATGCGACGCCTCGATTCAATGAACACGGAACTGTTATTGGTATGGTGGGTATTGGTCAAGATATTACGGATCGTATCGCACAAGAACAGGAGTATGCGCGCTTGATTGAGAAGGCTAATGCTCCGATCTTTGGCGTCGACTCGAAGGGACTGATCAATATCTGGAACCACAAGTGTGCTGAAATGACACGATTCTCGAAGGAGGAAGCAGTTGGCAAGGATTTGATGAGCTGGGCTATTCCTGAGTTGTACCGTGATGCTGTGGAAGACATCCTGTGGAAGGCCCTCGACGGCGATGAAACATCAAATTTTGATGTCGAACTGAAGAAAAAGAATGGTCGCACTGTAAACATCCGCATGAATGCGACGGCGCGGTTCGACCAGCATGGTGAAATTGTGGGTGTGGTCGGCATCGGCCAGGACTTGACTGATCGTATTGTTCAAGAGCAAGAGTACACTCGCCTGATCGACACGGCTAACGCACCGATTTTTGGCGTGGATGCAAACCTTTGTGTGAATATCTGGAACAAAAAGGCAGCCCAGATTACCAAGTACTCGACGGCTGAGGTTATCGGTGAGAACCTGGTTGAAACGTTCATCTCGCCCGAGTATAGGCCTATTGTGGCTGACGTGTTCAGCAAGGCTTTAAATGGTATCCAGACTGCGAACTTCGAGTTCCCTCTTATCACTCGTCCCGGCACAAGAATTGAGATTCTTCTGAATGCTACACCTCGTAACGACATGCATGGTAACATTGTGGGTGTCGTGGGTATTGGCCAGGATATTACGGATCGCATTGCCCAGGAACATGAATACTTCCGTCTGATCGATACGGCTAATGCCCCCATTTTTGGCGTTGACACGTTTGGATGCATTAACGAATGGAACCAGAAAATTGAGGAGATCACGGGCTATCACAAGTCCACGGTTCTAGGTCTGGAGTTGGTGGAGACTTTTATTAACCCGGAGAACAGGTCAGAGGTGAGCAAGTTGTTGAATCAAGCATTAATTGGAATTGATGTGGAGGAGATGGAGCTTCCCATGACAACTGCCGCTGGACGATCGTTGCTGTTGCTTGTGAATGCTTCCAGCAAGAAGGACATGCACGGCAACATCCGTGGCGTGATTGGAGTGGGTCAAGACTACACCGCAAAGAAGCACATGGAGGCAGCGAAGGTGAACTTCCTGGCTTCATTCAGTCACGAGCTTCGAACGCCGCTGAATGGTGTACTCGGTATGCTCGAGCTACTGCGCGACCAGAAGTTGGACAAGACGCCCGAACGCTACGTGCACATTGCTTACATTTCGGGTTCGCTGCTGCTGAATCTAATCAACGACATCCTCGACTTGTCGAAAATAGAAGCAGGGCACATGGAAATTTCAGCAGACCCGTTCCAAATGCAGGATCTGCTGGAGTACTCAGTGGAGATCTTCAAGTTCAAGGCGCGCGAAAAGCACATCAAGCTCACGTTGGAATGCTCCCCGAAGGTTCCAAAGCGCGTCATTGGCGACGTGAGTCGTCTTCGCCAGGTGCTGCTAAACTTGCTGTCGAACGCTATTAAGTTTACGAACGAGGGTTCAATTACCGTCCGCTGCAACATGGTGCCATCACCTGACCTTCCGAAGCATTGCGTCAAACTGCTGTTCCAGGTCATCGATACTGGTGTTGGCATGGACGACGAAGAGAAATCGCGCTTGTTCTCACTGTTCACGAAGCTTGAACGTACGCGCAAGAATAATCCAACGGGATCTGGTTTGGGTCTTGCAATCTGCAAGCAGTTGGTCGAGCTCATGGACGGTGATATTGATGTGGACAGTGAACTGGGCGAAGGCTCGGAGTTTTTCTTCACTGTTGTCGTTCGTCGCCTGGAAGAGGAGGAGGACGATCTCATCCAGAAGTTTCCTGCCGTCTTAGCTGTCGATGCAAATGCTACTCCTTCGCTTACAGCCAGCAATGCGAGGCATAATGCGTCGATGTCGGAGCTGGTGCCAAAACATGCTCGTATCTTGGTGGTGGAAGACAATGAGTTTAACTGGGAGGTCGTCAAGAGCTTCTTCATGGAAGACAACCACCTGCTACAATGGGAGACGAACGGCCTGGACGCGTATCAGATGTATCAAGAGCATCATGATTCCTACGACATTGTGCTGATGGACTGCGAAATGCCGATCATGAACGGCTACGATTCAACTCGTAATATCCGTAACTTCGAAAAGCAGCACAAGCTTGCGCGCATTCCCATTATCGGAGTTACAGCGTACGCCATGAGTGGGGACCGCAAGAAGTGCCTGGACGCTGGTATGGATGAGTTCATTGTCAAACCTATCTCAAAGACGGAGCTGCGAAAGGCTATTCGCAAGTGGATGCGTGTTCGATTCTTGGGACAGCACTGCCCCCGGCCGTCACGAGTCGAATCCGTGATCACTGCTGGAGAAGATTCTGCTGCTACCTCATCTTGCCAAAACGCTGCCAATCTGGTAGCTGCGTCTAGACACAAAGAAAAACTGGATTTGGACCGAGCCATCTCAGACCTAGAGCTCGAGGATCCGATGATGATCGGCCAACCTGGTGGAATTCAGACAGCAGCAGGCTCAGAAGCCTTGCTCATGTCGCTCACTACCATCAGCGAAAGCAAAAGTAACCAATCGAGTACAGGAACTCTTGGACGCACTCTAGGTGCTGCAGATGGCCAGAATGAAGCACCTGAATCGTCAACTACGACCAAACCTTCGAATGGTGCAGTGGCGCATCCTGGAAACCTGGTGAACGCATCGAGTATTGTGGGTACGAATTTGTTTGCCGCCGCGAAGGCAGCAGGAATCTACCCCATGAATGCAGTCGAGCCCCCTGCTCCCCGCTCACCTTCGTCAGCTAACGATACCAACAATCAGCACGACGCTGGTGATGCGGCCAGCTCGACAATGGTAGTGAACAAGGCGGCACGAGCATACTCGTCGACAATGGCGCCTGAAGACATCGTGATACCAACTGGTGATCCTATCGATTACTCGCTGGGTGTGGAGCAGTGTGGTGCAAACGAGAGTTTGTTCGTGAGCCTGCTGGAGAAGTTCGCAGGTCTGAGCGAGGAGTTCATGAGGCGTATCGAGGAGGCGTATGCCAGCAGTGACTTCGTTGTGCTGCGCCGCGAAAGTCACTCGCTCAAGGGGTCGTCCGCCTACGTTGCAGCCATGCGTGTTTCTAAGGCAGCATTCCGTGTACAGCTTGCTACCGAGCACGTGATGGAGGAGACTGCGACGGCAGAGAACCACAACTCTCTGAAGGACGCCTTCCTGTTGCTGAAGAAGGAGCACCGTGCTTTGCGCGGCTATCTTCGTCGGAACTTTTCGTTCCGGACGAACGCTGGAAGTGGCAACCAGGACACCAAGAAGAAGAGCGGTAGTAATGGAGGGGGAGGTGACAATGCGTGCATTGTCATGTAAATCTGCGGACAAAGCGGTGGTATATTTGCTTTTTTTTATATAAAATCGGCGACGAAGCAGTGGAGGCAAGGAGAGGATCGATAGAACGCTCCCCAGCAGCTTGTCCGCCGCCTCCTTCATTGCGCCGCAGAAATGTAACTTATAATTGATAGTCGTTGTTGACGGCGGTTGTTTTTGATGCTGGCGTTCAGAGTCCTTGAGTACACACTCGTCACTTTGACTGTGGCTTGGCATCGAGAAAGTAGGCGTCCTCGATGTCGTTGAGCAGATCATTCATAGCTTCTTGGAACTTGGCGCACACCAGCGTACGGTTTGCGCCAATTTGTTCAGCGAAGCGTGACAGTTTGCTGCATAACACACACCAACGTTGCGACGTGAGGGATACCATAGAAATAGCGTGGAGCTACGAAAGAGACTTACACTTTCTGCATGGCTGGGAGCAGTTGAATCCACGCGGCAATGTCGTCCAGCGTGTAGTCGTGCTCCTTGATGAGCTCCTTGGCGTCTTTGAAGTAATGTTCAGCCACCTTTTGCACGATCTCGTCCACCTCAGCTTGCTCCTTGCTCTCATCGTCGACGTTTTTCGCGTCGACTTCCTCTTCATCAGCAGTTCTCCTACTGCCCGGACTTGGCGTTGCTGTTTGGTCCCCACAGTACTGCAAGATGAACTCGTGCTTCAGCAGTTGTTTAACACTCCACCGCTCAGTTTGATCTTTCTTGAGGCACTTGTCGAGGAAATCGCAGAACAGATCCGAGAATTCACCCTCGGGGAGGCGAGGAGGCTAGCAAAGCAAGCAAACAAACAATGGTCAGATACGAACGTACAAAATTCAAGAAGTGCCCACGCAAAAGAGCGTACAGGTTCATTGCGGATCATGTGCAGCAGTTCCCAGTATCCACCGCGCGACGAATATGGGAACTTACCGAGAGCACAGGTCATAATGGAGAGTCCGAAAGACCACACATCCGACTTGTACGAGTACTCCTGAAAAGTACAAAGCATTTATACAGATCAAGTTAGTATCAGCTGGCCTGAAGGAGAAATATGCAGCGGAAGTTGAATCTGACCTCGCTGGCGATACGCTCGGGGGACATGTAGGTGAGTGTGCCGACGAACGTTGTGGCTTTGGCCATAGAGTTTTCCATTTCGCGCACGATCCCAAAGTCCGAGACTTTGACATCACCAAAATGGTTGATGAGTAGATTGCTCGGTTTGATGTCACGGTGCAGTTGGTGTGTGCTATGGAGAAATGCCAGGCCCTTTAACACGCGGAAGGAGATGTTGGCCAGCACCACCTCACTGGTACAGCCTCCAGTGTCCACGATGTCCTGAAGCGAGCCGCCATCCATGTATTCGACCACGATCGAGACGTTGCCCTCGTTCGGGTTCATGAAGGCGTCGTAGAGACACACGAGCTCCGGACACGCCACGCTCTGTCGGGCATTCTCCACACTCTCAGCATCCGGCAGCGTAGACAGATTGTTGTACAGCGCCTTTAGCTCCGCGATCAACTGATGTCTTTTCTCGTGCTCGAACACCGGGATGACTTTCACAGCCACGAGCATCAGGGACGGAACGTGAAGCGCCTTGTGCACTACTCCGCTCGCTCCACGACCGAGAACACCAAGCTTCACCAAATGTTTCTTGGTATTGGGCGGTCTGTCGGACCGAGTGCTCGAAACGCCATCAGAATCCCGATCTGGCGATCGAGTAAGACCCGTTTGCTTGATCTGGAACCCCACCGCGTCGAATGTCCCCGACGCGGACAAGTCGTACGAGCGCTCCAGTCGATCTGTGCTGCCACTGTGCAAGTCTAGCTGGAAATCCGAGCCCAGACCTTGAACAAAGTTGCGTTGAATACCTTTCTTCCCTGTGGACGAGACCTTAGGTGAAGTTGAAGTCCCAGGCCTAGCGAAGGCGGTCGGCCCCGACAGCTTCGGACTTCTTGGTGCCTGACGACCCAGAGCTCCTTGTCCAGAAGGACAGTCAACATTTATCATCGGTTCGAGATCCGCGATCTCCAGTTTAATCTGCGCAGGTCGTGGCCGACCACCAGGCGCCAGTCGCCCTTCACCGCTCTTCTTCTTCTCGGCCACTCTGGGTTTACGACCCCCATCTTCAGCTGCAGCAGCAGCGTCCTCGGGATCCGTCCGCATAGATCGGATGCGCCGCATATCGTTCGCAAGAGACTGCACACTTCGCGCTGTGTGCAGTGAACCGTCTTGGGAGTGTTCGAGCTTGCTCTCTGCTCGTCCAGCCATAGTTGACGACGACGAGTTTCCCGGGCGGTGCCGATCCAGAATCTTCACTTCTGGCTGCTTCAGCTTGGACTCTTTCATACCAGTCGCCTTGTTTTCGGCGTCGGCAGGGTGAGAGGCTCTGTACTCGCATACAATAAAATGTTATTATTCTCCGTATTTGAGCACTATGGACAGCAGATACGAACATACGCTCGTCTCTCATCAGCAGGAGTGTCGAGCCGCGACGGAATGGAAGAAGACTGCGCCGACAGGCACACATCCACAGCAATTGAGCACATTTTAACCCTTATCGATGATACATTCTGTTGCTGGAGCTCACCTTTGCCTCCGCCTTCGCCTTCGTCGCCTGCTCAACACGTTCAATGGTACCAAGCCATATCAGATCGCTATTACACCGAGAGCTTTCAGTATTGACGGGGAAGGCTGGTACGCAACCAGCACTGATGCACCCACCTGAGGCTTGGCCTCCCATTGCTCGTCGCTCGCAGTCGCCTTCATCATGGCTTCGTCTCTAATTGCCCAGAAGGTGGTGGTCTAACCCGCTGCTGCGGAGGCCGTTACGCTTGAAGCGACGCGAAAGATTTCGATTTGCTAAACCAAGTTGAAGTTGTCTGCACAAATGGCTACATGTAGCCATTTGTTGGCCCCAACTACAGGTGCAGCATGCGGCGCAGCTCCGTGACGCGATCCCGAGGGTACGGCGGGCGCTGGGCCACGAAGCTCTCGGTGGCCGATTTCCTGGCGCTTTGCTCTTTCTCGACGCAGAAGAGGTCCTGGACCCGCTGTACGGCCGCGAGCTTGAAGTCCTTGGGCTTGGGCATCTTGCCGCTGTAGACGGCCTGCTTGATGTCGGCGGTGGCGAGCGGGATCTGCTTCTTGACGAACTGCTTGCCCTCTTTGGTCTCCAGCCACTCGCGAGCCGCAGCCACAGCCGCCTTCACTTCTTCGTCCACGCGCTGCTGCTCCTCAGCTTTACGTCGCCTCTCTGCCAGCTCGATCGTCTCGCGCCACAGCTTCTCAGCCGTAGGGACAAACACAGCCGACATCTCCATCACTTCAGCGAGCTGCTCCTGCACAGCCGCACAGTCTCGAGCTCGAACGAGATCTTCGTTGCGCTTGATACTCTGCATCTTCATGCGTAGGTTGCACGTCGGATTCACGCCTTGTAGCAGCTCGTACACGGTGAGAGTCGAGAGGCAATTGTTGCGCTCGAGCTGACGCTGCGCAATGTCCAGCGGCTGCAGTGCAAAACAACCAGTTCGTTAGCTCTCGTCTTACAGCAAGTAGCAACAATCTACCGACTTACCTTGTGGCGTTTGTAGTTTTCGGCTGAGAAGGCGACGACGACGGCGTCCGTGTGCTTCAAGAGGTAGCGCAGCAGCAGGACCTGCGAGTTGCGAGCGCACCAGTGCAACGCGTTGTCTCCATGCGAGTCTCTGCGCGCTGTGTCCGCGCCAGCTTCCACTAACAACCGCAATATCTCCACCCTATTAGCGACAGCACCGAGCGAGTTGCGGCACGTCGCGATCATGGGCGTTGTCAGGCTGTAGTGCGTGTCGACGGCATTCACAGCCTCAAGACAGACCTCAGGGGTGAAGTGGCTTTGCATGAACTCGACCAAGAAGCGGGCCACCGCGACGGACCCCAAGTAGCTCGCCTCATGCAGCAGCGACTCGCCTCCTCCTCCACCTTCGACGCTCTGCTTGGCCTTGCCCAGATAGTCCTTGCGCAAGAAGAACCGACGTCTGTCCTCCTCCAAGAACGTCTTGACTGCTTGGGCATCATCTGCTGTGATGCTGACCCACACGTTTACGAACGGCTCGGGCTTCTTGCTGCGCTCTGCAATCTGCTTCGAGACTGCCGCTTGAGCCGTCGACGCGAGATCCGGCGCTCTTGACCTCGGTCGCTGCTGCTGTTGGGGCCCCTCTCGCTGCTGTTTGAGCCAGAACTGCTCGGTCTCCTCCTTCACCTTCAGAGCTTTCTGCAGCCACGGAGTGTATCGAGGCACGCCCTTGCCACTGCGCACCGAGCTGCCCACCATTGTCAAGATGTATAAGGTGTCCCTACTGGTAGTGGCGGTTCGTGAACATCTAAACCAGAATGAACCAACCTCTCTATTCACCCTCTAAGTTACTTGTACGTCTGTTGGGAGATTTTATCGTGCGGCACGCTTGGCAGCTACCGTTTGGGTGATCTGAGCCATCTTGTTGAAGCTCGTGCCGATGACGGCGTCGCCCGTCTTCAGATTGGTATGGTTGGGTAGGGATCGAGTGGCGTTGCTTGCCAGTTGACCCAGACTGAGCGACGCCTTGTACTGCAGCTCCTCGTCGGTGGATCGGGCACGCGCGATGCGAAGTAGCGCTTGAATGCCGCCCTCCTCGGCGATACGCAGGTGGTTCTCGTAGTTGTCGGCTAGTTTGAGGAGAGCGAGTCCAGCGTAGTGGCGTGGCTCGGCGTGCACGGACATCATCGCGATAAGCGGTCGAAGCGCGCCACGCTCGACAAGACGGACCTGGTACTCGCGGTTGGATGCGAGATGGGCCAGTGTGAAGGTCGCATACTCCTGGCACTCCATGTCCTCGACGCAGGCCAATGCGATCGCGGCGTCCAAACCTCCTTCACGGTACAGATCGTCGTGGTAGTCGGTCTGTTGCTCCACCACCAACGCCAACAAGTACCCACAGTTCCTCAACGTCTCGGCGTCGATGCACTTGGTCAACGCTATCACGTGCGCGAGAGTACCCAGCTCCACCAGCTTCTGCAGAACGTCCTTGCTCTCGGCCAGCGAGCCCAAACAGTAAAGCGCACAGCGGACGCACTCCTCATCTGTCGACGCCAGCAGAGCTAACAGAGGTAGCAGCCCACCACTTTGCATCACCGACACCTTCGTCACGCTCTGCTTCCCCAAAGCCAACGCGTTCAAGGCCAAACAACCACAGAGCTGCACGTCCGCGCTCGGATACCGGAGCAAGTCGATGAGAGGGGGCACTGCTCCTTCCTCGATCAGGCGCAGCTTGTTGTTGCCCATTCCCCCCAGCGCCAGAGCTGCGAGTGCCAACGCCGCGTACCGCTGAATTTGAGCGTCAGGGAAGCGAATGAGGTGTGTGAGCGGTCGAATCGCGCCTTGCTCCACGATGAAAGGCTTGTCGTCGCCCGATGACGCAACGTTGCAGATCGCTAACGTCGCGAACCTCTGCGTGGCCACATCCAGAGACCGAGTGAGGCGGAAGAGTGAAGGCAGCGCTCCTCGACGCACCAGATCGGGCTTGATCGAGTTGGTGATCGACAACGAGGCGAAGACGCGTGCGCAGTCACGCTGCACGCGAGCGTCGTCGTGCGCGCCAACGTTTATCATGGCGGAGATGGCGCCTTCACGCACCACGTCCAGTTGATGCTCGAGCGAGTCTGCAACATTCGCCAGAGCGAAAACGCAGTCGCGCTTCACCTCCAGGTCGTCATACGCACAGCAACGTAGGATCTGCGCCAAACCACCGTCGCGAACCAGCTTGAGTTTGTTCTCTTCGTTAAGAGAGAAGCTAGAGAAAGCCGCCGCTGCAGTGCGTTGGTAGTCGAGCAGCGGACTTTGAGCCAACTTGATGAATGGCTGTAGCAGGGATTCTTGCACGATGTACACTCGAATGGTTGGGTTGGCCGACAAGAAGCGTAAGCCCATGGCCGCATATCGCTGCGTGATGTCATCCGCCGACTCAGTTAGCTGGATAAGGCACAGCAGCGCGCCTTGCTTGTATACTGCAAGATGGTTTTCCTCATTAGAGCAGAGGTTGGCCAGCGCGCGGCTGACGTCTTGCAGTATCTCGGCACTGTCGGGGGCGACCTTGACCAGCGCGACAAGGGCACTCGTCAAACCTTCAGCCACAATCTTCTGCTGGTTCGCTGGATGCTCCGATAAATTCGCCACCAACCCAGCACACTGGCACTGCAAGTCTCGAAGCCCCTTCGCGCCAGGATTTGTGCTCATGCATCGCAGCACTGGGCGCAGAGCTCCTTCTTCGACAACCTGCTGCTTGATCTCCGGGTGTGAAGCTGATGATGTCAGGTGCCGTAGCGCTGCAACCGCTGGAGCTTGCAGCGAGGAGTTCACATCCCGTAGGAATGTAATGAGAGCCTTGAGACCACCTTCTTCCACGTACATGCGTCGGAACTCGCTGTTGGCTGCTAGATCACGCAGTGCCAGCACGCTCTGTCGACGCGTATTCAGCTCTTTAGCGTGCAGTAGGAAGAACAATGTCTTTAGTCCGCCTTCGTACACCAGTCCGCGATGACTAGCAAAGTTCGGTGCAAGCTTCCGCAGTGCTAGTGCAGCATTATACTCACACTCTGGATCCAGCGAGAGTCCGAGATGAACGAGGCCTGGGATGCCATCGGCTATCATATCCGTGTGGTGTTCGAAGCTTGAGAGTAGATTTGCGATCGTACGCGACGCCTCTCGGTGGATTTCTTCGTGGCGGTGCTTCATGAGGGCGATGAGGAAGTTCCCGCTGCGTTCCGCCACGAAATGGGAGTGTGTGTCCAGATGCTCAGCAAGGTTAGCCAGGGCACCACAAGCTTGACGAGCGACCTCGAGGTCAGGCGACTGCGCCAGTTTGATCAACGGGCGGAGTGCGCCTTGCTCAACGATTTCCACCTTGTACTCGTCACTGAGAGATAGGTTACAGTACGTCGCGGCCACTTCGCGCTGCGTCTCCAGCTCCTCAGACATGCCAGCGATAGCCAACGGAGCGAGCCCACCCCCGCGCACAATGCGGCCACGATTTTGAGCCGAGAACTGGCACAAGCGACGGAGTGCAGAAACCGCCAGCGTGTGCGAGTTGGAGTCTTCTGCATGCGCCAGCATAATGAGCGCTGCGATGCCCCCTTCGTCTCCAATTGCTGCACATTGAGCTGTGTTCCCAGCAAAGTTTGCCAGGGCGAAAGCCGCATACAATCTGATGTCCTCGTCCTTCGACTGGCCCAGCCGTAGTGCCACCTTCAATACCCCACGTCCGATCATGTGATCGTGGTTGCTCTCGTTCGCCGCCAAGTTAGACAGGGCCATGATGGCAAACCGCTGACTCTCCAGATCGTCGTCGTCTTCAGTGAGCGCAAGGATTGGTGCGAGACCGCCGTGAACGAGTACCTGGACTTGAAGCAGCGGATCACAAGCCAAGTTACACAACGCAATGCAGGCATACCGACGCACACTCGGATCTGCTGCGTCCTTGGCAGCCAGCAAGAGTGCTTGCAACCCTCCGCCACGTGGAGCAGCTGACCGGGTCTCGCTGTTTGCCGCCAAGTTGCACAGCGTCATGGTGGCGTATCGCTTGCAGTCCCCATCTTTTGCCCCTGCAAGACGCACGAGCGCAGATTCAATGCCTGCCTCCACGAGCTTCAGTTGGTTTGCTTGAGCGCATGACACATTGTACAGGGCCAAGGCTGCGCTGCGTTGACACTCGAGATTTGGTGACAAACACAACGCCCGTAGAGGTCGAAGGGCATGACGTTCCACGACTATGAGGCGATTCTGGCGGTGCGCCGATACATTTGCGAGCGTCATGCTGGCATATCGAGAGCACTCTGGATCGTGAGACCCTGCGAGATCGACGAGTGGGTCCAGACCGTCATCTTGCACCACGAGATGCAGTTGATTAGCCGGGTTGGCAGTCAGATTGCATAGCGCCATGGCCGCGTACTTCGAGCATTCCACACTAGGGGATCGCAGCAGTGCTACCAGCGCGCGCATGCCGCCTGCCTTCATGATCTTCTGCTCGTTGCTGGAGTTACTGGACAAGTTACAGACAGCCATAGCAGCACAGCGCTGAATTTCCTGGTCTTCCGTCTCGCTGAGTCGAGCAATCAGAGCAGGCAACGCGCCAGCGTCCACAATGCGGTGCTGGTTTTCAGAGTGAGCACTGAGCCGGTAAAAGGCTCGAGCAGCGTACTGCCGTGTCGACGCAAAATTGCTCTTTAGTAGCTCAGATAGAGGGACGAGGCCGCCGAGCTCCGAGATTTGGTACTGGTTGTGCGTCGTGACTGCCAGGTTTCCGAGACACATGGCTGCATCGCGGCCACAGAACTCCTCGTTGCTGTGAGCTAGCTTGAACACGGCACGGAATTCCTCAAGAGAAAAGACCCCGAGGTGGTTCTCAGGATTGCTGGACAAGTTTGCAAAGGTGCGACTCGTGTGCCGCGCGATCTCCACGTGATAGCTGGCTTTTGTGAGCTCTAGAAGAGCTGGGAGGGCTCCCTCACGCACCATTTGGACTTGATTGAGTACATTTTCACTCAGCGTGGCCATCGCTCCAGCGCATTGAAGTCGGACGTCATCGTCGTCCACTGCACAGCATGCAAAGAGAGGAGGAAGACCGCCTTCGTGCACGAACTGAGTCTTCACCGGCGCGTACAGAGCCAAATGCCGCACTCCAGCGGCTCCCATGGTCTTGAGTGTCGCGTCGGCACTCCGTAGCAGTGAGATCAGTGCCAACATGGTCCCGCCGTCCTCAGCTAGCGTTGGCTTGTTATCTTTATTCGCAGTCAGAGTCTTGAGAGCTGCCGCTGCTTGACGCTGTACATCCAGCCCAGGAGCTCCAAGCAACATGTGTAGCGTCTGGACCGATCCACTGCCCAGCATCGCTCGGTGAGTATCGGAGTTGCTTGTAAGCTTGTGCAGAGCGAGCGCCGTGTTGTATTGGCACTCGTGGTCTTCAATCTTGGCGACGCGAGCTCCTGCAGTAAGGCCTTCCTCGTTGAGCAGCACCGCGTGGAATTCTGGTGTACTCATGAGATTGGCGACAAGTCTGGAGGCTTCACGGTACACCGGAAGGTGTCGACTTCGCATCGCCTTCACCCCCACGTGGACGGCGTGAACGTCGATCATGTATTCATGTGTGCGAATATTCTCTGCGAGGTTTGCAGCAGCGCCACAAGCATTCCGAGCCACTTCAACATCAGGAGACGTACACAACGCAAAAAGCTGCTGGAACAGCGCTGGTGAACTGCTCGCCAATACGAGCTTGTTGCTTTGCGCCAGACTTAAATTACACAGACACGCTGCCGCTTCACGCTGGTTCTCCAGCAGTTCTGTGTGCCGCGCGCAAGCCAGAAGTGCTGCCGAAAGAGACTCACGATGCTGTGACACCATGGACACTCGATTCACATCCAGATTCGTAATACGGCGTAGCACAGACACTGCGTGGCACTGTGCACTTGGATGCTTAGCATCTTCAGCATCGAGCGCTAGCTTGATTAGAGGCCCGCCGCTGTCGCTGAGCTGGCCTATGAGTTCATGGAGTGACTCGTTCGTAGCTATCTTGCCCAGCGCAAAAGCGGCGTAGAAGCGCGTCTCCATGTCGTTAGCCGTGTCCAGAGCCGCGATGAGCGCAGGAAGAACTCCGTTGTCCACGAATGGTTCGTGGTTTCCTTCGTTCGTGAAGATGCAACCGAGCGCGAGCAATGCAAACTGTCGAGGTTCTGCGTGCTCTGTATCGCAGGCAAGCTCAATAAGCGGCACCACCACTTCTTCGCGCAGCACTCTCGAATGGTTTTGCGGGTTCGACACGAGGTTACCGAGCCCGACCACGCCGAAGAGTCGAGTCTTCGGGTCCGGGTGCTGAATAGCGCGAACGAGAAATTCGTGACAGCCGTCCGCTAGTAACAAATCATGGAGCGCGTAGTTTGACGAGAGGTTCGCCACACACTTGACTGCTTCATGAGCTACCCGCGCTGGGGCACCCTGTGCCTCGAACTCCAGAAAGAACCGCAAGCCGCGTTGCTCCGCAATAGCGCCATGTGTATCCGAATTCTCAGCGATGTTGGCAACGCTTGCACAGGCGAACGCAGCCGTGTCTTCGTCACATGAGAGCATGAGCGTGATCAGAGCTCCCATCAAAGGTGATGCAGCAATGATGAGCTTGTTCTTCTCAGCAAGGGACAAGTTGTACGCTGTCATGGTAACCTCTCGGTGCAGCTGGATGTCGGAAGAGCGCGCTCCCAGCACTAAAGGCTCCAATCCACCTTCTGAGACGATATGTAATCGAGTTTCAGGCCGATTCGAGAGTCCTCGAAGTGCTGCGATGGCAGTTTTTTGATCGTTCACGTCGTCGGAGCAAGCCAGCTGAATAATAGGAGGCAGGCCTCCCATAGCCTCAACCATTTGTCGTCGATCTGGGTTGGCCGCTAGATTACACAAGGCGAAGGCTATGCAGCGATGTGTCTCCAGGTCGACGCTATTAGCCACTTCGACTAACGGCGACACTGCACCAGCCGCAACTAACTCGTCTTGAAACTCGGTCTTCGCAGCGATATTGCCCAAGGTCACCGCACCAAACAACCGATATGTAGCATCGGCAGAGCACAGGAACGCCACAAGTGACTGCATCTCACACGCCGCAATGAATACTTCGGGGTAAGCTCCAACGCAGCCACTGAGGGACAAATTGCACAAGCAAGCCAGCACTTCTTGTTGTACGTCCATATCCTCCGACTTGGTCAGCGCTAACAGTGGGCGCAAGACACCACGGCGTACAAGTTCCCGTCGCGCTAGCTCGTTCACGCATAATCCACGCAATGCACAAACAGCACGATACTGGCACTTTGCGTCCTGTGACTCCAGCAGACAAAGCAAAGCGTCCAGGAAAGAGTATCCTAGCTCCAGAAGCATCGCGTGGTTCTCTGGAAATGCCGTGAAGTTCGCGATGCCGAACGCCGCGCCATTCCGCAACGCCATATCAGCGTGTTGCAACAACTCAGCAAACAACGGGAGCACTCCAGCATCGACGAGCACGGACTGAGTAGTACGCACACTGGCGATGTTGGTGAGCGTAAAGACAGCATACCTCTGTGTATCGAGATCACCGTTGAGTGACCCGTTAGCCAGCGCTACAAGGGTGGGCACAAGCGCATCCTGGACGATCTTGGTGATGTTGTCAACGTTCGTGGAGAGGTTGGCGATGCCCATCACTGCGTACCGTTGGCTGAGGAAATCTGGTGCATTTAGCGCTGCCATCAGCGGCGTCAGACCACCACCGGATACGATTTCCGCTGTATACGCATACTCGGCTGACATGTTGGCAATGGTGCGAAGAGCTTCACGCTGAACGTCCACGCTCTTTGCTCGTAGCACGAACTTGATGTGCTGCAAGACACCATCCTTCACCATTCGTCCCTGGTTTTCGACCACTTCCGCCAAGTTGGCGAGTACTCCACAGGCTTGATGAGCTACTTCTCCGTCTGCTGAGTGCACCAGTGTTAGCAGAGGTGCCAAACCGCCGTTCAGTACGATGACAACTTTGTTGTCTTCGCTCAGCGATAAGTTGCGCAGCGCAGCACACACTTCACGCTGGACTTCGACACTTTCTGAGAGGGCAAGTTTGAACAGCGGGGCAAGAGCACCGAACGACACGGCCTGGGTGCGGTTCTTCGCCTCAACAACCATGCGGCGCAGCGCAAAGCAGGCCTGTAGATGTGTATCCTCGTCCGCGTCGTGCAGTAGCGCAATCACAGTGCGTAGCACACCCAACTTCGAGATTTGCGCGCTGTTGCTTTCGTTGGCTGCTAAGTTGTTGAGTGCAAATGCCAATGCCCGACGAGTCTCCAGATCCGTAGCCTTGTTCACTGTCATGAGTGCTGTGACGGCTCCTTGGTCGAACAAATCACGGTGGTTCTTGGGATCCACGGCAAGATTGCCAATTGCCAGCGTCCCGAATCGTCGACACACTACGTCCTCTGTCTCGTGAGCGAATGCTCCGATATAACGCAATGCGTTGCTGCGCAGAAGTGTGGCCTGACTCGATGGTTTGGCCGCAAAAAGGGCCAGACAACGAGAGACTTGGCGTTTGACCTCCAAGTCGGCACCAGTTGCTAGCGCATACAAAGGTGTTAATATACCTTCTTCGAGCATTTTCTTATGCGTGTGCCCTTCGATCATCTCAGCCAAATTGGCTAAAGCACACACGGCTTGTCGTTCACGGTACGAATCTCGACTGCTCGCCAGAGCAATGAGGGCCGGTAGGCATCCACCACGAGCCATTGTGATCTTGTTCTCCTCGCTCAGCGACAGATTGGAGAGTGTAGCCGCTACCTCCCGCTGCACTTCAATACTCTCACTCGAAGCTGCAAGGATGAGAGGTTCTAGAGCGCCAAGGCGCACAACTTGTTGACGCACCACTTGATTCACTGAAAGTCCTCGGAGCCCGGCAATGGCTTGGAACTGCACATTCGCATCCCCCGGAAAAGCGAAAGAGATGATAGGCTGCAGGCAGTTGGCCGCTACGATGCGCTCGATGTTGTTCGGGTTGCTGCACAAATTGCCAAGAGCGAAGATGGCGAACTGTCGGCACTTGACGTCGCGATGCTTGGCGTAACCTGCCAGGAAAGTCAGCGCCTTGTCCAGCAATTCCTCGTGTGTCGAAGGTGACACAGCCAGATTGGCCATCACCAGGAGACAGTACCGAATAACGTCGTTGTCTGCAAGTGAGCGCGGGTCCAGTGCTTCTTCGATGCGAGCAAGTATAGGAGGGAGTACACCTTGAGCCAGTAGCTTGGGTTGGTTGTTCACATTTGTACCGAGGTTGCAAAGCGCCATCGCAGCCATACGCTGGCAGTCCACCACTTCACTGCCCAGGAGCTGCACGAGCGGTGGAGCTGCACCTTGACGCAAAATCACCTCAGCAAAGTCACAGTTCGCTGATAGATTTCCGAGTGCACGAGCTGCCTCACGCTGCGCGATGATACCGCCATGCTGCAGAGCATCCACGATAGGCGGGATCGCACCGTTAGCCACGAGGTGGCTCTGATTTTCGACGTCTTCAGCCAAGTTTGCGACTGCACAAAGTGCTTGCCGCTGGACACCCACATCGGCACTCTTTAGCGCTGAGAGGATTGGCGGTAAACCGCCACACTTGCAGATGTCCGATTTGTTCGCGTCTGCAAACGACAACGTGCAGATCGCAGGCAGTACATCCGCCTGCAAGTCGGAGCTCTGGGTTCGTGCAAGGAAAAGCACGGGCTCCAGTCCGCCCTCTTCGGTAATCTGCTTGCGTAGGTCAGCGTTGAGCGCAACCTTGACCAATGCGAAAGCGGCGTACTGCCGAACTTCTTCATCTGGAGCGCTGGACAGCGAGATAAGCAGCGGTAGCGAACCTTCTTCGACGATGGCGCGGTGGTTTTCAACACACGTAGCAAGGTTTGCAATAGCCAGAATAGCAAACCGCTGGATCTCTAACTCGACGTCTTCAGACCTCGCGAGCGACATAAGAGGTTCCATGGCTCCACTTTCCATAAGGAGCTCCCGCATAGCAGGATTTGTGGCTAGATTGCAAATGCCTAGCGCTCCAACACGTTGAGACGCCATATCCGGTGACAGCAAGTACGAGATCAGTAGCTGGTGACCGCCGTGCTCGATAATGTCCTCGTGGTTGAGACGAAAGGCTGACAGGTTTCCTAGAGCGCGACCTGCCTCGCGCTGAACCTCCACGAACTGGGAGCGCATCATGGCAATGAGGGGAGGGACACCTCCATCCGCGCATATTTTTTCTTGGTTCTCTTCCACCTCGGCCAGATTTGCTAGCGTAGCGCAGCTTTGGCGCGCGAGATCTATGTCTTCAGATTGTGCGTGAGCGATGAGGGGTGCCACAGCGCCACTCTTGGCGATCTCATACTTGGTCTCCTCGCTTACAGACAGATTGCAGAGCGCTGCACAAGCTTCGCGCAAGATCTCCAGGTCGTCGGACTGCAGTAACAACACGAGAGGCTCCAGTCCGCCTTCCTGCAGTATCTTGATCTTGTTCGCCTCACTAACCCCAAGTCCGCGTAGAGCAGCAATGGCTTGATGATGTACGTCGGTGTCTTCTGACGATGCCAATGTGATAATGGGCTGGAGCCCGCCCTCTTCCACCATACGCGTGTGATTCTGCTCATTCGACGCAAAGTTTGCCAATGCGAACGCCACATAATACTGGCTCAGCGCATCAGCCGTGCTTGCCAGGGAGAACAGCGACAGCAGACATCCCGCCTCAACAAGCGCAGGGTGGTTAGCTTTCATTGCTGCCAGGTTGGCAATCGCAAGCACAGCGTAGCGTCGGGCTTCAAGTTCGCGATCAAACGCTTGGGCGAGTGCGATCAGAGGTTTGATAGTGCCTAGCCCGACAATTTGAACCTGGTAACTGGCAGTAGTGCTCAGGTTTGCAAGTGCCAGTGCTGCGTAACGCTGACAAACGTGGTGGTCCAGTATGAGGGCTGCTGCTAGAGGCTGCAGCACACCCTCCTTCATCAGCGCTGGTTGCACCTCTTCATTCGCTGTGAGATTAGCCAGACATCGACAAGCCTCTGAGCGTGTGTTGAGATCCCTTGCTACTGCCAGCGCCATGATAGACGCCAAACCGTTCTCGCGCAGCAGTTTATCATGAAGCTCATGCAGTTCCACCAGATTAGCGATCGTGCTGCACGCGTACTCTTCGACAGCAGGATCTCCAGAGAGTGACATCGAAATAATCGTGAGCAGCGCTCGGTCCGAGATCTCCGCTTTGTTTTCAGGCGTGGCTGAAAGCGCGCAAAACGCCGCTGCGACTTCACGTTGGATGTCGGGCTCGTCCGAGCGTGCCATTAGCACCAGTGGGTCCAGCATGCCTTCCTTGACCACGACGATACGGTTGGCGGGGGAGATACAAATCCCACGAAGACACGCTAAAGACTGTCGTTGCGCGCTCAGCTCCTTGCAGCACGCCAGAGCGATAAGACGAGGAACCGCACCTTCGTCGACAATCAGGGGACGATACTCGTTATTCACTGACAGATTCGCCAGCGCAAAAGCGCAATATACTCCCGAATGGACCATTTCAGGATCCAATAGCTGGACAAGCGGCTCAATCGTTCCAAGCTGTACAATCTCCTCGTGATTCTCCGGCTCAGCCGCCAGATTGCCAATGGTCATCGCCACGTACTGCTTGGCCACTGCATCGTTCTCGTTCTCAACGTCCTTAAAGAATTTAACGAGCGGTGGCAGGGCGCCTTCCTCAACAATCTTGACTCGACTCGCTGGGCATGACGCAACATTAGCCAGACACAAGCACGCCAACCGAAGCGCTTCTGGGTCACTCGACTGGAGAATGAGCGTAAGCAAAGCCTTTACCACACCCTTGGATACCATCTTTTCGTGTAGCTCAGCATTGGTAGAGATCTCAGCCAAACTGAAGGCAACATCGCGCTGTTCGGTCGGTTTGCGTTCGCGTCGTCCGCGCGCGATTAGCTGCTCGAGCACCTTGGACATTGTGCCTGGTCTGAGCGGCGAGCCCAGCTACTTGAGCGACCTCCTAAAAGTGAGGCATAGGTGCCGGGTGTCCCCTCGTCAGCAAAAATGGAAACCGTCAATGAACATATTGGGGTCATGAGTTCGTGTTCACAATCACAGATCCCGGATACATGCTACCTCGTTACTCAACAGGATCACCAAACTCCTCTGCAATGCGCTGAAGGTGGTAACTTCTGGCGTCGGGGGCGTTCTTGCAGTAAAAGTTCGAGATGAAGGCTTCAATCTGCTCACATCACAAAACAGTAGTCAGCTCTCGGTACTCTCCTTTGCAGTTGCTGATCTCAAAACATACCCTCGATCGGAAAAACGACAGCGACGAGCTCGTGATGTGCACACGGCAGAATTGGTGGAGATCGGTCCTATGAAAGTCATCATTGCAAGGGGTCAGAGCAATGTCGCCACCATAGCGCCAGTACGAAATAGAGTCTGTTGCCTACCAGTGCGGCTTATCCGAGTGTGCTTTGTACACGGCAAAGTCTTCGAGGACGCCCAGAGACTGAAAAGACTCGTTCTTGACATACACGTAGAACAGCTACACCAACACATCAGAATTGTTATAGCTATCAACCACGAGATCAGCGAAGTAAACGTACGCGATTCTGCTTGTCAAGTAGTGAGTCTTCGATGTACTCGACGAAGTCCGAGCTCGCGAACCGCTTGATTAAAGATGGCGCCTCATTCCTGCACCGCAGCCAAAGCGAAAAAAAACGTCAGTTGGTATCGCCACGATAAATGTCTATCGTAGCATACCGGAATCGTAGCAGGCGGCGCTTGAAGACAGCGCAATACTCGTCCAATTGGCGCTCTTCAAGTAGCTCGATCGAATCCAATAGCCGACTGGCCGGGTCCGGCAATGGCTCCTTGAATTTGCGGTAATACACATCCGCCGTCTGAAAACAAGTTGCAGCAGCACAGACAGTTTTGTCATTACAAACTGATACACACAATTTTGTTTGCGTGGTACGCACCTGCTCGACTGTGTATGGAATTGTGGCATTACAGTCGCCAAACTGGAACGCGTCAGCGTCCTCCGGCAGACTCAGCACCAAGCGAGGAACAGAATTCCCCGCTTCCGGCTGCCGCACGACCTTAATCCCGTGCTCACGAAGAAACACATTCAGCTCCGACTCCGCCGGTGCTCGGCGTCGGCGTCTTCTTCCACGTGTGCGAGCAAGCGGTGCAACCGTCGAGACCCACAGACCTTCCGGCCACGGGAAACTCTACAGCAAGAAATGGTTAACACCGTCCATCAGCCTCAACAACCACTACAGTAGAAAAACCACTACGTAGCTCACCCTCGAGCGCAGCGCAACCACGATCGAGTAGCCCACAGCGAACCACAGCAGCGGCGAGAGCTTGTGGCCCAGTTCCCCGTACTGCGCCATCTCGTCCGGGACCTGGTAAACAGCAGCGAAATGCCGACTCCAGGGCAGCGCCACCTTGAAGCCAAAGAAGAGCGCGGCTCCAGTCACCGCCAGCCACGACAGCAGCCAGGAGACGCCTCCACCTCCTCTGACGGCCTGTTGTCTGGGTCTCTGCTCGTGCATCGGCGCCCTTGCAACTGTCGGCTTGGGCTTCGACTTCGGCTCAGCGTCCTCCGCCGCTTGCAAGCTCGACAGCAGCGTCTGCACCAGCTGCACGTAGCGGCGCTTGGCCTCCTGCGACTGCGTGCCGCGCAGCTCGTGCCAGCTCGACCTAAAACCGCGATAAAATCGTGTAAAACGCAGCGAGGTGGCAGTTAAAACCAGGGGCTAAATCGCTCCTACCATTTGGCGCGCTCCACGACGCGGAAGGCGCTGGGCACGGCCGCAGCGCAGTCGCCCGCCGTCGCCTGCTTGAACAGCGCGTACAGCTGCAGCTTCTGCGCGTCGTTGACGGCCACGCGGCCCTGCGCGCCCGCCGCCTTGAGCTCCTGCGCCGCGCGCTCGAACGCCGCCGCCATCAGCTTCAACTCGGCAAAACAAGAAGTGTGCACCACACCATTTGAGCCCGACCAAAATTCTCGCTGGACCTTTCCGAATAGTCCGACACAAACCACCGCGTCGCCGCTCAAGGCACGCGCCTCGCTCCCGACAACTTTGTGTATCCATCCTATATGGTAGGATAGGATAGGTCGATCACTTGCTCATTCATTCGCCAAGTCTCCCGACAGCGCGCAAGTGACCATCACTCCTGCCATGGACTCCCTGCACTCGAGCCTGCACCACCCCGCGCAGCGCGCCTGGAGCGAGCCGCACCTGCACCCGTCGCAGCTCATGTACCCGCTGTTCGTGACGCTGCGCGCCGAGGACAAGCCGATCCGCGGGCTCGAGCCGGAGCTGCAGTGGGGCCAGGGCGCGGACGGCAGCTTCGCGTCGCTCGTGGCGCACCTGCGCGCGCTCATGGCCAAGGGCCTGACCAGCGTCATGCTCTTCGGCGTCGTGGAGGACAAGGACGCGCGCGGCTCCATGGCCGAGAGCGACGGCACGCCCGTCATCAAGTGCACGCGCGCGCTGCGCAAGGCGCTGCCGGAGCTGCTGGTGGCCTGCGACGTGTGCATGTGCGAGTACACGGACCACGGCCACTGCGGCATCCTGCGCGACGTGGACGGCGAGCAGGTGCTGGACAACGCGCGCACGCTCGAGCGCCTCTCCGCCATCGCGCTGGCCTACGCGCAGGCCGGCGCGCACATGGTGTGCCCGTCCGACATGATGGACAACCGCATCGGCGCCATCCGCAAGACCTTCAACGAGAACGGCTTCGAGCACGTGTCCATCATGGCCTACACGTCCAAGAAGGCCTCGGTCATGTACGCGCCGTTCCGCGACGCCGTCGAGTCGACGTTCCAGGGCGACCGCAAGCGCTACCAGCACCCCGTGGGCAGCACGAGCCACGCCGCGCTGGCCTTTGAGCGCGACGTGCTGCAGGGCGCCGACAGCGTCATCGTCAAGCCCTCGCTCTTCTACTCGGACATCGTGGCCAGCTTCGCCGCCAAGAAGACGGTACCCGTGGTCTGCTACCTCGTCTCGGGCGAGTACAAGATGGTCAAGGACTACGGCGACTCCACCAACTCGCTCGAGAGCGTCGTGCGCGAGGCCCACCTGGGTCTGCTGCGCGCCGGCGCCAGCGTGCTCATCACGTACTTCACGCCCTACATCCTGGACCGCTGCGCCAAGTGGTAGAGATATCAGCGAAAGTGGTGGCAGCCGCAGGTAGACGTAGAAGTTGCTAGCCGCTCTCTTCAATTCAATCTGTCGTACTCTGAGTAGCCAAGCGTGACTTTTGTCCATTCCAAAACAAAAGAGATGCAACAACAAGCTGCGCCTGATTGAGGAAGGAGCAGTGCCCCCTCTCATCGACTTGCTCCGGTATCCAAGCGCGGATGTGCAGCTCTGCGTTGGCCTTGGGGAAGCAAAGCGTGACGAAGGTGTCTGTGATGCAAAGTGGTGGAATGTTGCCTCTGTTAGTATTTTAATACATGTAGCTCGTTACTCGTTGTGTTGAGCCGGGTAAGGAGCTGAACCAAGAAGCTCGTGATGCAAACGAACATTAGCTTCGGACAAAGCAACCGTATGTCGAAGGTCAAATCAAACAGGTAGGCCCTACCACGACAGTTGCAAGGGCGCCGACACCGGAGCGGAGACCCAGACAACAGGACGCCAGAGGAGGAGGGGCCGCCGCTCGTGAAATTCTCCAAGGACGTTGAGAACGAGAACGATGCCGTGGTGAAGCAGTACATAGCGATGTCCATCGGCAATCTGGCGGCTGAGCCGGAGAATCCCAAGGAGATTCTACGGTTCGGAACGAGTGAGCCGCTTGTCCAGCTATTGAATGGTCCATTCAGGAGTGAATTGTGCTTTTGGGCTTCAACAACGAATGATTGTCGATGAAGGTGATCGCGCGACGACAGTCATTGGCGTGTCTTCGTGGCCCAACAAGCCCGCAGATTCCAGTATCTCCACAATATCCTTTGCTTGTACAGGGCGAATCGAGGCCTCGGCGGTATGGAACAGTAGGATTTTCCTGCAAAACTTTTTGTCATCGAGCAGCGGATAGTAGAAGAAGTCAATAGAGTTAAAGGCAGACGCGCGCAAAATGTGACACGAGCCCGTTTGTAGCGCAGCACTGGATAAATCTTTGGGATCAAAGAAGGAAAACTGGCCACTGCGTTGGGTGTTAAATAGTTTCTTGAGTTTTTGGTCGTCAAAAATGCATTGCGTCTCACCACCGCGCATCAGATCTCGTGCACTTTTATTCCAAACAATGTCCGCGAAGTGCCGCTCCTGTGGAAACCCGTCGGAGATAAAAGAACACTTCGTCTTGGTATTCGAAATTGCGGGAAGCGATCTTCTCCAGCACTCGGAGAGAGACAAACTCCGATGCGAGTTGGACATCATACAACTTTGGGTTGTCGGGTTTGGGTCTGTAGTGGCACATCCGGTGATATGTAGGCCCTCCTTCTATATTGCTGGCCAAGCGCTTCAGCATAGGTAGTACGTCGATACCATTGATATCATTCTCGAGTTCCGCAATCCTGTCTTTGACGAATTCTTCGTTTACTGCGAGGCAGCATCGAGCCACACCACCAAATATGGCAAAACGACTTTCAACCACATTGCGCGGCACCAGCAAATCGGGGCGAAGAGAGGTCACCGCAGCAACCAGTTCTTCCACGTCCCACAGCGGCATGTACAGCTTAGTCGCCTCTGGCTTCTTGGACGCCATGTTCAGCCAGTGTTCGTTCGGGCTGGAGAAGCATACCATCTTTGACGGACGTTCTGGTTCATATCTTGGCGGTCCATCGTACAGGTACACCAAGTCTGACTTGCGCCCCAAAGCATCGTCGTGTGCTTGGCCGATAGGTATGTACGCTTCTCCACAAAAAGATTCCACCTTGTCGTCGTCTCTGAACACAACCGCTTTCTTCATAATCGATCCTTGCGTGAATGATGCCGTAATGATAGTGGTCTTCTTTGTCGCGGCAACTTCACTCTTGTAGCGCTCGAAGAAGTATCCATAGAAGACCGATTTGCCCGTTCCTGGGCAACATATCAGCGCAAAACAAGTCAGGGCATCTCAGGATAGCAACAGGAGAACAGCCTTAACAGTAACATACCAGGCGTTCCAGTCACAGTGACGATGTCGAACTTTTCGAGCAGTGTCAAAATCACGGCGTAGTACACCGGGTAGCACGGACGCACAAAGTACTTGGGCAAGCCGTAATTGTTCTCCATCGGCAACACCGTAGGAAAATCTTTGGTCTGCCCCGCGTCCATGGTCTGCTCCCCTGCTGCGTGTTGGCGACAAACTTGGCTGGATGGGGGGGGACTGGCGTCGGCTGCAAGTAGCGGCGGTGGGTAGGTGGATGAAAACTCGAGCTGGCGGAACTGTAACGCGTCGGTTAAGATCGGTTGATGGAAGCGGATTTCTGACGTTTGTTGCGCAAAAGTATACAGTCTTCGTATTGTTGACCCACTGACTGTGGCGTTGATTTTCGTCGCCCCCAAAGACAACTCGACAAGTCTCACTACCAAGCAGGAAATCTCGCGGGGCCCAGCTGAACTGGACTCCGAGAGCGTCGACTTGACGGGGGAAATGCTGGAGAACATCCCACAATACGTGTGGAAGACGTAGGTGACTGCTATGTAGTCGGATGCATGCATGTAAGTTGAATTGCACGCTTTGATCTTTGCCTTTGAGGCCAGGCCACGTCAGTGATTGGCATCCATCTGCGACGTGTGTTGACTCATCTCCACTATCGATTCTTTTCATCCAATGGTATCTCGCCTCTCCCCAACACTGATTGTATGGCCCCCTCGGCATAACCTGAACCGAGTCGACCGACACCCGGCATCATGGAGGCGCAGCAGCTGACGGACAAGATCGTGGCCGTGGGCAACGCCATCCGCGAGCTCAAGGCGGCCAAGGACGCGGCCAACGCGGAGCAGATCGCGGCGCAGGTGCAGGAGCTGCTGGCGCTCAAGGCGCAGTTCAAGGCGCTCACGGGCGCCGACTACGCGCCGCCGCCGCAGCCCAAGAAGCAGAAGGAGAGCGCTGCTGCTGCCCCCGCGGCCGACAGCGGCGACGCCCCCAAGAAGTCCAAGAACCAGCTCAAGAAGGAGAAGAAGCTGGCCGAGCAGGCGGCCAAGAAGGCCGCGGGCGGCTCCGCCAAGGCCGGCGGCAAGCAGGCCGGCAAGCAGAAGCAGAAGAAGGCCAAGCCCTCGGAGAGCGCCAAGCCCGCCGAGAGTGCGGCCGTGCCGTCGGACGCCGACCTGCTGCTGCGCCAGACCGAGTTCCAGCACCAGGTGCTGAGCTCGGGCGCGGCCGCCGGCGCGCAGGTCGTGACCCCGTGGGACGTGGAGGCCGAGGACGGCGTGGACTACGACAAGCTCGTGGAGCAGTTCGGCAGCACCAAGATCCCGCCCGAGATGGTGGAGCGCATGGAGCGGCTCACGGGCCACAAGGCGCACCGCTACCTGCGCCGCGGCTACTTCTTCTCGCACCGCGACCTGGACGTGATCCTGGACGCGTACGAGAAGGGCGAGAAGTTCTTCCTCTACACGGGCCGCGGCCCGTCCTCGGGCAGCCTGCACATGGGCCACTTGATCCCCTTCACGTTCACGGCCTGGCTGCAGAAGGTGTTCGATGTGCCGCTCGTGATCCAGCTCACGAACGACGAGAAGTTCCTGTTCAAGGACCAGACCCTCGAGGAGAGCGAGGTCATGGCGTGGGAGAACGCCAAGGACATCATCGCCTGCGGCTTCGACGTCAAGAAGACCTTCATCTTCGCCAACACGGACTACATCAAGGAGATGTACCCGCAGATCCTCAAGGTGCAGAAGTGCGTCACGTACAACCAGGTGCGCGGCATCTTCGGCTTCACGGGCTCGGACAACATCGGCAAGTCGTCGTTCCCGGCCATCCAGGCCGTGCCGTCCTTCTCGGAGACGTTCCCCGTCGTGCTAGGCGGACGCAAGGGCCTGCGCTGCCTCATCCCTCACGCCATCGACCAGGACCCCTACTTCCGTATGACGCGCGATGTGGCGCCGCGTATTGGCTACCTCAAGCCTGCCTCCATGCACTCCAAGTTCTTCCCGGCTCTGCAGGGCAGCACCACCAAGATGAGTGCCAGCAAGGCGAGCACCACTATTTACATCTCGGACTCGCCGGAGGATATCGCCAACAAGATCAAGAAGTACGCCTTCAGGTAAGCCCTACGCGCTGATTCCTTTTGAGATGATGGTGTATATTCTGACTGTGACTGTGTCTGGGTGTTTAATTCCACAGCGGCGGAGGTGAGACCAAGGCTGACCACGAGAAGTACGGCGCCAACTTGGAGGCCGACATCCCGTACCAGTACCTGTCGTTCATGCTCGAGGACGACGAGGAGCTCGCTCGCATTGGCCGCGAGTACGGCGCAGGTCGCATGATGTCGGGTGAGGTGAAGCAGAAGCTGATCGACGTCATGTCTGAGTACACGCTGGACTTCCAGCAGCGTCGTGCTGCCATCACCGACGACCTCGTCTCCGAGTTCATGAGCGTGCGCCCCCTAGAGTTTTAGGCACCGTTAGCTCGATGTTTTTTGCAGGCCAGACTATTGCTTTAACAGTGTCATTTCTGCGTCTGCATTTGTATTTGTGAGGTGTACTGTTCAGTATTCTCCATGATGCAGACGCGCCGGGGTTCAATAGCGTGGACTACTACAGTGTCGACACCACCGAGACGCGAAAACGCAATGGAGTATTTTTTCTTCGAGAGATGAACTGCAAAATCAGTGTGTCAGCGGTGGTCTTGGAGGAGACGGCCTTGCTGCACGAATGGTGAACACGGACGAACGTTTACGGGGTCACGGATAGCGTCGGAGACAGCGAGCTCCACACGACGGCACGCCACCAGCTTCATTCTTTAATCATTCGAGACGGTGTGAGTGAGCTTGCTCAAGGATTCAAACCACTTGCAATGCACGCCGCCAATGGGGCGCCAGCCACCAGGTTCTGGTACAATGCGAGCCACGCTTGAATCACCTAGCAAATACAAGGATGTTACATTTACAATACTACTAGTACTTGGGAAAGCGCAGATACAGTAGTCAGTCGTGTGCTCACCTCGTGCATACGGAAGCAGTTGCAGATGCTTCGTCCAGGCTTGATCGGATCCGCGACGTACGGGATGACAACGGAGACTTGCGAGGAGACCACTTTCTCCGGCGGAAGCAGAAAAAACTCTCTACATACAACATTCAGTTCACAACGTAAGTCTGGGGACACAATCTCTTCGTCACAAGCCACAAATACGAACCCTTCGTTCTCAATGGAGATGCCGAAATGGCGATAATCAAACGTAATGTACGTTTCCAGGAAGAGCATCAGGAGGCTGCCGATGCCAGTGCGCCACGTAACGCGTCCATTGCGGGAAAAGATGTAGCACCATTTCGGCTGCGGCCCAGCCTCACTGGGCTCCAAACCGTAGGCGAGTTCTTCCGGGAAATCCAGTGATGCGTTTTCTGAGTAGCTTCTCCTCCTGCCCCCTCCGTACAATTTGCGAACGCTGGCATTCGCAAATGACTTCCGATGGGTGTCGCCACAAGCCTTAAATAGCAAGCAGATCGAACGCATCAGGCACCAAGTCGGACCACGTTCGGGACACAAGCGCAGCGTACCTGCAAGAATCGAATCACCAGGATCACCAACACGTAGGAGGAGATGCCGCCAATGAACGCGCACTTCAAGTCTGTAATACAACAAGTCCAGGTCAAGTCAGCGTCAGCACAAATACAACAAGCAGCAAGCACTTACCATTGCGGAGGAGATGGCTTTTCAGAATCAGGACCAGGGGGCGCAAGGCTGGCATCTCCGCTTGGAACGAATAAATTAGGTCACGGGCACCCAGCCCAGTGTGGCCAACGGAATGACCGCACGTGAGGTCGAGTAGCACATCTTGCTGGGTTGGGTCGATGGAGTAGGTCATCTTGAGCACTGGGATCTTCGCGCTTCCTAGCAGCTCCAGTTCTTTTGTCCACGGCTGGCGTTCCACCTCGGCTGCTAGCGCCTCCAAAATTGTCAAAGGTTTCTCTCCTGCCAACGATCTCGCAACTAGCACACAATCGATGTCACTCACAGGCAATGCTAACCGCGTGTAGCTTGAGCCATAAACGTCAATCATAGCATCGGGCCACAGGGATCGCACCAGCTCCTGCAGGGAGTCGATGGCTTGCTGTTGGTGCATCTCCCTCGATGCGAGCTGGGCGTCGATATAGTCTACAAAACCTTCAACTTGCTGACTGAGATTGCTGTCACACCACCAACATCATAGTTACAAAGTCAGCTACAACTCAATCGACCGGTAATCACTGCAAGCAGTACCTGTGAAACTGCTCCTCAGTCACGTACTGCGAGTACGGCGAATTCAGCATCTGTGTTCTATGCACGGGGAGTGAATAATACTGCTGTTGCTGAGGTTGTTGTAGTTGCTGGATGGCCTGTGCTCGCTGAAGATCGACGCCGTCGACTTCACTGAATAAATACTTCGGATTGCGACAAAACTTCGGTGAATCGCCGTTGACGGAGCTCGGCGCGCTGTCACCTGAGGCGCACTTTCGCCCACGCACGAACTTCTTGTACCGCGGATAGTGCTTATGATGCGGGTACTGTAGGTTCACGTCAGGATACTCATTCTCCGGTGTCGCGATCTCTCGATTCGTTCGGCTGTTCTCGTCGTCATATCCATTTGCTGTAGTGGCTTTGGGTGGCGAAGACTCGTGGTGCTTACTCTGAGCAGGTTTTGCCTTGGTTTGCCGGAGAACTGCTTCCTTGAACAGCATCTTCCCGCCAGTCGACATCGGAACGCCGTCTGTCTGGTTGTCGCGAGACTCGGTCCGACCCGCAAAGGAGGCCGCTCGATCCCGCGGTGGTTGCATGTGAAATGTCGAAGAGTGTCGTCTAGCAGGGTCACTTTTAGGCATCCTGTAACAGTCACAATGTACACATTAGCCAGAGCATAACAGGTAGCGCCCGCCGCCAAGCGAGCGAGCCACCTCCCTACCTGCTAAGGCGTGAAAAGGCAATCGCAGAAGTTACGGGTAATCAGCACTTACGGAGGGTTGGAAGGCGTCGACATCTGGCGTTGTGGGTAGCTCTGATGGGATCTTGGGGGAGCGGCGTACTTGGCTGACCAAATGGGGTCGTCGTATCCAGCGGGCCTGCAACACACAGAACCACCACCTCAGTTAGTTCTACATCAACCTTGCACTTTCCGCCGATCGATAGTGTAGTATACCCACCCGTACTCGTGCAGCCCCGGGTAGAACGCGCGGATATCGTGTGAGAAGTGGCACTTGTCGCCGTAGGGGCAGCCGTACCCGGACAGGAACTTCGAGCAGGGCGTGAACGACTGCTGCGGGTGCTTGGGCTTTTTGTGTTTGTTGCTGTAGCTGCTGCTGCTGCCTGCAGGATTGCGGCGACCCGCTCCCCCAGACAACGCCATGGGGTGGCGGTAGTGCTGTTGATGCTGCTGCTGATGCAGTCTGTCTTGGTCGTTGGGCGGCGGACTCGGCGGCCTCGCGCCTGCTCTTGCTGGGGGCGTCCAGTGCTGCGGCATGTGCTGCGTCTGGTCGAACTGGTTGGTGGGCGACGTGAACGCGCTCGCCACGACCACTTCGCCTCGTTGCATTCTGCTGCTGTGCAACGCGCCTTCTGAATCAGAAAATGGGCCTCCGAAGTGAGGAGCGAGACTGAGACTGACACGGAGCGAGTGTCGAGCTGCTGCTGCTGGTGGTGGTTCAAAAATTCAAACGAGTCTAGAGCGAGACACTCGGAAGGTGCAGGCAGACAGAACGACAGACAGCGGAGACGCTGAGAGCTGAGAAAAAAGGCTTTTCCCCTGAGAGTCTCAGGCGCTCGCTCACTCGGAGAGCAGGCCAGTGTCCGGGAAGGGGCGCGATGTGCTGGCCGTTGACCCCGAGCGAGCGACTGAATGCTAGGGCTCAGGCCCAAGAAGATACTGCTGAAGTTGACGTTTGGCGGCCAGTTGGTGTGGCGCACACAACCGGAGATTCCATACTGAAAGCAAGTGTAGCAGAACCTTGAGCTAACCGCGGTGTGATTGATGGTGTGGTGGTGTTTGCTACATGTTGCCTGCGCGGTACTCCTCGAGCTTCTCGAGCGTGCCCGTCTCGAGGAACTCGTCGATCTTGGCGGCCGACGACTTGCCCACGCCCTTGAGCTTGAGCGCGTCCTTGCCGCACGAGATCTCGGTCTCGCACTCGCGGATGGCCTTGGCCACCTTGGACCACGTGCCGCCCTTGAACTTCTCGCCGCGCTTGAACTCGAAGCCCGAGAGCTCGGCGAAGGCGTCGGCCAGCGGCTGGTTGGACTCGCACGTGGCCTCGGCCTTCTTGCGTGGCTTCTTGGCCTTCTTGTCGTCGTCCTGTGCGTCCTCGTCCTTGACGTCGTCCGCCTTGCGCTTGCGGCCGCGCGTCTTCTTCTCCGTCTTGACGTCGCACCTGTCGTCTGCCTTGCCCTTCTTGGCCTTCTTGGGAGACGCCGACTCCTTCACGCCGAACTTCTTGATCATCTCCTGCATTGGCACGAGCAACACACAGCGAGTCAACGTTAGATTGAAAACCAAATTGCAGTCCAATGTCACATTGGCAATGTGTCATGTCCTTGGAGCAAACCTTCAGTGCCGCGTCCAGTTGGAACTCGCCCTAACGTTGCATACAAAGCGTCAGTGATTGCACAACAGTAAGCAAGTCCCTTGCATTGCAGCTATTGGCGCCGCACATTTTCGCGCGTGGCGTTGAGCATCGTGCCGGCCTCGACGGCAGCATTGACAGGGTTCTGGGTATGGACAGGAAGCAGCGCAGGCGTTAGAGGGAGTTGAGTGCAGGTGGGTGTGGTGGATGTATGAACTGGGGCGCGTACCGTCGGGACCTTGACGCCCTCCTTCGCGCAGAGCGCCAGCAGCTCCTTGGCCGCCTTCTTGCTCGCCTCCCGACTCGACATGGCTATCAAAATGAAATTATGGCGGGAACGTAAAGCAGCCTATGATATAGAATACTCATGCGTTTTCATAGGTATAAATCATACGGTTATGTACAAACACATAAATCTATCATAAGAAATCGACGCTTGCGATGCTGCTGGTGGCGCAAAGAGACACACCAATGCACACGGTTATCACGGTCCGTGATAACTTCTTCAGGCATAGCCCCACACATGTATACCAGTCCGGAATGTATATAAAGCGTATGCAGCATGTATACAACATGTACCCACACATAACATGTACACTACCGATCTTCCTGCGGTGCACACAGCGCCGGCAGCGCCATTAGCAAAGTTCCCCCAAGCCCCCCCACAAGCACCCAGCCACCATGGCGTCGTATGAGTACGACGTCACTGCGTAGGCGGAGACATACACCTTCAACAGTGTCATGCTCGCATGCAGCACGGAAGAGACCGCTCTTGCCAACCCGTCCTCCTCAAACAGAGATACCTTGTACCCATCGAGAAGCTCCACTTGTGGGCAATGGGTCATCACATTCCTAAAGAATTCTTCACTGGTACGAAAGGGATCTTCGCTCGTTCGAGTAGGGACCGACAAGCGGCGGAGTCCGCCGAGGTTACCATCCACACGCCATCTCCCCAGAGCCTCATACAATTTCATGAGTACCATGTGGACACTTTCATGATCGACCTCTTGTTTTGCATAGGGTAGTGTCAGAGATTCCAGCTTCAGACAGTGCGCAGAGGCCGCTTCCAGTGCAGCAAGTACATGGCGACTGTCGAGAGGCATTTCGGCTAAATTGAGCACCTTCAGCACTGGCAAGCACACGAAAATGCGCTCCCAATCGATGTAAACGCCCTCTATGGTCCCTCGTAGACTTGGTCGTAGCGTGAACTGACGAGAATGGGTCAAGTTGGCGCTAGTACGTACAGCTCGCTTGCATTTGCTCCTTGTTCCTCCATTGTGGAGTATATTTTGCTCAGTTCTCGAGATGAAGCGGTCTTGAAGACGATGGTGAGGGCGGACTGTTGATACTGCCGAGCCATCTCCTGCATAGCAGCTGCCCACGTCGGCGCGACCGACTCCAATTCCTTGAGCATAGCGATTGTCGCTGTGCGTTTAGTTGGCGCGAGGTCTTCGGTGTAGCCAGGTACTGCGTAGCCCAAGATACTCCGCAAGATCGGCGGCGGCAGCAACGGGAACTTCTCCATGTTTCGTTTGGTAGACAGCAAAAATGTGTTTGAACGTGACAAAGAGGAGGAAAGTGAAAAAATACGGGACGTGGGTCAGGCCTTTGTTAAAGCATGGCAAAGAATGACCCCGTCAGTGTGCAGATATTGGGAATCCCTTGGCTTACTTTTTGGAAGGGATTTTCCAGGTTCGACTCCACTCCCCCCAATAATCCCAATCGCCAGCCATCTCCCCAGCAGCTTCACTCTTGTCGTGGAAGTACCAACGCCAATTCCAATCCATCCCCACCCGAACGACAGTTTCTTCATCTTGGGCTTCACGTGCTCACCAAACACGCGGAAGTACGGGTACGGCATTTCAGGTATGGGCGTTCGGCGGAGGCTCAAACGTGGGCGGCTTCAGCGGGTCAGACCCTAAGGGAAGGTGCTGCAATTGCTCTTCGCTATCCAGGGACACTACACATACAACAGTCATGGCAAGCGTCGACACAGCGTGTGCCCCCGCAATTAAATGTTGCGATTAGCAATGGGTAATGGAGAGCTATTGTTTGTACATCTTTCAGCGTTCATACACGTACTGGTTCGACTCGGCGTTACTGCTGACTTAGTTAAAAAAAAAAGTGTTGAGAATGTATGAAATGTATGGCTGAGCTTAGATTTCTTTAACTGGTACGACTAAAATGCTCCTTGGTCTACAGAGCGAGCCATGAATACTGTATCTTCCTGGTGGGCACGCTACGCTAACGGACACCACGTGTGTGTTATATTCTGCTTGGCGCATTAGCTCGGAAGTTTGCTGCATTGCGATGCCGCACCCGCAATGCAGCAAATCTTGCAGGACATGTTGTCCTGCAAAAACACTAAAGATTGACTTTGCCAAGCTTGTGCCAATAATACTAGATTTTGTGTAGGATTTGACGCCGGGATGTTTCGATTTGGAAAATACAGGACATTCTATGCTCGTGAGCCAGATCGATGTCCTGCAAAATCTGGAGAATGTAGATTTAGACGCACATTCTCAAATCGATGATGCAGAGCTACTGCAACCATTATTTCTGCGAATTTAAAGTATTTTAGGAATGTTACCGTAAAACACGGATCCAATGCTACACATGGATACAGTGCAGCAACCCGTAAAAACAAAACACAAAATAGGCAGAACACAAAGTTATCAATGGTGACACCCCCCTCTCATGTTGATGTTAACCTAAACGTCTTGCAAAAAATCGGAGCCTCATCTTCTTGTACTTCACCAACTCGAAACCGGTCCGCACTATCTCGCGGACCAATTAGGACGATGCCGCTCTTAATAAATCCGTTTCGGATACTTGTTGCCTACACTTTGTTCCATGCATCCGCGACAAAGCGGGAGAGCAGCTCGCGCTTCTGCTGAGGTCTTTCTGGAAAGTCGTTCTCAACGTGGAATGTCAGGTAGCAATTCCTGCAATAATGACAATCAATTAGTCAATGACGCTGTGATAGCGAGATCGTTCGTAGCATAGACGTACCGGACGTGATCCTTGAAAGACTTCATTACAGCCACGTCCATCGGTTGCGCGATGCCGGTGATGCCAGGTGGAATAAATTCCACCTGTGTGCAGCGCTCCTCTTCAAGCATAGTCCTCACCGATTGCACTTTGTGCACTTTTAAGCTGTCGAGGAGCAAAAGCTTGCAGCCATCTACACTAGAATTCCAAATCTTTACAGCATAAAACAAGTTAGGCGAATTAAAATTTAACAATAAATCAAACAATGCAATCAGCTACATACCCGTTGAATCCACTCACGCATCACGTCCTCGCTGCAATTCGCCTTACGCTGCACCGTGTGCTCGCATCGCGGTGACCCAAAGTATGGGCTCCATGCCGATTGCGAGACCGGCCCACCAGGGATACCGGCAAAGACGATAAGTGGCGGCAGCTTTACTCCAGTGGCGGATGCGACCAGGGAAACGGAGGCTCTGAAGCCATTTACATCGCTGCCTGTTAAAAAAGATAAAGGTTAGAATTTTTTTCGTCAAACCAAAACAAATAATCTCACCTTGAACGATGTCGACTATAGGAGTCCCTACAAAGTCAATCGTCGTTTTACCGTTCATGTCGATAAAAATCGCGGTTTGGTCCATGTTGAAGACGGACTCGTACTTCAGGGCCCCCTTAATAAACGACAACGACCCGGACTCCTCAATCACATGCTGTATTGAGTTGGAAAATACGCCGGCGACGCGCTATAAAATACAAAACAAATCTGAATTTTAGAATATATATGTAAAACCAGTAATAATTGTAGACTCACCTCCATGTTGGACCTCTTTTTGCGTCCTTTATGCGTGATACGTCGGATAGTAAGTCGGTTTCGCTTAAGCAGGCGCCGCAGGAACTAAACGTTTGCAGCCCTTGATCTTGATGAGAAGAGGGATGCATTATACCTAGCATGCATGATAAGGAGGTACTCCGCAGAGCGAGCGTTTGTTACTAAAAATTCTTCACGTTAAGCTAATAATGAATACATTTCTTCCAACTCTGGCTTTCTGATGTACATCGAGCGGTTGTTGTCGGGGTTTACGTGGTACTTGTTGGGTTTGGCGACCTAAGGGCTGCATCGTCCTTCTGCCAGCGGTAGATAGTGGTGCGGTGCACACCGGCAGCTGCAGCAGTCGCTGTAATAGTCCCCGCCGCCATGGCGAGGGCACACAGCTTGTGCTTGTTTTTTTTTCTTTGGGCGGCTTGGCATTCCGTGAGAGGGGGAAAACTGAAAGGCAAAAGGGGAAGGATGTCGGCTTTGGCACCTACCAGGATCACTGGCAAGGAAAAGCCCCGAAAATTTTAACCAGTGTAAACAATAGTGTACTGTCCTTATTTTTATATTTATTATCTACTTTTTACGAGTGTAGCGTTGGATCCGTGTTTTACGGTAGGTTGAACCTCATTGGCTATAAATATATGTCTATTCGTATCGAATCAGAAGTCAAACATTTTGGTGGGGCGCATTTTTCCGTCGTTATCTGTACACTACTCAAGTGGGACATGAGTTGACTTTTGAGTAAATACAAAATCCGCTGAACAATGGAATGCATTGCAGACTTTACCAACATGTAGGGCATAGACTAGGGTTCCGCGAAGGCTGGGATAGGAGAATTTTGGTATAAACCCCTTCTTTTAATTTTTGCATTATATTTTTTCTTATTAGCTACGGTCATCTCCTGCGCCTGCTTCGCAGCCGCAGCATCTGCCCGGAAATTTGCCACTTCAAACTGTCTACCGGCAATGTTTTCCAAAATAAAAATGCGAATCTTGATTGAGATCTGTTTGGGGCTTGTAGGAAATACAAGCTTACCTTTATTGTGCCTTGCAAAATTTTTGGCAATTCCGATGCTCAGAAGTCGGATATATCGGGTCAGATATAATTTTCAGCTCAGAAATAAAGACGAGGGACCCCAGCTGGAGGTGGGATTTAGCTGGTTAAACCTCGGTCGAGTTGACCATACAGGTCTGAATTGCCGTTTTAAATCGGCCAAAATGACTACCCTCCAGCTATATCGGTTGCTGCCCTGGCGGCCGTCGCGTTATATCGGATGTCGCCCTCCTTGCCGACTCCGTGTCGACTTCGGCGCTACTATACACCAGGACAATTGTCGGACCGGTGGGGCAAGCTCCAGGTCTTGTTTCGGCAGCTACGCATGAGCGGATCCGCGTCGCTCAGGCGCTGGTACACGAGAGATAGCGTCGTTCACGACGAGCAAGAGAAAACAATGACAGGCTTAGGCGAACAGGAGTGACGTATGCAGAAGAAACTTACTTAAGTAGGCTTTACATGGGCAAATACCACACCATTTTGCTCTAAGGGCCTGTTTCATTTGAGAATAAGTCGGGAATAGCGCCGAGCCGGAATAACAATTATACGCTATTCAAACGAAACAGGTGGAGAATAAAGCCCCACAATAACTGGGAAAAAGAATATGCGTTATGGAAGGAAGCAAATCATTGGCTGGCGCGACATTCACAAAAGTCCGCTCTCGCGAACACTGCTTCGAGCACTGCTCGCTGCTCGTCACCAAGCGCGCCGTGGTGAGGCCTCGAGCGGGCTCTAGAGGAGCACTAAAGCTGCTCTACCCAGTCGCAACCAACCCCTGTATAGGCCGGAGCTTCCTCACCTCGCCACGAAGTCTCTCCACACTCCCAGCAGCGTCAGCATCGGCTGGCCTGCGGAGTCTGGCGGTCCTCGACGGAGAGGTGAGGAAGCCCCGGCCATGTAGCTATTCGGCTCAGAATTGCTATCCTGACTTTCAAAGTCAGAATAACTTATTCCTGGGAATAACTTCTTAGCCAATAAGATTATCGTATTTTGTCGTAATTAAGCGGGAGGAATAACTCCCGCTATTCTTATTCCAGTTATTCTCAAATGAAACAGGCCCTAAGAACGCTACTTTACTTCGCTTCAGCACCGAGCCGTAGATGGGGTCGAATACGTTCTTGTAATGGTCCAGACGGCGCTGCTGACGATGGCCTTGGATAACAGCTCCTCGACGTCGCCCGTTATCAGCGTGTTCTCCTCGCCCTTGGACGCGTCCTGCACCGACTGCTGAATCTTGCCGATCCCCGTGACCACGCCGTGGCCCAGGCCGTTGACCACGACCGTGGCATCTAACCTCATGTTGGTCTAGCCCTAAATGAAGTTCTCCGTGCCACGTCGACGTCCTTGTTGACCCACGTGGGCTCGCCCTTCACCTGCAGTGGGTGGCCGTCGTCTTCACGGACAGCAGGCACAGGTCTCCACAGACCTAGTCCTCCATGCGGACCTCCTCCATGTCACCGGGAAGAAGCTCGCGCGCAGGCAGCGCTCTCGGGCATCACGTGCACGTTCTCGGGCTGCAGGTCCTTGAACACCACCAGCGCGGGTCGGAGAGAAGCTCCTGGTGGCACAGTAGCGTTACATTGCAGCATGCTTGTAGCGCAAGTCAGCACCTTGGTAGTTTACGTAAGAAGCAGATTATACCTTACCTAAGCAGGGTGGCTGGGGATCGGCCCTGCTGCGGGCGCACGACTTGTGCTAGGAGCTGGCGCAGTCGCAGCGGCGCGGCTGGTACAGGGGGTTCGTGATGAGGTCGGCGCTTCGAGGTGGCTGGATGGCTGGGAAGCACGGACTCAGAGATCCGATTTAAAAAAACTCGGGGGTGGCAAAACAGTGGGTTGGCGGATATATTTAAACCTAACCCTATCAACGTCGGATTTATCATTTCCGACCACAACGATATCCGAGGTAAAACTGAAGGGCAAAATAACTGCAAGGCACAATAATATTTACTTCATTTCGTTCATACGTACCCAGCTCAATACATCTACTGGTTAATACCAGTGTTGTCGGTAGCGCACCGGTTCGATCTGCCCTCAGTGCGGCACCGGAGTCGTACCGGGTTCAAGAAAATGTACCAGCCATTACTTTCGCTTGAAACCTTTGCTGTATATCCTTACCATCTGTAGCGCATATTTTTATTTGGCAGGGGATACGCATACAGTCTCCGCCAGAGAAAGTGCTTCAACTTGCATAGAAACGCCGAGACTGTGCACTATTCATACAGTCGCCAGGGTCGGAGACTGTATGACCCAATCACCCTCTCATCACCTTTTTCCAAGACTGTATGCGTATCCACTCCCATTTTTATTTTGGAGTGGCCCTCACAAATCAGCATTTTTCGGTGTACATGACGCATGTTAAAATACTTTACTTGTATCAAATATAATCTCTGGCGGCCTTATCGGCTCTTATCGCATCCCTGTAGTGAGCGTATCCCTTTCATTCCCACTTTATACTAAATTTTGTATGGTGGGGTCAAACCTGTAACAGAGGCCCATGTGACCACTGAAATGCTGTAGGCTTGTTATATAAATATATATATATCGAGCCCTTTCCGAGGGTACCGTAGTAGTGCATTCGAAAAATGGAACACAGTGAGGAGCTGTCACTATGTAGCAAAAAATACCGCAACGTCTTTGCTATCCTAACGGGTTTGCTTCGCCACGAGCTTTCGAGCAACCTCTGGCCTCCACCAGCGCCCGATCTTCTGATCCACCTTTGTATTGGGCAAGCGACTCCAGTCGCCACGGCAAGCAACTTGGAGAGCTGCGCACACCCATATCAAACGAGGTCTCATTGTCAGCGCTAGCCATCCATACAGTGTCGACGCCGTTGCCGCCGCTCATCGGCGAATAGCAGCCAGTATGCCTGCTTCGACTGGATTGATTGATACACCCACTGGTTCAACACGACCTCGTTCCTGGCATCAAGTACTGTACAGTGACACCTCCCTAAATGAACCCTCTAACTGACCATGTGTTCCCTATCTGGTTAGGATTCCTCGACTGCAAACGGGATTATATGGATTTCACTATAGGTGTTCTATAACTGATCAAAAACCGCTTTATTCTCTAAATGGTCGTCATTGTTGGCGCCTCAACCCTCTAAATGGACGCCGTAGTAATAGATCCAAACGCATATATTTTTTTCTCAATCACTTGCCTGCCTCCTCCCACGTATGCCATTGCTACCACTACTCCCGCCACAAGAAATCGAGCGAAGAGAGATATTGTATTTGGGATGCTAAGTTGGAACAAAGAGTTTGCAGTAACTGCAAGCTTGTGATAAATAAGCTAGCCACAGTATTTTACAATCAGCGCAGCCTACATATATATATTACGAAAAATTAAAATATTATGATGTCGAGACAACTGGGGCTATGCAGTAGATACCAAGCAAAAGATAAAACTGCAGGCATGGTGGCAGGATATCGGGACAACAAATATTCCTATAACCTCACTGTATTGAAACTCAAGTACAACCTGAGGGGATGCGATTCTGCTAATACCAATGAGAAGAAGGAGTAGGAACAGACAATACCGCGCCTACCGTTATTGGTTGAGTTCTGTTTGTGTGAAGACGAAACAAAACAAGAGTACGAAAATGCTAGAGGGGTACCAGGTAAAGAAAGCCCTTGTGCACCTAACGTATGAACATGTAGCCATTAGAAGTGTAGTCATTTCTTTATCTGAACAATTCTTTAACTGAAACAGCGTATTAGACCGAGCGAACTGGGTGTCATTTATAGAGGTGTGACTGTATGTGCTATGGTGGTTCCGGCTGTTACTCACGCACGTGAGTCACACGCAACGTTGAAGCGGTCTCACCAAAGCTCGGTGGCTGTCGACGGCACCAGCAACGCGCCCACATCGTAGCTCGAGCCGAGCACTGCCTCCGCGACCCAGACTAAATAGCACGGATGATCGGTACACACGCACAGCATTCTCGCCATCCCTATGGCGCGCCATCACAGGCGCGGTGCGGACCGTGCGACCTTTGGGCTTTCGATAATGGCACGCACGACCGGCTACCGAGAAAACGGCTGCGCTGACTAGCTCGTCCTGCCAGCGCCGTTGGCTCGAAGTTCCCTTGATCAAGTTGATGCCTGCTGCTGCACTTGCCGCCACCGCCGCTGCCGCCGCCGCTGCCGCCGCAGAGGCCTGATTTAGGCTATCGCCGCCTCGACCTCCGGGGCGACGGCTTCGATTGGGGAGCCGAGGGAAGCACGCGTTGCCAATCAGCTGCGCAAGAGGCGAAAAAGATGAGCGTTGAATCCACCGCCGCCGCCGTCGCTGCAGCCACCCATTCAGGGTCAGCAACCGCCCGCCGACGGTCAACCAATGTCCGTGGTGAGCGCGAGGGTGGGCGTTTTGCCAGCGAGCTTGGGATGATGCTACATGCAGCAGTACCGGCACTTGACGCGCCGAGTTGCCAGCAGACCTATTATACTTGTGCAGCAAACCTTGACTGCTGCAGCATAGCATTTCGTCAGCATTTGGGAACGTTCGGCCGAGCCTCCTGTGCGCTCGCCTGGCATTTTCCGCGCGACTGCCATTTTCATAAAGCGCGCAGCGGGCTGAGTTGGGGAAATTTTGACGCGGCTGCCGCACGTCCCACTTTCAAGAGTATAGTGAATTCAAGTCGATTCCGTTCGTCCTTTTTGACGGCAGCCGCATCGAACAGTCACAATGGGCTCTTCATCAGCACTTGCGTAACTCGCGTTGGTCTCCTCTCTAATCCGGCGCACAACTACGCGCGACTCAATTCTCATTTGGACCCTGTATGCACATCCCATAATTTCGGCACATTAATTCTCGTCGGCCGCCCATCCAATCCGCGCCCTGCCATCCGGCATAGCCCCCGCTGCGGCATCCGCGGCAGACGCCCCGCCAGCACCCTTCCTGGCCTGCCGCGCACAAGCGAAAACGCTGCGCAGAAGCCGCGACGAAAGCAAGCGGAAACCGGGCCGCGCGCGTGAATAAGATCCGCCCTTGTTATTAGTCCGCCCGCCCGTACGCCCCTCGCGCTGTATCGCTGACACCTCAATCTCCCTCCGCTCCGCTCCACCGCCGCATTGACGACGCTCCGCCCTCCATGCTGATGACCGAGACGTACACGCCGCCCGCCGCGCTGGGCACGGCCGCGACCAGCAGCGCCTCGGACCCCGACGCCGACGCCTTCAACGAGCGGCTGCGGCTCAAGATCCAGCCCAGCCCGCCCAAGTTCCCGTACCGGGACGACCCGTTCGAGCTCACCGTGTACCTCGTGGACCCGGCCGACCACCTCAAGTCGGGCATCACGGTGCCGCTCAACGTGGAGCTCTACGCGGCCGAGAAGATGATGCCTGTGGAGAAGGACATCCTGCACATCGACCCCAGCACCAAGCCCGTCATGAACGGCGACGGCATCTGCAAGCTGCGCGTGAGCATCAGCGAGTGCTCCATGGCGCTGGGCAACCGCAAGTTCGTGATCCACATCTCGGCCGCCGCCACCAAGGACACGATGAACCTCAACGTCTCGCCCGCCGTCACGTCCGAGATGACGGTCATCCAGCACCGCCTGCTCATCCAGGAGAAGCTGCCCGAGCTCTGGTACAAGGACGAAGGCGGCCGCGACAAGTGCATGACTCTGCCCATCTTCCTCGTCAACGCCAAGAACGAGCGCGTGGGCAACCGCCCCGTGCCGCTCCGAGTCACGCTGCTCTACGAGAACGAGCACCCAGTGCTCAAGCAGGACATCCTCAAAATGTCGCCCGACTGCCAGCGCACCATCGACTCGACGGGCAAGGCCGTGCTCAAGCTGCGCATCGAGGACGTGTCCAAGAACCACCAGGGCCAGGCCTTCCGGCTCAAGGTGGAGGCCGACACGGCGCAGTCGCCGCTCAACTTCGACGTGGCCTACGACCTGAGCTCCTCCATCTCGGTGCGCTCCAAGCGCAACAAGCGTCGGCCAGGCAAGAACGCCCCCGCGCAGATCACACACCACATTATCGCTGGCGCGTCCACGCCCATGTCAACCACGTCGTCGCCTGCCTCGAACGCCGAGCACGAGATGATGCTAGCTGGCGCTTTCGGCACGGCCGCCTTTACAGCGGACGACCGACGCAAGAGGATGCGCACTGGAGGAGGAAGCGCGTCGCCAGGAACTCCTCGCGTGGGAGGCAGCCCACAGTCCGGCAACTCTCTTACGGGTGCCATGGAGAGCATTCTAACGTGGACTGGCGGCGTCGTTAACGGACTCCACCAGCTGGAGTGGCAGACCGTAGGCTACGAAAGCAAGAGCGACGGCACGGCCGACCCGGAGCGACCGATCTACCGCTGCCCAGCATGCTGGCGCTACAAGGACGTCATGACGTACGAAACGGCGCAGCACGATACGAAATGCCTGATCGCCAATCTCCTGCTGACGTATGCGACGGACACCATGGGGCACCTCGACTTCGTGCTCAAGGGTATCGAGCGGTTCCCAGCGATGATCGCCAGTGCGCAGGCTGCCGCGCAAAAGGCAGCAGCAAAGCCGATGGGCCAGATGCAGAACCAGAACGCCGGAACGCCATCACTCGTGAGCCCACAGAATGCCGGCATGATGGGCGTGAACCCGCTAACGGATGATGCGATGAGCTCGGCCATGATGATGAACTCCAGTATGGGATCTACTGCTACGTCCAACCAATTCTCGATGACCAACAGCTCTTCCGCAATGGCGACCGCGACGTCTGGGCTCGCAGGAATGGAGGGTCCTCCTGGTCTCTTCCGGAATAACTCGGGTGGTCTCACGGAGTTCATGCGCTCGCTGGATGACCAAGATTCAAATGACCCAATGTTCTACCAGAACCTCGCTGCCAGTGGAAATGGAAGCGCCGGTGGTAGCCAGATTGCTGATGCCATTGAGATGCAAGTGTTTTACGTCGTTGCGCGCATGGTGACGCTGAACTCGAGCAACGCCATTGGCTTCCCAGCATTTGATATGAATATGAACTTGCTGGGATTCTACCAGGAGGGCCGTGAAAACGCAACCACTGAGGTGGTGTTCGTACCCGTGAGTGACATTCCAGCCATCTCGCAAGGAGAGATTATGGAGACCCAGCGGCTCTTGCAAGGAGAATTGAAGGGTAACAGCCCTGCGGTGCATACGCTGGCACGCTGCAACAACGACCTGGTGAAGCTCAAGGAAGACGTGATCCTCTTCCACTGGAACGCCAAGGACCGGATTACTCCCAAGTGGTAATGCGCTCACCAAGTGTTCGCGATGGATGGAGTCCGTGGCGAGGGTTGCAGGCTTGCGTCACACCAAGGGACGCAGCTCCGGGCGTGTGCATGTTGCATACCAAAACGTAATGTTGTATAGAAGCAATCTCGCGACAGGAGGGAAATCATCGAGATGTAACGCGAGTGGCCAAGAAGAAAGCGTCCAATGAATAGTATAAAGCAATATAAACGCGATTTAATGCTACGCGGGGCCGGCCCTGTCTTGTCAAGAGTGTTCGTGTCGACTCCAGTCTGAACAGCGTTCACGTTCAACCAGAAGCCTGCGGAATCCCAGCGTGACCGGCTGACGGGTATCGACCAACTTGCGCATAGTCTTCTTGAACTTCTGCTTCGGCGGTAGTTCTTGGCCATTGATGCTGAGAAGAAGATCGCCGACGGACACGAGTCCAGAGCTCAAAGCCTGACCAGAACCAATGCGTTTCACGTAGACGATCAGAGCGTTTTGACGATCGGCGTCTTCGTAGCACCCAAAGGTGATTCCAAGCTCACCTTCACTCCAAAGAATGCTGTACGCTGATCCGAACGTGGAGTGTCTGCCGTTCAGTGCTCCATCCTCCGCGTCGTATGAAGACCCCGACAATAATGTCCGCTGGAAACCCGGTGGGCCCTCACGTCGACGGAAGCGAAGTACTGCCGGTTTCTCTGCAACACGGAGAAGAGTGCGAAGCTCAGTTGACGTCAAGCCTGAAGTGGTCCAGTTATTGATGGCTACGAACAGGTGCCCAACCGCGTCACTCGGTAGATCGAGAGTGGATTCCTTCAGGACCTTGTGGACGATCGGGTATTGGCCCCGCTTGGGTGTTGGAGAGGTTTTGTTCGCGTGTGATATTTCCAGCTGCAGTCCAAGCTGATTCGTGGTCCAAATCGTTTCATACTCGTGGTGTTCACGGACGAGGGACGATCGGTGGGGGTAACAATGCTCCACACGCGATGCTCGCCTAACCAGCGTCCGATGATTATCTGGATCTAGCTCGGTTTCGCTAGGGGCTTGAGTGCTTGGAGGCGGTGACGGAGGTGGGGACTTCGAACTACGACTCTCGTCATCGCTTGAGTCGTCGAAATGGGGTGGACGGAATACGAGTTGTATGGGCTTTGGTAACGTCTGGAGATCACGGCACAAGTCATCGAGAGCGCGACCTTCAGTTCGTACTCCATTAATTGAGTAGAGCTGAAAGCCATGCTGCAAACGCTCCATGTTGGCGGAGGACCCTTTGCCAGTCAATCGGTTCACAAGAGATGCGCCTGAAATGGGGTCCTCCAGCAGAGTCAACCCCAGCGGACCGCTTTTCCACTCAATCAGAACGCCACCGTGTGTGTCAACATGAGTTGGCGGCTGAGCAGACCGGCCACCAGGTCCAGCCTCCAGGCGAAGCCGAGATTGAGCCAAATGGCCACCCGAGGGAAGCAGTGAACGCACGAATTCCTTACATCGAAGGCTGGCAAGCGCTCGAGTTGTCATACCGGTAGCCGTCAGACTGGGAATGGCGTTGCGTAGTGAGAACGAACCTCTTCGCTGCTCTCTGGATTGCTCGCTTGCAGCCTGGCTACCAAACCACTGATCATCCGCATCGTTATTTGCAGCACGCTCGAACGTCAGCCGCAATGGTCGAGGACATGATTCGACGAACTCCATAGTCGGCCCAAACCCAGCGGCGATCGTGTCCATCTCGTTGACCGCCACTAGAACGTCTCCGAGCTGCACGCCGAGAGAAGAATGGTCCTCCGAGCCACGGCGAGTTGGGAGCCGCGTTACAACGGGGACAGCGTTACCGCCATCGGGTGTGAAAAACAGCCCCAGCTTCCGTTGGCCGAGTAAAACGTCAAAGCGCACGCGTTTACCTGTCGTCGGCGAGCGGAAGCGGATGATCGAGGGGCTCTTGGACATCTGAACCAGCACGATCGCCGCCTCCGTGTCCATCGTATGGACGCGCTTGCTCGCGACGGTCTCCAGAACATCCCCAGGTCGAACCCCCGCCTCCCAGACCTTCTGCGCCGTGACGCGATCCACCTTCAGCTCTGCGTCTTCGTCACATGCCAGTGCGTGCTTCCTGTCGTCGTTATTCGTCGTCAAGGTGAAGCCCGGGTCTCCACCAGTCCAAACGAAGAAGCGCAGGCACGTGAAATCTTCATGTGTGGAGCTCCAGGAGTCGGGATCGCGCGCCGATAGCCGAGTCGCAGGCAAAGCTGTACCAGCACGACGCGATTGTTGCTTGGTAGAAGCGTCGTGGCGCCGGAAGGAAAACGCGGTCCGCAGTCGTTCCAGCGTCATCAAAGAGAGTAGCAATAGGCCGCGTTGCTCCAACCAAAAGGCGAATTCGAAAGTGTCTTTGCCGTCCCGAAGCATGGCACCAAGCAATGCAGAGTCAGCTTCACTCCAGTCTGATGGCTTCACCACTCACTCCCGTAGTCTCTCGGTGATCCATTCCATCACCTTTCCTTGTTGACAAGCATCCAATGGCACTTCAACTCCCTCTTAAATCCGATCCATTTTGGCGGCAACTATAATCAACGCGTTCAAGAGCTCCCCAGCACCACAGCAACCGCCCAGCCCGACCATGAAGCGCCTCGGGACGCAGCCGATCACGGCCTTCTTCCCGCGCAAGCAGGTGCGGCGCATCAGCATCGAGTCCGTGGACAGCGACAGCGACCATGACGCCGCCACCACCGACACCACGACCACAGAGCCGACCGGAGAGCAGGACCCAGAGCAGCAGCAGACGCAAGCCGGACGCAGCGCCGCCGCCCGTCGAGACGCGCGCGAAGACCTGACGGGCATTCTGCAGCGCCGGGAGCTCGTGGGCTGCGCGTCCACGCGGCAGCTCGTCGGGGGCCTGCGGGGTCCGAGACGCCGCCGCAAGCAGCAGCTGGTGCGCTGGGCGCTCACGCACTTCCAGCGGCTCCCGGTGGAGCTGCAGCTGCCGCCCCATTGGGAGCGCCAGGCCGGCGCCATGAGCACCGAGACGTTCTACGCCAGCTGCCTCGAGTTCGATGCGCAGGGGGTCCTCCTGGCCGCGGGGGCGTCCAACGGCATCGTCGCGCTCTACGACTTTGACGACGTGTTCCACCGCAGCTTGAACCTCGGACAGGTAGAGCAGGATCAAGGAAAAATTCGGGGAGTGGATGGATGAACTGACGGGGTTTTGTGGCTGTTTTTGTGGTGAGCAGCAGATGGAGGGTGGGGAGGACGGAAAGGATCAGGATGCTGTTGAAGGTGGAGACGTGGAGGTGCAACAGGAGGAGAAGGTGGCGGACGAGATCTTGCACCCGGTAGGCTTGACCTTTGTGTTATAGTTGTTGCCCGAGTTTCTGTGTGAATGAGCTAACGTTTGCTGTGTGGTGTGGTGTAGATTCATACAATTTTCACTCCATTTGAAGTCAAGTGCATTCGTTGGAATCCAGTTAATGAGGTAAACAAATTGGGTCGGTGTTAATGTGGGGTTTATAATGTTGATGATGTCGATGTTGTGGGTTTGATTGTGAAGGACGAGATTTCGGTGTCGTTTTCGAACCGCAACGAGATTCATGTCTTCAATCTGCGCAAGTTTCCTAGCAAACCGCACAAGGTGCTGAAGAGCTCGAACCACCCGTCCAGCGGGTACAACGACATGCTGTACCTTCCTGCGACCGAGTCGAAGCTTTCGAACGCGCTCCAAATCGGTGCGACAAAAGCGAAGCCACGCGCAGGAGGTTGCAGTGTCATCGCTGGAGATATCGATGGGGCTATCCGCATGTGGGATACCCGGTTCCCGTTGCGGCCAGTGTGGAGCATTCCCACAGGATCGCAACCGATTAACGCGCTGGTGCTGTCTCCGAACAAACAGTTTATCATCTGCGGCAACGAGGCTGGGGTGGTTATGGTAAGCCACGCATGATGAGTACTCGTTCGTACATGTACACGCGTACTAATCGGAGCAATGTATCTATGGGCGTGCAGACGTACGACATACAGCACAAGTCTGTCCCAGCATTTGGCTCGAAACCCGTGCCGCAGCGAAAAGCAGCATTCAGCATCATGGAAGCGATCAGGCGTAAGCAACCCAACGCGTGCATATTATTTGTTTGTGATTTACTGACAAGCCCTTGGGATTTACGCAGCATTTTTATCATCTGCGGGGATTGAGGCGGTAATTCTCTCGAACCGATCCGGCTCACCCGGCATCACCTCGATGCGCTTGGTACCGAATGCAGAGACGCAGGTGCTGTGTCAGTTGCGGAATGATTGGGTCGTGGTCATCGACTACCTGCTTGGATCAGTCATAAAGCTTCATACGTTCATCCGAGGTATGTAAGCAGAGACAAATTTTCAACCAAGGCATTACTATCTAACGATTGCTGTTTGCTACTGTGTGATCAGGTCTAAAACTGAGAGAGAAGTCAAAGGCAGAAGCCTCGCCATCGGTGCTGTCGATGGCTAGTGAGAACCAGTATCATCGGGACTTCTTGCCTAGCTCGTTACGGAATTCATGGCTCTCCTGCCATCGTTGCAGAGGCACGTTCTTGTTCGATGAATCGATCATGTGTACCGGGATCCACGACACCACGAGCTTGAACGTGATCGATTTACAGCAGCTGCGACGCATCAAGACCCAGCCAGCAACAAAACGTGAGGATGGAAAAGTTGAAGTCGATGGGGTAAGAAACAGCACGCCAGGTCCTGAATTGCCTGCGATAGAGCGGCTTGATCGATTCCGCATCCCTATGAGCAGCATCATGACTGCTGTGGCAGCTCACCCGAACCAGCATTCGGTAATATGCGGCGGCGAAAACATGAGGCTGCAGATCATGGGTGTTATGGGCCAGCGAGTACAAGCGATCACCAAGAAGGGCCAGGCAAACGATCAATAAATTCAGAGCTAATCATGAATATTGTTGCTGATGTCCACAAGACATATTTCATGCTCCTACTGCACTGTGGACTCGTCTTACATGTATATAGGGTTTGCTGGCATACTCGTTTTGTTTGTGTGGAGTGTGCGTGCATCTGTAACCCCGCAGAAGTTCACATCGAAATTTTGCTTCGGTGGCACGTGCAACTTATCCGATCGAAGATAGCACGATTGTGCCAACTTTCAACTACGGAAGAGATTTATTTATGTCAAATGCTAACGAGCCAAATTTCGAGCAATGACAAGCCGAGCGGAAATTTAGGTAAACAACGCCATCAGCAGACGACAACAGTTTCTTTTTTGTGGATGTTCAAATCAAATGTAGCAATTTCATTGGTTAATATTGTAATATGAAGTCTGAGTGTTGCTGCTTCTCGGCTAGTTAACTCTTTTAATAAATTGAACTGTTTCATTTGTGTGCGCATTCTGCCCTCTTTACTTGAGGCAGCGCACTTGAAGTGCCCGGGCTTTTGATCCTGACGTCATGCACTAACCTCCTGCTAGAAGATTTAAATATGAGTGCCAGGAGTGAAATGTAGGACATCATAGCACAGTTATCACGCGACAGTTTGTTCCCATTTGGGGCAATGTTTCTTCGCTTTACTGTTGTCGTTCACCCCACCACGCCAACTCTCCTTTCTACAGTAAAGTACTAACACTACATAGAAGACGGAAATTCGGATAGAGCGCGTATACGCGAACCAGTCCACGCTGTAGCATCGACTGGCTGCAGGCAGTGGTCCAGTTGCAGGAGCAACCGAGTTACGTACGCCCTCGAACTCGCCGATGCAGAAGATCGAGCCCAGCATCGATATGGCGCGCGTCGAGCGCCCGCGCAGCAGTGGAGCTCCTCCGCGCCTCAGTGTCGTAGGTGGCACTAAGATTATCGCCGTTGCAGAGTACGTGGTTGCATTTTGTTGTTGGACTGTAATAATAAGGTGTGAGGGGGTTGGAGGATCTCGGTAAGCCCACTGGCAGGCTGCCACGCCTTCACAACTACTATGATGTACGCTCATGCATAAAACTTACTTTAAAGTACTACATTTAATGTAGTACCGTTACGAGCTTATTGGCCCTCTTTGTTTACGTCTGCCAACGTCGTCGTAACTCCGTGCTCTACAACGGCTGCACTTCTTAGTGGAACAGCCCTACGGACTGCATGCACGCGTTCATGCAGTCAGTATGCCGATCCTTTTAAGCTTGCTGCCAGCGGTCAACTATTAACTACATGCACATTGCTTTGTAACAAAAGGCTACTTACACTACCGCGCCATGCAACTGCATCGTTTCGGCGCTCAACGTTGCCACCGCGTCCGCGGCAACGATGCCGCTGTCGTGGCGAGTAGACCTGAACACTTTTGGCCAATTGTATGGCGCAAACTAGTGACAGACAAGCTGTCTTATGTTTTGACAGACAAAATGCAATGTAGCCACCGGTATACAAAAACCAAGATGTCGTCAAAACGCGTTGACCGGAAAACGTATGACGCTTTGTCTTATGACAGGCATTCTGGGGCTAAGTATCGTGTTACGAAAGAGCATGAATCACTTGTGTCGAGCATTCGTATGACAGTTTGATGAGTGGGGTTACATTTGTTGCTCTCAATATTACCTTAGTAAGAATAGCAGAAGAAGCCCTGGCATGACTATGCTCGTTAGCCACTGGTAGTTAGTGCACCAAGAACAAGTATAATAGTAGCAATACTCTTGTCGAGTGTGTGATATGTACCTAAATGGCTTGCAGTTGGTTAATTGGACCGGCGATAAAGCACAGAAATAGAAGCCGGAAAATAATGCAACTAGATACTGTAGGATCAATACACCGCTGGACTGCAACTGTGAAACCGGATTAGTCCTATTAGATTGAAAATCCGCCGATTGAGCGGCATATTAAAATCTAGTAAATCCAATCTCCTAAGCACTCTTCCATTATTCACAAGACAGAGTAAATCCAATGTGAAAATCATATAATTTCACTTTGATTATATAAAAACATGTTAATAAAGATAGGCGTACATGTAAACCTGCGGGTTCTGGTTGGCGCGGCTGATATTGTTCGCAATGTACACCGAATTCCAATGTGCAACAGGCATTCAACCCTTGTCAAGATGCACTGCCGCAAGCCAACGCTCATTGTAGTCGCTCAAAATAGGCTAGCGAAGCAGATTGATTTAAAGTTGATGATTGAACGCTTGCCTAGTGTGTGACGGGGTCACACAGCACAATGCACAGAGGAAGTGCGTGCGGATATTACTATCCAGGTGAACAGCAGTTCACCAGTTCCCGGCCTCAAAGGGAACGGTTTGCTACAAAGGAGTAGGTTATAAGACTGACTGTATTTTGGTAGAGGTTAACTTGGTCGTAATACAAACTACAAGTTAACTATAAAAAAGCCCACGCAAACTCAAATGGTTGGCTTGCGGAGCTACTGGTACCATGTACCATGAACTCGGGAGAGTGACACCCGTCACTCTTCATGTAATGGGTACACTTGATTGTACCCCGTTACATCCTCCCCCACTTATCTGAGAATCACATCTGATTCTCCAATCAGCTTCGAGAGAATCCGAACACCCAAAGGTCGGATTCTCGGGCGCTGCCGCCGCAAGGCTGGCGCGCCTCATCGTCACGCCCACAGTGACTTGTGCCCGCAGCGGGCACCCCCGCGCGGAACCCCCCTGCCCTCGGCGATGTTGGCCGCGAAGCCGACGCGTTTAGTGGCCGTATTCACGGCGCTAGCAGGCGCAGAGTGCCTCGGCACGGGATGCATGTGCCTCCAAACTTGCGGTGTCCCTTGTAGACAACCAGCAGTTGGCGTCGCATGGCCCTCGGGCCCCGCTGGCACGTTCGTGCTGCAGTGCCTCCCGCGAGGGACAGCACCTTTCCGGTCAGCGCGTAGCGTAACCATGGAGAGAGCTGTGCTGCTCATCTCCGGCCATGAAAGCGGCCCGACAGGGCCCCGCTCGTCACAGCACGGTGTGCCGGTCGGTCGAATACGTCGGCTCGACCCATGGGCTATGGTCAAGCGCTGACCACAGCCATGAAGCGTCATGCTTTAACGTCGTGTTTGCTTGAGCGACCATGGCTGCTTCCAGCAACCCGCTCATCATGCAGAGCAGCGCGGTGGACTTGTCTAAAGCCCTGCAGCGCGTCACGGCCATCACGTCGCCGACGCTAAGGTGTCTTCCTTCGACACCAGGGTACCGCAAGGGTACTTCATCGTGGTGTGGGGAGTATTGCCCTCCGTCACCGGCGATCGCATCCTGCGTCGCGGCGACCAACACCAGGTCGGTGTGCGTGCAAGACCGCATGACACACAGTCCATACAGGACCTCAAGGTGTACGAGGGCACCACCTCATACACCAAAGGCACGTCGTGTATGGCACGTACCACGACTGCCATAAGTGCCTCGTGCACCTCAAGTGCCACGTGCAGAAGTAGTGTCGCGTGCACTAGGGGTACCTCGCGTACACCAAGTGCCACGCACACAGTGAGCGTCACGCACCGCGACTATCTCACAGGTAGTATGTACCACGTGCACGCGTATGGCTTCGCGCCTTACAGGTGCGGCATGTGCCGCGCCCACTGTGAATGTCTGCAAAGGCAACACGTTCGGGTTCTCCCCTCGTGGGCAACACCCATGCTCGGGACTGATAGCTACCTGGCCGGCAGACGTGCCGCGCCCAGCGTAGCAACAGCCTGGAGCTTTGGCGTGGTGCTGATGGCTACCTGGCCGGTAGACGTACTGCGTCCAGTGTTGCAACAGCATCACGCTGCGGCATGGTGTTGCGTATATACACATGCCATCGTCCACGGACCAAGCCGCAGATTGGCTGCCATGTCTTTGCCTGACAGAGGCAGCCTTCCAGCAGCGAATGCGCGCGCCATCTTCGGCCCAGCAGCGACAGTAGCCGCTGCCAAGGTTGCTGGCCATCGGTCACCATGACCATGGGACCTGAGCAGCGATGCATCAGGTCCAGCACCTTCGTGCAATACTTCGTGAGTGGCTACACCATGCAGCCACTACACTGGCTTCTACGACGAAGCAAGTCTCATGCCAAAGACCTCGGGAGGAAGGGCACTTCCGATCCCCTCCCCCACTTACGATTTGAGCCCCGGCGGGTCAGGCGCCAGCCGGCCGCCTAACCTCGCGCCGCCCTGCAGTACCGAGTCACCGTGCCAGCAGACTCCGGTGGCACGGGCAGCTACCCTTCTTTGGCTCTGGGTCAACATCGTCGACCAGGGCTTGGCATCTACCAGCCTGGATGCAGTTTGAGTCTGCGTGACTTGACGTGTTACTCTGTTACCCATGTCTTCGGGCAATGACACCCATGACAGCGTACGGCTTGTCCTGCATTCAGAGTAGCTGCATGGCATGCACGCATACTCAGACTCAGCCATCTCGGCACCGAGTCATGGACCCTTGTTGTCCCAACGCCGCACAGTGCTAGGCGCGACAGACCGTACCAACGATCCCTGCCGTGCAGCGGCCTTTGCCTTCAGACCGAGCATGCTCCTGCATGTGGTCATTGAGGTGTCGCCCTCCGGCAGACACGTTCCAGTCGTGATCGACCATGCTCGCCGAGTCGGCGGCGACGCAACATGCATCGCCGCAGGTACGTCGTGTACCCAAGCCACGTCTTCTGTGCGCATGGCCACAGCTGCGCTGGTCGCCACCCAGTCGAACGTCATCCATGATGACCGGGTGCCAAGCCCTTAAAGGAAGGAAGTGCTTCCGCACACTCCTCCCCCGCTTAAAATCAAAGCCGCGCGGCGCCTTCAAGAGGACCGTGCGGCTATGACATCGTGACGGTGTCACGAGCCTCTTAAACTCCGTGTGGTCATCCACCACACGCGAGGAGACCCGAGTGACCTGATCACTAGTCTTGGTCATACTGACCGTGCGTGGAACTAAGTTACCCACGCTGAAGTCGCTTCGAGCGACTCCTTCCGGCTCATGCGGAGCCTTACGGCATCGTGTGGAACTACGTTACCCACACAGGAAGCGCATCATGCGGCTTCACAATCCGTTACCGTCTGAGTGACGCGTGGGGAACTATGTTACCCACACAGGAAGTGCATCGTGCACCTTCCTCATCAGTTTAGGTCTGAGTGACCTGGTGTGGAACTGGGTTACCCACACAGGAAGTGCCTGCAGCACCTTCCTCTTCAGTTATGGTCTGGGCGACCGGGTGTGGTACTTGGTTACCCACACAGGAAGCGCGTGCAGCGCGTTCCTCTTCAGTTAAGGTCTGGGCGACCGTCCGTGGTACTTGGTTACCCACGCCGGAGGTGCCTTGAGCGGCCTCCTCAGCATTACATGCTCTGTGCGGAGCTAAGTTACCCGCTAGTCAGTGGTCCTTGGTTACCTACCTGGTGGTGTCATCGAACACCACCCTTGTCAATGCTCATGCCGAGCAATGACTCTCAGCACTGGAGTTGCTTGTTGAGGCAGCTCCACATGCCAGGCATAACAGCCCTCGGTTGCAGATACCCTGCACCTTCTTCATGGAGTGTCAGTGATGCCTCCCTTCTTCTTCGTCGTCTTGTCGGACGCCCTTGTGTCTGTCCAGAGGTGGAAACATGACTCACCAATGATCTGTCAGACACAGAGGGTCGGCTTAGCGTCAAGGCGTTGTCGCGCTACTCGACCGAGAACCTGTGCAGCTTGCACGGCGCACTCAGGGCCAAATCATACTTGCTTAAGCCGAGGTCATATACGGTTCCATGCCCAGGGCCGACTTCGGCACGATGTCCGGGACCTTGTACGGTTCCATGTCCGGGACCATGTGCGGTTCCATTGCTGTCAGCGCCCTCGCGCGCGACAGCCAGGGTCACAGCGGACCCCAAGGTTCTTCTTCGGCCCAGCCTCAGTCAATGAGACCTGCCCTTGTGCTTCGACTCTCTCGCTGGGTCTTGGCACTTGTGTCGTTGTTCCAACCGACACATCTGACGACGTGCGAACATCCGCGCAACGTCCCAGACTCAATCATGTCTAGGGATACCATTACCGCCGTACACTCACGTGTACTACCGACAACCCACCGTTGTCCTTCACCAATGCGAGCGTCAGTGCTCGCAAGGGACCCCGGGTCTCTGTGGTGTACGCCACCCGTACACCCATCACAAAGACTCGGGCAACCCCAGCAAGGCCCTCGTCCTTACTGGTGGTTGTGTCCCCCTTGAGCACCTGACGGTGCATGGCGTCGGCGCCCCCTTGACCCTCTGGTCTTCGGGTAGGTCTTCTTCCCAGACCCAGGCGATGGGCAGACACGTTGATAGTGTCGTAGTCCGCCGCAGCCGTAGCAGCGGGCTGAGTACTGCTCAACCGAACTCAGATCCATGGGTTATGGTTCGCTGTCAGCGATCACAGGCTGTACAACAGCCAGAGCACCAGCCTGCTTGTGGCTGTACTCTTCCTGGAGGGCGACTTGGATCGCCTCCTCCATAGTGGCGGTGCGCACGCGGAACAACTGCGTGCGCGCAGGACCGACCTTCAGGCCGTCCACGAAGACTGTCATCTTGACGTCTTCCAACAGTGGGTTCCCCACCAGCGAGGTTGCCAACGTGCGCATCTCCTGTACGTACGCGTACAGCTCGCGCTCCCCTTGTTTGCAGGCAAGGAAGCGCGAGCGCTGGCGGAACCCGTTGTTCGCCGGGAGAAAAGCGGCTCGAAGATGCTCACACAGCTGAGCCCAGGATGTGAAACATCCAGGTTACATCGCTTCGCGCGTATACGCCCAAGTCCTGGCACATCCGCCAAGATTGGAGAGCGCGAAGGCGACTCGAAGGTTCTCGGCCGAGATGAGACCTGCGCTTATTGCGATCTCGGTCTCCCGGATCCAGAAGTGAAGCTTCTCACCTTCCTTCCCTTCGAACGGAGGCACAGCTAGCCGCAGAGGCTTAGGCTGTACCCACTCATCTGAGCCAGCAGGTTTCCCTGCACATGAGCGATGAGCCCGCGTTCGTACTCGTCAAACGCGCTCACCCGCTCGACCTGCTCGGTGGCGTCGCCGCCGCCAAGCTCCGGAGGGCATCTCTTCCGAAGATACCCGCCATCTTCCACACCGACTCGAACTGCGAGTCAATCAAGTGAGGAAACTCACTTCGGTCCATCGTGGCTCACAGACCTGAGCCACCGAGGATTCAGGTAGACCAATCTACCCGCGTAGGCGTAGGATTGACTACAAATGCTACCAAGTGTGACGGGGTCACACAGCACAATGCACAGAGGAAGTGCGTGCGGATATTACTATCCAGGTGAACAGCAGTTCACCAGTTCCCGGCCTCAAAGGGAACGGTTTGCTACAAAGGAGTAGGTTATAAGACTGACTGTATTTTGGTAGAGGTTAACTTGGTCGTAATACAAACTACAAGTTAACTATAAAAAAGCCCACGCAAACTCAAATGGTTGGCTTGCGGAGCTACTGGTACCATGTACCATGAACTCGGGAGAGTGACACCCGTCACTCTTCATGTAATGGGTACACTTGATTGTACCCCGTTACATAGTGAGTGCGGAAACATTGATTGCTCGGGTTTTGCGGCACTGCCCGAGTTTGATCCAGACGTTCGCTTGACGTGTGGAGCGGCTATCTTAGCCACTGATGTAGCGACTGATATTTGCTCCAGTGCGGTAGCCCAAGCTGGTACGGGCACGCTTGCACCTTGCACAGAGGGAGCATGCCCAAACGCCTGGCGAACGGCAATTCGTGGTCGAAGTAGTCTGATTGGTTCTCAATGACGGCAATCAAGTAGAGGTTACTAAATATATTTGTCGGTTGATGAATATTGGGCCAGCATACAAATACTAAGTTTCGAATATTTTATCTAATAGACGTATCGGACGGAGGCGCTGGGGTCGCTTGGGTCACTACATGTATCTAAAGGAGTGACATCTTTACAGTTATCCCTGAATGCTGCATAGCATGTATCATAGTGCAAACTTTCGATTATGCAATAAAAAGATTTCTGATGAGCAGGTCACGCCGCCATATCTTACAGGGCACACTGTCATGGCCGTAGATACAATAAATTTAGATTGCGAGGCTTCGGTATGACAGCCGCTCAATCCCGCCGTTGCCTGATAAATGATCAGTAGAGCGAGCAGTTAGAACGCCCATAAAGGATAGGAGTAGCGCGTCGTCAAAATCGTACAAGCGGATTATCATTACGTATGTGTTTTAAATTGCTCGTGACACGAGGCAGTCCCCAGAAAATTGCCGACGATGTGCCGTCACCTCTGTGACCTGGAGTTTGTATCGGATGCTGATTGGTGGATGACTGGGATACGGCGTGGCTGTACCCGTGTGACATGGATGGCGACTGTGGGAGAGAAGTGATTTTTCGGGATGAATCCAGCGTCTGACCGCAGATGGGCCCAACTGGCTGGAAGTGTGAATCCTGGGAGTGCACGCCCAGAATTTCAGAGAGCACTCAGTCCAGCCGCGGACTTTCCCTTACGATGAGTGCCTAAAGTCTGGCGGAAAGTGTCTCTGGAGAATGTATCCCAGAGTACACCTCATCTTGCTGTGGCTCAGAGTGCCCCAGAGGATCAAATTACCCTGAGAATCAACCCACTACTACCATGATCATGCGCAGGAGGCCGCTAAACCCACTAAAAGTGTGGTTTTGAGGAGATACACACGAGTCTGCACTGCAGCAGACTTGTTACCCAGAGTGCCGCACGGAAACCTAGAGTGCCGCACGATGACCCAGAGTTCACCTCCCTGAGTGCAGGTGACCCAGAGTTCCAAAGATGATTCTCTGGGTTTGGACCATAAATCCAGACTCTCTATACTGAACTTAACTGTTTCCCGAGCCAACACCCAAGAATCCCCACAGTTCCCCAAGATTCCTCAGAATTCCCAGGATTTCAGAAGATGACCCTGAGTGTCACCTGGTTTTCAGGGATTCGAGTCAGTTCGAAGCCAGTCTGCAATCAAATGATGCGTGACCTTGAAGAACCGTCATGGATGCACAGACTGGATACTTTCGAGGAGTCGAGAGGGAGTCCTGCACCATACTAAACCAAGTCTAAGGACCCACAATTGGCACTTTCGACGCCGTGCGACAATGGATTCGCAAGCCGATCGCAAGTTTGGACCGCTGATCCCAAGGTATACTCAAGACAAGACATTTTGACCCCAAGCATAGTGAACAGAAGATATTTGCCCGAAGAAGAGAGAGAGAGAGAGAGAGAGAGAAGTAGCTGATAAAAACCAAACAGAGTTCCTTTTACCCTGTACTGCGCAAGTGACTTCGGCCAAGCCTGCCGACGGAAATCCGGAGGACCCGAGACTACGACCGCGGGACGCTAAGGGCACATCAACAGCGAAGGACAGCCGTCAGTGTGGGCTCCATCAAACTCAAGTCCAGTTAGGTGGTGACCAGCGACGGCCTTGAGCTTCCTGGGGTGATCCATCTATTCCATATCCTAGTTGGGTCACTTGCTGTGCTCGTGGTAGCCCATTTCATATTATTCCAGAGGGTATTCTGGGGTGCTAGGTAGTCGCCTCCAGGATTTTGTATTGACTGCTTGTGTGAAGGGAAGGTAACTGATAGTGATTGTATTTTCCTCCTTTATTGGAGGTGGTGCGCGTTTGTGTGAGTCTCAGGGGAGCTAGGCCCCTGAATTTCAGACTCGAGTGAGCCTAGTGTGTGTGTGACCCACCGTCCAAGGGTCCAAAAGAATAAGTGACGGCTAGTTGTAGTGTTTGTATACTCTGTATTTGTTGGTTTTATCGAGCTAGGAGGGCATTTGGGTAAGGTGTCTTCTGAGTTCCAAGTCCCAGAGTTGACTGAAATCCTGGACCCTGAATTCGTGATATTCTGGGTTTCAGGGGATCTGATTCTCTGGGTTTGCCTTTTGGTGTGGAGGTGCGTTCTGAAGTAGACGTGCGCTCCCGCACTGCTTCGAGGCTATATTTTCAACCGGTGGAGTGCCGTTCCGTCGAAGACAAACGAGCCGACAGGGATTACACAAGGTACCCACGCCAACCAAGGAGTGTGATTCTCAGGGTTTAAAGCTTTGCGGCTGCGAATCTCTGGGTCTATCTTCTTGGTGTTGACTCTCAAGTCGATTCTCTGGGTCTACCCCTGGGGAACAGTCTTGGGCTGCGCTATACGAACCCCCCTGGGCGACAAAGGTTTCATCGGCCTCGCCTCAGCTGGTGCGCGTGCCCGGATTCGATTGTCGAGGATTTCACCGGAATCAAGTGTTGAAGAAGTGTTGAGTGCCCGTCAACCTCAAGCTACCAAGATGCCTGGAGGACGAGGGGCGAAGAAGAGTGGACGCGGTGAGGCGTCACGTCAGTCGCGTCGTGTTTAAGGTATAGAGCCTCAGGAGCACAAGGACCTGGGAACAGTCGTCCGCGACGCTCGGAAGGCGAAGAAGGCTGCTCGCGAGAGCGAGGCAGTGCGAGGTGGGGACGTCGAGGCGTCTGCAGTCCAAGGTCAGCCTGCTGCTGGATCGCAAACTCAGGAGGAAGAAGTTTCCCCTGGGTTCCAAGGTTCGACGGAGGTGAATTCTGGGTCGCGGATTCCTGAAGTCCCAGAGGAGCACACCCGCGAGGGTGGTGCTCAGGCGTCTGAGGGAGGCGCCAATGCGGTTGAGCCCCCGGAGGTGATTGACTTGATCTCATCTTCGGACGAGTCTGTTGTGGAAGTGAAGTCGGAGCGTGAAGTCGGAGCCCGTGCGAGCGAAGGAGGAGGCGAAGACTCAGAGTTCCAAGGTGAATTCTGGGTTCGCACCACCTGAACCCAGAGTTTCAGCGCCAAGTTCGCAAGCGGCACCCAGGAAGACGCCTGAAAGCGACATCCGGGAAGCTGCTGCGCCTGCTCCGGAATCGGGAGCAGCGGCGTTGGACGCCGGGAGCATGGTGCTGTACATTCGACGTGAAGTTCGACGCTGGGAAGAGGTGAATCCTGGGAAGGTGACGCCGCCAAGTGTCGTTTATGAGTGGCCGACTCCGAAACCGGATGCCAACTCGTACTTCGCGGCCGCGTACGCAACGGGAGACTACCTCAAGTGGCGTTTGTCTCTGGAGAATCAAGATGAAGCCTGGATCTCTGAGTTTCACCTCGCCCGGTGGGGCGTCGGAACTGCTCAGGATCTCATGGCGACTACGATTCCCCAGAGTATCATGACCACCCGCGAGTGCGTCGCCATTCTGCAGACTCTGTTCTTCGAAGTCGGATTTGAGTTTGTCAATTTGATCCCTGGCTGGTCTTCGACGCGTGCTTCCAGGATTCCAGAAAGTCTGGTGCGCTCTGTCATGGAGGAAACCCAGAATTTCATCGCCGTGGAACTGGTCGAGTGGAGATTGGTGATAGCTGGTGTGCCTTTCAAGGTAAACTCTGAAGATCACGTCGCACCAAGCGCCCAAGAGCAAGCACCAAGACTGGACTACCACAAGGAAGATGGAGACGGTGATCTATTGATGACGGACTATGATGCGGATCTACTGGGCCGACAGTCTGTCCTGAGATTCAGAGTCACTGGACTCAGGATTTCACGGAGCCCACGAGGGTCGAGTGATGGTGAGCCACGATCCAAGCGTACTCAGCATGGACCGCCTCGACCACAAGTCCCGTCAACGCCATCCGCGCTGTCTACACCGTCGCTGTCCTCTCTTCCAGCGTACAAGTCTTCGACTGGTGCCTAGCTTCAGAATTCCACTCCCCTGAATTCCATGTCCAATGGACGTGATTCTCTGGAGGCGGGAGCCGAGGACGCTGCCCCAGGCGCGGTGCCAAGCGTCATCGTACCTCGCGCGCTTCGGATGAGAGTACTGCCTCGGGCGTTCAAACGGCTTATGGTAGCTCTTCGTCTTCGTCGATGATGTCGCTTGGACAACGAGTTGGAGCTCTAGCGCTTGTGGCCCAGCGTGCCGGTGGCTTTGCAGCTGCCGGTGATCTTGGATTTCAGGTCACCCGGACCGTCATCCGCTCGAGTGGATCCAGGAATCTTGGGTCAGTTTCGTCCGTGTCCGCGAGGTCTGGGCCCGCCCAAATCGAGATGAACGTCTTGCGACAACAGCAGGAGTGGCAGGCCCGCATGGAACAGGAGCAACGCGAGTTTCTCGCCAGAGAACGCCTGGATGCCTTGGAGCGCGAGCGCCTCAGGGAACAACGTGACCTGGACGCGCGTCGCCAGATCCAGGAACTTACGGATCGCTTGGTCCACGCTGAGATCGCCCGAGGAGGAGCGGAACGGCGTGCGCAGGACGTGGAGGCTCGCCAGACCCAGAGTTCCACTGAAACTCAGAGGATGACCCAGAGTATCACGGAAGCTGTACGTTTTGAGCGTGAGCGCCTGGATGCCGCCTACGCCGAGCGCTGGCAACAGCACGAAGCCGAAGCCGACTCGGAGCGCGCGCGCTGGGTTTCCGAGACCTACGCCGGTTGGAAGGAACAAATGTCAACTATGGAGCAGAAGGTCCAAGAACTTGAGGCGGAGAAAGAGTGAGAGCGGGAGTCTTCCGAGAATATCCAGCGCTTCCACGCCGGCCAAGTGCGCGACCTTCGCGCAACATTGGCCCAAGTTCAAGCGCGTCGTGCAACCGTCGCCCCTGACTTGGCAACAAATGTGAGGTCGTCAGTGGCTCAGAACCCTGAAGTTGCAACCCGACCCCAAGAATCCAGTGGCGTAATCAACGGAAACGCAAGTGTCACAGGCCAGAGACGGGAGACAGCTGATCCGAAGAACACTTCCGAAGTCGCCGCCTCCCAGCTAAGAGCGACCCTCGCGCAGACTTCCGCTGACACTTCCGGCAGAATCGCGCGCGTCAAGCGGGGACATGGCGCTACGGAGACCAAGGTGACGCAGGATGTCAAGCTCGAGCCTGTGTCTCTGGGGAAGACGTCGGATCCCAGGAGAACAGCGACCTCTAAGGCCTCGCAGGACTCTAAAACAGACTCCAAGCGCTCTGCACCCAAGAAACACCAGCAGAAGAAGATGAAGCGTCAGGATGTCAATCCACCCTCGGACTCAGACCCAAGCTCCGATTCCAGCGATGATGACTCGTCCTCTCGTTCGGATGACAGTTTGGACGGGAACCCTGGGGTTAACCTGACGACGGCCTCTACGGCTCAAGCTGGCACTACGCTCCTGACGTTCAGACCGTACATCAACTCGAATACTCTGGGTGAGTTCGATACTAAGGCGTCACTCAGGGAACGCGTGCATTGGTGGGAGCGTTTTGCGAACATGGCGGCTCAGGGAGGTTGGTCTACGAAGATGCGAATTCAGGAACTCAAGTTGAAACTCTCGGGAGCTGCGCGTGACGGGTTCAACCAGTTGCCCAAAGACACTCAGCGTGACTGGAAGGAGTTGGCGTCTGCATTCAGGAAGAAGTACTCGTCGTACTCTGAACGTTACTTCACGATGGAGATGAAGAACTCAGAGAGCGCCCTGGATTTCTTTTATCGTCTGAATTCCGCCGCTGGGAAGGCTGACATTGACTTTCGCAAGTCTTCGAAGCGCCCGGAGAAACATATCCGGAGGTTCATCACGAAACTCAGGGACACGCGCCTCAAGACGTCGCTGCAGGGCCAGAGATTCAGGAGTATCGCTGATCTAGAGTACGCTCTGGAACAGGACGAAGATGTCTGGAGCCGCAGCGACCATGATGCTCCGCCACCCAGAGTTCGTGACTTTCGTGCCGACAACATTCCTCAGGGACGTTTCAAACCGAAGCGACAAGGACGTGCGTATGTGACTAGGGGCGATGTCTCTGACTCTGAGTCAGACGAAGACCCTGAAATCCACGCGCGTTTCCAGGAAATCACGGACGAACCCAGAGTTTCAGTCCGAAGTGCGAGCGCGAATTCAGGGTCAACTCGTGAGATCTCTGGAGAAGAAGCTTTTACGCCTAGCGCTGGGAGTCTGGCGAGTATGAAGGGTGACGAGTGGACTCAGACGCTGACGAACGAGGTCTATCGCGTGATGGATAACATGGGATGGCGTCCACCGAACGCCCAACCAGGACCGAACGCGAACTCTGGATTCCGTTCCCCTCGCCGCGAAAACCCGAATTAGGACAAGTTCTGCGAGAAGTGCGGCAAGTGGGGGCGCCCAGAGGAAAACTGCTGGAAAGACGTGAAGTGTGATCGCTGCCTGGAAGTGGGTCATCCGACTCACTTGTGTCGCGCGCAACCGTGCGAGAACTGTGGCAAACTGCATCTCGGGAAACCGTGTGAAGACTGGAAGACAGTGGAAGCTGTGAAGAAACTCGCCCGCCAAGGTGCACTGAAGGACATGCCGAGCCAAATCCTGGATAAACTCCTGGATGGCGAAGCAAACTCTGGGAGGCCGTCAAACCAATAAGCCCGCTGGGTGGGGACCCAGTACGCGCCGGGCTGAAGTAGGCCCCAGAGTTATGTGTTCTAGTGTATGTAGGCCCGGAGCTGAGAACAAGAACCCAAGATAACCAACAATGCATGACTACTTTGACTCAGGATTTCATGACTTCCCCTGAAAATCAGCATCCTGAACAAGCGAACTCTGGGTCGGTGAACTCTGAAGAAATTGTGGAGTACAAGCTGAACCCTGGAGAGCGCTACGGATGGTGGGAAAACAATGATCCTGACCCAAAGAAACGTGATGTGGCGATGGTGCATGGTGCTGTGAACGACTGCCGGACGAGAGTTCTCCTGGATACCGGTGCGACTGTGAATATTGTGAGCTTCGACTTAGCGCGTAAGCTCGGACTCACACTCAAGTCGCACAAGCAAACCAAGGTGTTTGGCATGGGAAGCGTTCCGACGTACATCGGTGCCAGTGCTCAGGTGAAGATTACTCTCGGTTCGAGGGTGATATATCTCCTGGATGTCTGGATTGCTAACATCGGCGAAGGGATCGAAGTTCTTCTGGGTATGAGTTTCATGTTTGCAGCTGGAGTGAGGATCAGTGTTCGCGAAGGTCTCGTGACACTTCCGGATGAAGAGGCGATCATGATGTGTGGATGGACTCCAGAGGATCGCCTGGACGTCGACATGCCCGTGGAAACCACAGGTAGTTGGTACCTGGCCCCTGGGGAATCCAAGGTGGTGAAGATCTCGTATGGACCGATGAACCCACAGCGTGAGGTTGTGTGGGCAGGACGAGGTGACCGCTGGGTAACGCACCGGATTTACGCTGCGAGATCCTGGCCGGTCGCCGTGAAGGTGGTCAATATCTCGGACAAGGACGTCTGGATTCACAACAGAACGCCAGTCGCCCGAATTGTGGAGTACGGCTTCTTCCCACGTGCCGGACGCTTTGTGCGCCCTGGTTCGTTTGCGTATCGGGAGTGGCAGACGCTTATTCTGGAGAGTGTTCAGTCGCGTGAGGGCAGACTTCGGGCGGAACGCCTGGCTACGCTTGAGCCATCCTGTGTCGAGACCCCAGAGTATCAGTGGTCTACGAAGATTCTGCCGCGACCTGCAAAGGGCCCCGACGTGGCACTGCTTGCCTCGGTTCTCAGGAAACCGAAGCCTCATCGCGTGCGCTTCGCTGAAGACGCTGCAACTCAGACTGAAGGAGTGCCTCCTGAAGACCCTCCTGAACTCCGAGACGTTGCTGTTGATACGAGTGACTTGGGTGACGTTCAGAAGGAGGCGGTGACCGATGTTGCCTCACAGACTGTCGGAACCCCAGAGGGCATGAGTCCTGAAGGTGATACGGCCGCTGAAACCCTGAGTTTACAGGTTGAAATTGGCAGTGATTCTCAGGGTCAGTGGTGCGACGAAGGTGATTCTCTGGGATTCGATGTGGATGACGACGATTCTCAGGGTGCTGTTGAAGATTACTGGGATATCCCGATCTCAGGGATGCCGGGAACTCCGTTGGTGAAGCTGAAGCAGGAATATGAGCGCTGCATGCGGCTTTCGACAGAGGACCTCGACTACGAGTCTGCGGTCTACATACGTGAAGGAAGTGAGTTGCTGTCTCAGTTGCGTGACCAGTTGGTTATGCTTCCTGATATGCGTGACTTGACCCCTGAGTGCAAGATCGAGGAGGCAGATGTTGGAGTCCCTGGGAAAACGACGCCCGAGATGGAAGACCAAGTGAGGCGAATTCTGGAATATCATCGGAAGATCTTCTTGGGCGACGGCAATGCAGCTCCCCCACCTGCCCGTGGAGTGGTTTGTGACCTGGATGTTGGCGACGCTAAACCTGTTGCCCAGCGTCCAAGTTCCGTTGCACCACACCTGTGGACTAAGGTGTATGAACTTCTGAAGAAGCTTCTGGAGAACGGGCTGATCGAGACTTCTACGTCCCCCTGGGCATCTCCATTCGTGATCGTCCTCAAGAAGAATGTCGTTGACATCCGGATGTGCATCGACTACCGCGTGGTGAATGGCTTCATCAAGCTCTCGCACTACCCGCTACCGCTTATTGATGATCTTTTGATTGGCTTTGAGTCAGCGATGTGGTTTATGAGCTTGGACATGGCGAGTGGTTTCTGGGCTATCAAGATGGCCGAGAGAGCCAAGTTGATCTCTGTGTTAGTCTGTCCCTATGGGCATTACCAGTGGGTCAGGATGCCGTTTGGCCTCACGAACGCCCCGCTGATCTACCAGGCAGTTCTCAATAACCGTCTGTGGGGATTTCTGCGGCTTTCCCCTGAGGAAGAAGCTGAGGTTGACCAGGATGTCTTGGACGTTTTGGGGTTGAACTCTGGGGAACCCAGAGTTTCAGGTGAAAATGCCCTGCGGCTTTCAGTGTTGACGGATGAGATGACTGTTTTTCAGCGTAACATCCCGGCTCCCTCTCAGATGGGCCCTGTCCTCGGTCGAATCTCGTATATCGACGATATCGCCCACGGTGCGCCTACTTGGGAGCAGCTGTGTCAGGATCTGAACGCGCTGCTCTTCCGACTACGTTACTGGAATATCTCTGTGAGTCTTCCCAAGAGCGAATTCGGGAAGTTGTATATTCCGTATCTCTCTCACGAGATTAGTGCTGAGGGTATCCGAGCGACCCCTAAAATCGCGAAGGGGGTTCAAGACTTGCCGTTCCCGACGACACTGAAAGGTGTCCAGAGTTTCATGGGGAGTTTAAATTACTACAACAAGTTCATTGAAGACCTACCCGTGATCGCGGCCGTCCTGTACGATCTGACTGAGGAACAAGTGAAATTCAGGAGAGACCTGTCGAGAGCCCAGGAAGCCTTTGAAATCCTGAAGCGCAAGATTGTTTCGACTCCGTTGCTCAGACATACTGATCGCTTAAGGCCCTTCGTGATTATTCCCCACGCAAACCCGTGGGCAGCATCTGCTGTGTTGGGCCAGGAGTACGACGGGATTGTGCACCCGGTTCGATTCACAGGTCGCGTCCTGAATGACGCTGAGCTGCAGTATCACATTGCGGAAAAGGAGGTGATTGCTATCCTGAGAGTCCTGGAGGTGTTTCGCACTTTGGTTGAAGCCAGCCCTAAGATCGTCGTCTACACGCGATATTCTGTGTTGAAGTGGTTGCTGACCTCGCAGTCGGCAGACGGTCGAACGGTGAAGTGGGGTCTGAAGTTGTCCCACTGGAACCTGGAGATGCGCAGAGTTCAACGGGATGATGACGGCTTGGCTAGGTGCGGGTATTACCCCTAGAGAACACTTAGATGAGATCGCTGAAAACCTGATCCCAGCCAAGGGGCGCGTTAAACCTCCAGTGCCTATCAGTATGGAAATGCTGGAAGCGGACTATGAGGGGTGTATTCTGAGTTTCGATGGCGCCGCTAAGACTTCCACGCGACAAGGGAGCTGTGGCTGCATTCTGTGGCATGTCCCTGGTTGGGAAATCCTGGATGCCCAGGGATTCATCCTGGAGGACGTGACTGTGAATGACGCTGAGTACCATGGACTTCTGATGGGCCTCACTCTGGCGATTGAGCGTGGAATTCAGGACATCGTTGTGGTTGGGGACTCCAGGATTGCCATCCAGCAAGCCCAGGGTCTCATCAACTGCAATCAGCCAAATCTCCAGAGGAAGCTGGCCGAGTATGAAGTGCTGAAGACGAAGTTCAAGTCTGTGCGGCTGGTGCATGTCAAGCGAGAGTTTAACCAGGCCGCAGACTACCTGACGTCTAAGACCCTCGCGCTTGGTGAATCCTGGAAGGTGGAGGATGCTGACGAACGAACACATCTGCAGTTGGTGTCCAAGATTCACGAGAAGTTGGTAAGACCGAAGGTGTTATTGAACGTTGGAATTCAGGGGAGTGATTCTCAGGGTGTCGAAACTCTGGGTATCCCTGGACCTGAGTGCGCTCCGTTGCCTGTGGCGGCCAAAGTGTTTGCAGTAATGACTCGGGCGCGAACTCAGGAGATCGAAGCCCAAAGCGAACCCATGGGACCTCTGGAGTACCAGGCGGAAAGCTGGCGACGCATCAAAGTGCACCAGTACAAAGATGATCACCTGCTGCAACTCAAGGATTTCCTGAAAGGAGACACGACGAAGCTGTCGCACGCTCAAGCCAGGAAACTCGCGAAGATCGCTGATGATTTCGTGTTGGATTCCAGAGAAGTCCTGTACCGCTTGAGTCCGTCTACCAGAGATCGACCCCGAGACATGGTTGACGAACTCAGACTCGTGGTGCCGAAAGCTCTGCGACCGGATATCCTGCATTACGCTCACGAAGATTTTCAGGGTGGGCACCAGGGGATCACAAGGACGTACGAGAAGCTGCGCTCTGAGTTCTACTGGCACGGCATGTACGCTGATGTGGAAGTTTTCGTCAAAGAGTGTGTGGATTGCGCCAGCAGCAAGGGGCGCCCTAAGAATCCAGGGCCTTCCCCTGGGAACATCGAACCGAGGCGCCCTTTTGAAGTTGTGTCTATGGATTTCGCGACACACTTGCCTAAGTCGGACCGTGGGAACACGTTCCTGCTGCTTTATCAGGACGCGTTCTCAGGATTCGTCATGTGTAAACCCATGCGTTCCACCACGGCGCAAGATGTCGCTGAAGTGTACGAAGAGCAGGTCTTCAGGAGATTCGGCGCGAGCTCGATGCTGAGGCACGACCAAGTCCCAAGGTTCATGAGTGAGGTGTTCACGCGCTTCCGTGAACGTTTGGGTAGCAAGCAGCGAGCCACTCTGGCGTATCGCCCCCAGGCGAACGGACAACAGGAGCGATCGGTGCAGACTGTCGTGCGCAGCATTCGAGCGTACATTGCTGAGGCGGACCAGAGTGACTGGGACGACCATGCTGAGCGCCTGATGTTTGCCCTGAATACAGCGTTCGGTGCCACTCGCCTGGACACTCCGTTTTATCTGGTGCACGGCTGGGACGCACACGGCACGGTGTCTGCAATGTTAGGACCCAGGCCATCGAGTATCCAGGAGCGCACTGCGTACGAGTGTCGCAGGAAGCTACAGCGTGACTATAGTTATGCACAAGCTTGCGCTGAGGATCTTCAGAAGAAGGCCAAGCGCGCGAGCTCTGCCGAACAAACCAGGAAGTGGAGAGAGCTGTCCGAACGACTGAAGGCAGGATTCGCAGCCGGTGATGCTGTGTGGCTGTATATACCCAAAGTGCAGCCCGGGCTGAGCCGCAAACTGGCTCACATGTGGCATGGCCCCTTCAGAATTCAGGAAATCCATGACAACTTCCGCGTGAAACTTAGGGTCGAGAACACAGGATATCGCGTGAATCCCTGGGTACACGTGAGCCGTTTGAAACCCAGAGCACTATTCCCGAAGCGGCCCACTGTGGAGATCGACGTGGACGAGAATGATGACCTTGATGCGGCGCTGTTGCCTGAAGACAGTTGGGAGCCCGACGCTGCGAACGACGAGTATGAAGTGGAGCGAATCCTGGATTTGCGATGGATTAAGCGAACTCGGACAGCGAGACGAATTCGTGAGTACTTTGTGAAGTGGAAGGGATATGACGAGACTGAGTGGCTACCTGTGTCGAAGCTCAACTGTGGTGCCCTGCTCTACGAATTCAATCAAGGCGCAAGAGCGCGAGCCCGTTTCCAGGCCATGCAGGCTGGAGATGATCACCCATGAGTCTAGAACTCTGGGGTGACACTGACCCAGAGTTACATGTGATACTCAGGGGAAACCCCGAGTGACACTGTGATACTCTGGGGAAAATCGACGGGATGTGTGAATATTGGAGACGGAAAACGTGAATGTGATTTGATTTGATTTGATTATGGAGAAGGAGACGCGCTTGGTCGCGCCCGTCTTGGTGCTGCCCGTCGAAGTGTCGCCGGACGCTGAGTTACCCGCCTGGCCGCTGCCGCCGCCTGCTGGTGCGGTGCTCGCAGGGGCGTCGCCGGTGCGCTGCTGTGTCGGAGGTGGCGTGCTGCCGGGGGGCGCCGTGCCTTGAGCTGGCGCCGTCGCTTGCTTGCCGTCCGAAGTCGCGCTCTCCGCCATGTTGACGATCTGCGAAATGGCTATGTGACCGCGCATTGCCCGTTGGAGTTTTGCGTTTGAGAGGAGAACCTTGAAGATAGGTCCTGACCAACCGTTGGGGAGACAGGGTGCCGCCAAAGCGAGTGAAACCCTGGGAGTCGACAGAGTGCAACGGCCGTATCGAAGTTGACGGTGGATGGACCTGTGTGTTTTTGTGGCCTGGCCATGGTTCACCAGTTCGGAGCGATTTCCTCTTTGATGGACCCGGACCAGGAGGGGCGGTTGACACGAGGCGGTCCCCAGAAAATTGCCGACGATGTGCCGTCACCTCTGTGACCTGGAGTTTGTATCGGATGCTGATTGGTGGATGACTGGGATACGGCGCGGCTGTACCCGTGTGACATGGATGGCGACTGTGGGAGAGAAGTGATTTTTCGGGATGAATCCAGCGTCTGACCGCAGATGGGCCCAACTGGCTGGAAGTGTGAATCCTGGGAGTGCACGCCCAGAATTTCAGAGAGCACTCAGTCCAGCCGCGGACTTTCCCTTACGATGAGTGCCTAAAGTCTGGCGGAAAGTGTCTCTGGAGAATGTATCCCAGAGTACACCTCATCTTGCTGTGGCTCAGAGTGCCCCAGAGGATCAAATTACCCTGAGAATCAACCCACTACTACCATGATCATGCGCAGGAGGCCGCTAAACCCACTAAAAGTGTGGTTTTGAGGAGATACACACGAGTCTGCACTGCAGCAGACTTGTTACCCAGAGTGCCGCACGGAAACCTAGAGTGCCGCACGATGACCCAGAGTTCACCTCCCTGAGTGCAGGTGACCCAGAGTTCCAAAGATGATTCTCTGGGTTTGGACCATAAATCCAGACTCTCTATACTGAACTTAACTGTTTCCCGAGCCAACACCCAAGAATCCCCACAGTTCCCCAAGATTCCTCAGAATTCCCAGGATTTCAGAAGATGACCCTGAGTGTCACCTGGTTTTCAGGGATTCGAGTCAGTTCGAAGCCAGTCTGCAATCAAATGATGCGTGACCTTGAAGAACCGTCATGGATGCACAGACTGGATACTTTCGAGGAGTCGAGAGGGAGTCCTGCACCATACTAAACCAAGTCTAAGGACCCACAATTGGCACTTTCGACGCCGTGCGACAATGGATTCGCAAGCCGATCGCAAGTTTGGACCGCTGATCCCAAGGTATACTCAAGACAAGACATTTTGACCCCAAGCATAGTGAACAGAAGATATTTGCCCGAAGAAGAGAGAGAGAGAGAGAGAGAGAGAAGTAGCTGATAAAAACCAAACAGAGTTCCTTTTACCCTGTACTGCGCAAGTGACTTCGGCCAAGCCTGCCGACGGAAATCCGGAGGACCCGAGACTACGACCGCGGGACGCTAAGGGCACATCAACAGCGAAGGACAGCCGTCAGTGTGGGCTCCATCAAACTCAAGTCCAGTTAGGTGGTGACCAGCGACGGCCTTGAGCTTCCTGGGGTGATCCATCTATTCCATATCCTAGTTGGGTCACTTGCTGTGCTCGTGGTAGCCCATTTCATATTATTCCAGAGGGTATTCTGGGGTGCTAGGTAGTCGCCTCCAGGATTTTGTATTGACTGCTTGTGTGAAGGGAAGGTAACTGATAGTGATTGTATTTTCCTCCTTTATTGGAGGTGGTGCGCGTTTGTGTGAGTCTCAGGGGAGCTAGGCCCCTGAATTTCAGACTCGAGTGAGCCTAGTGTGTGTGTGACCCACCGTCCAAGGGTCCAAAAGAATAAGTGACGGCTAGTTGTAGTGTTTGTATACTCTGTATTTGTTGGTTTTATCGAGCTAGGAGGGCATTTGGGTAAGGTGTCTTCTGAGTTCCAAGTCCCAGAGTTGACTGAAATCCTGGACCCTGAATTCGTGATATTCTGGGTTTCAGGGGATCTGATTCTCTGGGTTTGCCTTTTGGTGTGGAGGTGCGTTCTGAAGTAGACGTGCGCTCCCGCACTGCTTCGAGGCTATATTTTCAACCGGTGGAGTGCCGTTCCGTCGAAGACAAACGAGCCGACAGGGATTACACAAGGTACCCACGCCAACCAAGGAGTGTGATTCTCAGGGTTTAAAGCTTTGCGGCTGCGAATCTCTGGGTCTATCTTCTTGCTGTTGACTCTCAAGTCGATTCTCTGGGTCTGCCCCTGGGGAACAGTCTTGGGCTGTGCTATACGAACCCCCCTGGGCGACAAAGGTTTCATCGGCCTCGCCTCACTCGTGTTACGATACCTAGACTCCACAGCGATGGCTGAAGCGGTAGTCAAGTATTTCCAGGCCAAAACCCCTCGAAGCGGTGGTAGGTGTAGGCCCTAAGACGTAGGGCACTCGCTTTCACACGCGCGGGCAGCCGCTGAGCACGGGTTCCCCCTCTCGCTCAAGGAGAAAGAACGGTTGGTGGGGTGGATAATCAGTCCACGAGCCGACAATGGGTCGTTCACGTTGAAGCCGCAGACGTTAGAGGTATACCGTGCCTGTGGGACCGCTCAGGGTCGTTCAAAACAAAATCTAGAAACTGGCGTAAGTACATTCTGCGCCGTCACGGGCACGGACGAATTGGGGAGGCGCCCGCTACTCCTGCTGACGCAGGGTACCTTGTAGTTTACTGCAGCGAGATGGTGGGGGTGACGGTGTAATACATGGCATCAATGTTGTTTGCAACGCGGACCAAACGTGCTTAGGTGGCGCTGTAGGAATACACATTCAAGTTTGGGGCTCTACCACGCCAAGTGTGGCGAGGCAGTGGGACGGCTTCCCCCTGACGTAGAATAGACTTGTCCAAACGTCGAATCACCAAGTCCAGACCCGAACTCGTAAAGGTCTAGATTCTCCAAGTCACAGCCGAAAGAATTCGGCTAGACTGCAATGAAGACTCCGCTGACGCTCCTTGAACTTGGACTTGAACCGGGTGAGGCGTGTGGGTACTGCCCTTGTGTTCCCTTAAATAACTATCCATAGCGCTAAGCTTTGGGCCCAGACGGAAGACAACCACAGCAACTTCGCGTCGAGTTCAGATGTTTCCCAGTGTCACCAAACGGAGCTTGCTCCCCACATCACAGGATCCAGTCTGCACGCATCGTAGCCCAATCTACTCCGGGATTCCTTCAATGTAGACACGGCACTCCACACCTACTCTGTACTCTTCTTTCTAGACATTGGACCAGGTCTTGACGGCTTCTTCACTTCCTTTGGCGGTACTAGCTGAGGTCGCACAACCCCGTCTCCCTCGATCCTCGACCTAGCGTAGCCCCACGATTTGGCTTGACTTGAGCCTGGTTTGAGAGCCGCTCCCTGAGTGTCGGTTCGACGGGTAACAATCCGTACATGCCCAAAAGCCGAAACCGTCTATATGGGGCCTTGAACGTCACTGGAGACTCTCCATGACACCTGTGATGACACAAAATCCAAACACGTGCGTCTTTCGGGGCAAAGTTGACTCTGATTTCAATCCTACTCATGCAACCATGAACCTATCAAGTGGAGGTGCAAATCGCCCTTCGGAAACACTAAAACAACATCGAGAAGGCCGACTTGCGAGCTACCAGCTCGCGCTTTCGGGTGCGGCGCTTCAATATAAGCTGAGAGATGATTGAGCATAAGTCGGATGGGACCGGCGCTGGGAATAATCACTGCCAGCAACACAGATACCGCGCTTGTGAATGGCTACAGAGGGCATGTCATCTGGGCGCAACGGGGCTAGCAACAGCGAACCGATGCAAGCACAACTTCAATAGTACTGCGAGCCTCCGAAGCTCCGCTGGACCTCGAACTCAACGTGGTCAACGACTTCCGCCAAATCCAGTCAAGTTCAGCAAAGTCCAGCAAGATCATGTTGAAACTCGTCGGAGTTCAGATAAGACTTCTTCGTTGAGCCATCAAGGTCTTAGCCGACGCATATCCGGATCTTCGGGAGTTTGGGGACGATCCAGCAGGAGCTCCTCGTTCTCAGAACTTGGGCCAGACTCAGTGGCACAGGAATCTATTGCAGTCGTTGGATCTCGCATAGACCAACCAACACGCACTCAATCCTGTTCTAAGGCAGCCCCAATGACCGGCACAAGCGGACGGGACGTGAACCAATCCCGATAGCACATTGTTGATGCATCCGAATTTCGGTCGACAGCCGTGACCGTATATCAAAGCCTCCGCGGCCTCCACACTTCACCTCTGGACTTGGCGGCCATTGGCCAACAGTAAGTACAGTCCAGCTTCTATCGTAGCCACCACCCACGTGTTTGCCCGACTTGGGTTTTGCAGATTCTATAGACTTGAGACTCCACCAGGTTCGCTGGACACACCCTCCCTGATATTGGATTACTGTTCCTGAACCAAGCACGTCGGAGGCAATCCACATACGCGGTTTGCCAAAATCTAAGCGGGCTTTGTCACACAAGCTAGTGCCGGGTGACACATCCACTTACAACGTAAGCTTCTGCGCGTGGTTTCACACATGCACACAGAGCTAGGATATTCCCAGATTACAGTTTGGCCTCCCGGTGGCAGGCCCGAATCTGAATCTATTATCACCGAAATATACCGAATTTTACTTCATTACATAACACGCAACTCACGAACTCATGTCGATTCCCACTGCGGCTGCCATAGAACTAGCGCACCCCTTCGATTCCGTTACATTGCAATCAAAATGCGGGATTTACACATCCGTGTATAAGTCGTTATTGATCTACTCAGCACCGGACTCGTTAATATACAGCTCGTGATAGTTTAATACTCATGGTCCAAGTTCTTAATAACAGTTGTACGTACGTTGAGTGTGTTATGCATCGGTTTCATACCCCGATCGGCCTCCTCACCGCGTTGCCTCATTTTTTTAAAGCACCTAGAAATGCACAAAAACGTAGAATAAAAATAATCAGTGCTGTTCATTTAGGGCAGAGAAGTTTGAACGGCACCACCACGTCAAAAACAGTTAGTTTCTTCACACTCGAACTGGAGTCCGTATTGTCGTTCGTGACAATAGCAATTTGTGGCAATCACACGTACCTATGTAACTTGCAAAGGAATTAAGCCTTCAACGTCCTTAATTCGATTGCAAGCAGTACTGTGTGCAGCGTCTTGTGTATTTGCTTGGATTGCGACAATACCTGTATAAGAAAAAAAGAGAGCCTATTATCAGTCAGTATCGTCGGAATGAAAGTTTAACTGTCGTCTATCCTAAAAAAAAATCCTGATACGCACCATTATACCGGTAAGTAACACCTTGATCTACGGTGACAACCGATACATACCGGTTATGCACGTACCTTAAGTTGTATCCTTTGATGCAGCACGACACTGACTCCAATCAGGACCAACACTCCGCTTGTAGCCATAGTCGAAAACCAGCTCCTCACCAATAGCAATATCGCGCAGTGCCCAAATACTTATGTGGTGCACACCACATACGCTTACAACCTTGGCCGTGCAGTTGGGAGCGTCACCATCGTGATTTATGAACTTGCTTTTGTTTCCGTTGCGGAGTGCATCCAGTACTGCGTCTTCGTTCAGATCGAACAGGTAGCTCATTTCCATCTTGTCATAAATGAGCCCACGTCGCTCAGCCTCGTCCTGTGACAGCATTGCGCCTGTGTACTCGTACACAAACTGGTTCGCCGTGATTGCCTCTTGAGCGTACATGCCGTATCCGTGAATTGAAGAAAAGCTCATGCCCAAGCGTTTATGCTTGTTGCGGATCACATTCACGTTGCTGCATGTTGACTTGCTATTCGCCAAAGCATCATTCGCAATGTCGATAGCCAGCTCACACGCTCCGCAGGACACGCAAACGTCTGGGTCACACTCGCGGAGTGCGGCAAAACATGGGCACTTGTTTGTCTGGCACTCGCCATGAGAACATGTACAGCCTTCGAACCTGCATTAATCATTGCAACAGGTCACGCATTAGGTTAGTTGTGAGCGCCCTCCGCCAAGTACGCACGACTTGGCTCAACCGATAGGAGCTCGATACCAGCGACAACTTCACGCATCACCCACCTATTCGGACAGTCACGAGAGCAGGCGCACGCCTTCTCGCACATATGGTCGCGCTTCATGCACGAGCACCCAGTTGAGTCGCACATTCCGTCGTGCATGCACGGCTTGTACTCATGGTTCTCTGTGCCTCGGTCCTGGAGACGCTGGTTGCGAGTCCTCTGCAGCAACTCATGGTTGCTCCCACCTGATCTGCGGCCTTGCTTCCAGCTACGCATACGGCGACCCGACCTTCCATCCGCCATCGGGCGCTGGTCATTCGCTTTGTCATTTCTGATCAGCTCGTGCAGATCAGTGCAGGAGGCCGAGCCGACGACGGCCGCCAGCAAGCACGAGTTGTCGCCCATTGTTTCACGTAGTTTCCGCACCACACCCAGCTCGGCTGCTGACAACGATGCTCGCTTGTTGCTGGTAACGCGATCATCATTCTTCCAGCACAGCTTGCTACAGGCACTGCCCTTGGAGAGGAACAATCGCATTTTCGTTGTAACCATCGGCACGTGCGAATCATTGACGAACTCCGATGGGTCAGCGAGTACTCTCCGCTGTTGTTTCGCGTTCATATGTCCATCACTCCCGATGACGCTAGCACTCTTCTTCGAGGCAGAATTCATCGCGGAAGATCCGCATTGCGCATTGCCGCGCATATCTGCCGCACTTGCGAGCTTCACCTCGCCGTTCAGCTCCGTGCCCAAACAAACAACTTCATCCTCTGACAAATCCAACAGATCCACTTCGTCCACGTTTCCAATGCCCTGAACACTAGGAGCTGCAGACCAAAGCCGAGGGTACACAGGATCTACACGCCTGGCTGGTAGTGGGTGGTCACCGCCGTGTTCGTGACAAGCGTATCTGTAGCACATCCGGCAGAAGGAGCCGCAATACACGTCCACCAGTTCGGCATAGCTGTCCGTCGTTCGTAAGCCCAGCGCTGCCATACCCGCCACTGCTTCATCCAACACGCTGTCCACAAAGCTAGAAACGAGGCTTCGGATCGGCGGCTGCAATCGGCGGCTCAAAACTTTTCTGCGGGTTCTCTTTGACAGTGATGACTGCTCCATCAACTTCACAATGGCTGCAACATCGGGGTCCGCAACCTGCGCTCCATCATGACTTAGTTCCTCTATGCGTTCGATCCTGGCTTCCGCTCGCTGCCGCGAATCGTGCAGTTTCTTCAGCTCACAGTAAGCAGTGTACGCCTGCGAAAAGTCCAGCTCAGTCTTTAGCGCCTGGAACACCTGTTCGGAGTCGCCAAGACAACCCACCACCAGTCGTAACACGAATTCAGCTACCTCTTCGTCAGCCACATTCCCAATTTTCAGGGCGTACTTCTTCGCGGCGTCATCACCGCCACTCCCGCTGTTTGGTCGTGTAATAGCTGTGTAACGCAGGATAGGATCGTCGTCAACGCGATAGTTTGCGCGGAGTCCAATGCTGGTCGTGTATCTTCGCAATGGCTGAACCTCTTCGACCCGGTTGATCTGGATCAGCGATGAGATGGTTTTCTCGCGCACAAATCCATCACCATGGCCGATCCGAAAAGAAACACTCCCAGCATCCATGCTACAAGAGCGATGCGTGATTTTAAGTTTCCTCACAGCGTGCTTTTCCGCGGCACTGCGAGGCAGTACACGCGGCATCACTACATCGAAACAGTACGGTGAGTAAGTCAGTGTAGTCATAGTTGTAATACAATGCAAGCAATGCGTACCGTTTTGCTGGCAAAGAACTCGTCTATTCTTCTGCAGTGCATCCTGATACGCGAAAATTTTCTGACGAGCTTCTGCCAAAATTGCTTGCACCTTTCGTTTATGACAGCTGCGGATGACAGGAAGGTGCGCAGACACTAAGGCGCCCACTGCACGAGTAACGTCACTCTGAGGCTTGGCCACCTCGCTAGGGAACACAGACGAAATGCACTGTGTCGACTTGCCGAAGTTCTCTAGAATTGCGCACTGAGATGCCAGCGTGTCGGTTTGGTCTGCATTGATCATGGCAATAGCACAATAGGTTAATACGCCAGAAGTGAGAGTCGTATACAGCATGCTAACAACAGATTGGGGTCAAACAGCAGCAGTACCATACCATAATACGTGAGCGGATGGTCGTATCTTGTATCAAACGAAATGCTGCGCAACGGGAGGATATTTAACGGAGCCTCGCGCAGGTAAACACCTCGGTATGACGTCGGGTGAAGCAATGCACGAGAGGGCGCGTTGGCGGTGAGTAGTTTGGCAGCGACGGAAGGATTTACATGGACGTCAGCTCCACCAGTGAGCCGGTCACTCTGTTGATTGTCTTCCGAGAATGCCGTACTGTTCGTATCCGAGTGTTCGTCAACGCTTATCACTTCGGGGGACTTTTTCTTCTTTTTCTTGGCAGCAGGCTTTGGGGGGTGCGATTGAGCTTGCGCCTGCTTCCGATGAGATCGGATCCAAGCTAATTCTCGCTCTTGAGCCTGAAGGTCGTCCAGCGCAACCCGATCCATGTCAAAGAACGAGCTGGCTGCCACTCGCCGCTTCTTCCTCGGCGAAGGTGATGGCGACGGTGATGCCAGTGGCTGTGCAGAAGCTGCTGGGGGTGGGCGGGACTTCGGCTTGCGACAGGATATAGCACTAGCCGGGGCAGACTTGCGGCACTGGTATCGACCGAGCGCGTCTGTCTTTCCGTCGCGACTGGGGTCCGTTGATACGGGAAACAGAGCTGTTGCGGACTTCCTCGAGGGCAGCAGTCTCGGCGACGAAGTAGGCGACAGCGCAGGTGACGAGGTCGGTGACGACGAAATCGATGAAGATGACGATATCGACAGTGGGGAACTCGGCGTAGCAAGCGCAGGTTTCGATACAGAACCCCCCTGTCGCGCATCGTTTGTCACAGGCTTCTTGGGATGAAGTGTCTTCTTCGTCTCTCCGACATCGGGCAACTTGCCTCGCTCTTGGGCGCCACCAGCCATCTTCCGCCGCATATGCGGCAGTACACGCTTGCGTTTGCATTCACGCGGTGTCGCTGCCCCTCTACCCGCGACCTTCTTATCTTCTCGGGACGAAATTTGCGGCCGAGTTGGTACTGCATCATTCACCGCTGCTACTCGAACAGAAGCCTGGGCTTGACTCTTGCCCAGCACACGATCGTTCAGCACCAGCCGCTTGTCTCCAGTCTTCACAGGCAATTTCGGTGAGTCCTCACCGGACGACGACAGGGAAGAAAACGAAAACGATCGAGTCCGGCCGCCAATAGAGGAATCCGACAAGCTGGATGACGAAGAAGACGACGATGACGAAGAAGAAGACAACAGGTCCACGACCTCCACCGGCTTCGGTTTTGCAGCTGGAACTCGTGACGTAGCCCGTTCTCTCTGTCGCTTCTCCACGCGAGGCTGCTTACTGGTATCCTTGGGTCTTCGTATCCTCTTCAATGGAGCCTTGCCGTTGCTCTTCCCTGCGGCTTTACTGCTTGGACGTCGGATCGCTTCAACGGCAGCAGCGCGGCGGCGGCGGCGGTGCTCAGAGCTAGAGCTCAAATCCGAGTCCGAACTAGAGCCAGAGTCTAAACTCGAGCTGGGGCTGCTGGATCTGGCTCTAGCTCCCCGGGACTTCTTAGCAGGTCGTTGGTGCTTCAACTTTTGACTGCCGGACAGTCTTCGATCTTTCTCCACGGGCTGCGGCATCGTCTGCCTCCGCTGGACCGGAGCTTGCGGCTGGTTTGTACTTAAAGTATGGGACTTCTTAGTCTTCGTAGACAGCAGCGGAGGCGCAGGCGTGACGCGCCGCTTCTTCTCCTTTTCCTTCTTCCTCTTCTTCGCCTTACTACCGGGCGTGTGCGTCTCGAAGGCGGCCGCCATCGCCAGCGCCGCCTCCACCGCGTTCGAGTAGCCAACGGACTGCGCGGGCCTCCGCGGCGTCACGGGGGACGCAGATGCGGACGCGGGCGCCATCTCGCAGTCGGGTGACGCGTCGCTGCTGTCGCTCAGCACGATCACCTCCGCCATCGTCGCGTCCTCCGAGAGTTTTGTATGGGAACGCCGCCTAATGATCGCACGGCTCAAATGATTGGACGAAAACGGCAACTATCTCGCTTACTGTGACCTGCCAGATTTGTGCCACTTCAACTTCCAACGGGGTGATCAGGTCCAGTCACCATTTGCAGTAGTTTGGCCTCGACGATGAACTGTCTTAGGGGCAACCGTGAGCATTGGGTCGTGTCTACTGTATCGCTAGCAGCGATTTCTGCGGCATTTGCGGTAAGTTTGGCGCGACGACGCCGGGAAGCTCGCGCAGCGCCGCAGTCGTTGGATCAGCCGTTGCACCAGGCAACCCACCGGGACACGACGCAGGGAGAAGAACATGAGCAAGACCATGTTGCGGGTGAGGAGACCGATGATTCATCTGCTGCTTCTACTGCGGTGGTGGAGAGCATGCACGACGCCGTTCCGTCGAGGGAACAAGTCCAGCTCGGAGTCAAGAACCACGCTGTGGCTCTACTTGCTGATAGAGTTCTAGGTGTGCTCTGCAGCGCTGTTATGTTTTACCTCGGCACAAAGCAGCACTTGTGCGCGGCTGTACTGGTGCTCGCCATGACGATCGTGTTCCAACTGAAAGCCACCGAGAGAACTGCTGGGAATAACCCGGCACCGTCAACTGGATCGAAGCTCGAGGTGCGTTGAAATTCCCTTCTCATAGATAGCTATTGTCGTGACAATAGCTGCTTCGATAATCTTACAGATACTACGAAGCCTGGATCGAGATGCACTGAGCGAACTGATGCGCGAGGATCTGCCTCGGTGGGTCAAGTTCCCGGACGTGGAGAAGTGCGAGTGGCTTAATCTCGTCGTTGCCAAGATGTGGCCGTACGTGAAGGTGGTTGTCGCACGATCTATGAAAGAAGCGCTAGTTGCGGAGCTGGAGCTCGTTAAGCCGACAGTAGGGATGACGGAGGTCGGTATTCGCAGCCTCAATTTCGGAACTGCTGCTCCCAAAATCAACGGGATCAAGTGCTTGGAGGGGACGAGCGACGAGTAAGTGACGCTGGACGTGGATCTCGTCGTGACGCAGAACTCGGAAGTCGTGTTGGCCTTTGGCAACCCACTCCTGCATGCGGCTATGAACGTGGAGATATCGGACATCGTGCTTCGAGGGATGCTGCGAGCGGAACTCAAACCTCTGTTTCCATGGTGGCCACCTTTTGGAGCGGTGGTCGTCAGCTTTATCTAGAGCCCCACTATCGACTTCCAGCTGAAAACGCTGCACCTCAACATCATGGACCTGCCAGCACTGTCGCCAATACTACACAAGGCCATCAACTCGGCCATGGAGAGGCGTTGCTTGTGGCCCAACAAAGTATTGATCCCACTTGTTGACGATCTCAACATTCTGGAAATGAACGCGATGACTGCGAATCACCCTCTCGGCATACTCGCAATTCGTGAACTGAAGGTGAGAAGTGTATGTCCATCAAGGACGCTCTCGTGGTGGTCTGGGATCTTCAGCTTCCGTGTAAACATTAGTGTGGGCAAGGAAAGCACAACCTCGGAAACTGTTCGCGGTCAGAGCTCTTTCGACTTTAGTGAAGAAGCGTACAAGCTTTTGGTGCTTGATCCTCAAACCCAGGATCTGAGCATATCTCTTGAAAGCAGTGAAGCCCTGCAGCCCCGAAAGCGCATTGATACCGCGTGGGTTCATCTGGGGCACCTAAAACCGCGAGTCGGATGTAATGAGCACGTATCGTTCGGGTGTGACAGTGATCGCCTAGCAGAGTTGGAGCTGTTTTGGTACCCGTTTACTCGACGCGGGAGTTCGGTTCAGGATGTCGACGAAGCAGCGCTCCCCGACGATGTCACTCACGTGGGAGCGATTATCATCAAACTGTTGCGGTGCCAAAAGACTGGCTTCGATGGATATTAGTGGCACCAGCGACCCGTATGTCGTGTTCCGCGTGGGCTGTCGCCGCCAGCAGAGCTCGGTCAAGCGCCACACGCTGAATCCGGTACGTTGTTGTGTCCCTTTTAATTGGAATTGTGCTGAGGTACTGCATCTCATTGCGAACGATCCTGGTGTCTTGTATAGATTTGGGACCCACCCGAGTGCGTTGAGCTGCTGGTGAACGACTACCAGCATGCCGAGCTGTCGGTCGTGATCATGGACAGCGACCTGCTAAAGACCGAGGACACTATCGGCCGCATCCAAATTGCTTTGGAGCCCGTGCGACGCGCGCTTCAGTATTCGGGCACTTGGCTACTCGAAGGCAACTGCGACTCCGTCACGCTCGAGATGGAGTGGCGTGGCTTCTAGGCTTATCCATGGCAACAAGACGCCTGCAAGGCACGTTGCAGTGCAACTGCTTGCATGTCAGTTCGAGAGATACGGTCGAATTTGGCGAATAAAAGCGACTCACTTCACCAGTATGAGCCCATCGCCTCGTTCCACTTGATTAATATATGCATCCGCACTAGGTACGATTCGCCAACTGCTCTCTCCTTCGATCAAGTCTCACTTGTCAATAGACCACCAAGACCGCGACCGCTTCACTTCCTCCACGTCGGCGACGCTGCTGCAGCCATGAACTCGCTGCTGTTCCTGTACCTGAACCTGATCCGCGGGCCGCAGATCGTGGCCGCTCGCCGCGAGAAGGAGGAGAAGGAGAAGCGCGCGCAGCTGGAGGCGGACATCGCGAGCGGCAAAGTGTCCAAGATGGCGAGCTGCAAGAAGTGCGACGCGCCCGTGGACCGCCTGGCGATGCCCATCGGCGTGACGCCCACGTGCGCCGCGTGTCTGGCCAAGGAGGCGGAAGAGCTGCGCGTGGCCAAGATGCAGATGCGGCGGGAGATCAAGATGTCGCCATTCCTGTGGTTCCAGGTGTTCATCATGCTGCTCGGCCTCACCGTCTTCTTCCACCGCAACGTCATGCCGCTGTTTTAGTTCCTTCGGGTGTTGAGAAGGTGAAAGCGATGCCCAAGCAGCCGCGATGATCGATTATATAGAAAGCTTTATACACTACGCGTGGATTTTATGACTGTCGTCATGGAGAACTCGCTTGTTGATTGACATTAGCGTGCGCATATGCGCAGCAACAGTGCTGATGAAATGCAACAGCGATATTCCACACGGTAACGAAGGCTCAGCGAGTACTTCGGTGTTCTTATTGGGGCGCCAACGCCTCGTTAGCGAGAACAAGCATACCAAACTGATGAGACGGCCAAAGGTGTCGCATGATTTATGGGATTTCGATTCTGAAGCCCACCACACGTTGCTATAGATATGGCAAGCAACACCCTATCCTGCACGACATCCATAGGTTCTAAGCTTAAATGTTAACACTGCCGCGTCGACACAGTCATGACGAAGGTGTCAGGATGCGGGTGAGATCTCGATTGAACACGACGGCCTGATCATGCTGACGTCTTAACGGTCGTGTACGTGAAGTCAATCGTGTGCATAACAATACTCCCTTCCTCACTAAAGCAAAGTAGGCACTCGTCGCTATTGCCTCCGCACCACATTTGGTAGAAGTTTTACCGTGAAAAGCACCATGGCACGTTGCCATTGGCAACTATGATGTCACCCCAAAACCGGCGAGCCCTCCTCCTAATTAAACTGAGCGATGGCCATCACAAGTAGCTCACCCCAAGATCCCAAGTCTGGAGCATGGATGTTGCTCATCACGAGGCCAGCCAAGCGTTTACACCCTTGCCATCGTGGGCTAGCGAGCGCCTTGCTCAAAGTATCGGCAACTGCAGCGTCGTGGCTTGGGTTTACACTTGCATTTTGTGTAGGGTCTTCTATTAGGAGCTACAACAGAATCGCTCATTTGAGCATGAGTGGCAGCGGGGACGAAGACATGGCGCCCGACGCCGGCGGAGACGCCACTTTGGGCGGCAAGAGGCCACGCCTTGCGGACGGCGAGGGTGCGCTGCTGCCTCTGTCAATGTGAAAATTTGTGAGCATGGCGTGGGTGCAAGGCTAACGGAGTGAATGCGGCAGACCTGGGGTCGCAGCAGAGCATTCTCAAGTCGATGCGCCATGTGCCTGGTCCGTTGCAGGACGTCATGAAGAAGCGCGCAGATCAGTGAGTTTCACAGGTGGCGTGTGTATAGATTGCATGTTGACGGGTGGTGACTGGCAGGCTGGACAACTCGCAGGGAGACCACAGTCGGATCGCCAGCGCCAACTCGGATCGGTACTCAGTGGCAATCGCGACGGTGTTTGATCAAGGCCCATGGGTGGAAATGTGTCAGTATCTGGGCATGCCAGCTGTATCGGGGACGCTTTACGGTGAGCAAATGGGCCAAGTGCACCCGCCGCTGTAAATGAGAGTCGTGACGCAGCGGCTTGGTTGATTGCAGGCAGTATCAAGATCCGCAACTTGAAGTGCACGGTGCAGAACATTGTGGAAGATGATGAAGCGCTGGCCAAGGTCCCGCAGGTAAAACAATACGCAGTGCTGCCTGGGGGTTGTTTTCGATGCTCCTTACCGAGCACTGTCATTTGTTTGAGCAGCTCTTAGCTCTCATCAAGTCGGTGCGCTACGTTGACGAAGAGATCGTAGCTGTTCTACATGTAAGCGACCGCTAGTTATGATGCCCGGATTGTAGAGAAATCGCAGCCACTTATTAGCACGTATTTTCTGCAGGATCCGACGGGAGAAGTCGAAGGCTACTTTCACCGCGAACTTGTGGAGCAACTTGGGCCAGCGCTCGTTGCTGGAGTGGGTGTTCTGCTGTACAAGGTGTCAGTGTTCACTCCCACTGATGCACCCGTGTCAGGTAGGCGAAAGAGCTATTTGAACATCACGCCCCGAAATGTCCGACGGATATTCGTAACAAACGAGCAATTGAGCACCTCGCTCGACGAGAACCCAGTCGATGTGTTCAACAAAGAGAAGGAGGTAGAATCTCAGCAAGAGAGCGACAATGACGATTACGACGACGACCAAGCGTCCAGGAGCGAGCAGGCAGCCCGTCAGCTGCTGCAACACAGCACAGTGCGCGACACTTCAGCCGAATTGACTTTCCTCTCGCAGCGCCAAGTGATTCATCGCAATCCTCCTGTGCGAGTAGATCCCGCTGCAGCACCTACCACCAAGAAGAAAGGCAAGCGCGGAAAAGGTACTGCAGCCAGCAAGAGCCAAAGTGAAGAAAGCGGTCTGGGGAAATGGCAGTGGAGCAAGTTACTCAAGAAGACGACGGACGGCAGCGACGACGAGTCAGCTGAAGATTCGAGTCGTTCACAACAACGCCAGGGGTTTCTGGACGCCAGCTCGCGCCTCATGAGCTTAATTACCAAGCAGAACTCGAAAAGCAGGTATGATATAGTATGAGCAATGTACCGAAAACCACGTGTGCTTACTATTGTTGCTTTATTTTACGTAGACATTCATCCTCAGAAGACCGCTCGAACGACCAAGACTCGTCACCTGCTCCAGCAAAGCAAAAGAAGCCTACCGTGCGATTCGCACCAGGGACTGCTTTCGATCCACCGCGTTCTCCCCGTAACTCGGACAACCGCGATGTGACTGAACTTACGCAAATAAGCCCGCCTACACAGTCATCCAACACTCAATCATATACACCTGTGGCTGGAGGTAGCGTAGCTAACCAGTCAGAAGAAGAAGAAGACGATGATGACTGGTAGCCGTATTTGATGGGTTAGGACTGAGTCAATACCTGTCTACACGTATTACTAAGTACTGAAGTACTGTACTATGTTCCGCGAGTTTAAACCGTCATTCAAACATTTCCCCTGCCGAACTAACGTTAATCATGGAAAATCTGCCGTTGCCGCTCCTGCAGCATATCTTAGGATTCGCGGTTCCCTACTATTGCCAAGATGTCGCGTCAGACAAGCGCTCTACGGCGATTTCAACATTGAAAGAGCTGAAGCTGGTAGCGAAAAGCTGGCTGCTTCCTGTTCGCACTATTTCTCAGCGATTTGAGCTCTCAGCACTCACTTTCACGGTGAAGGCATTGCCCAACCAAGGCAAAGTACAGCAATTATACTCTGAAGCGGAACAGCGAGGCGCTCAAGTGACTGAATTGCAGATTAAAATCGAAAGGATCTTTGACAACAAGAGCTCAAGCCAATCGACGTTGCACAAGGGCGCGGAAGCACTCGGAATCGACTGGTCGAGGATCTTTGCGTGCTTTCCGGAACTAAAGCTGCTCAACCTGGATGAAATACCACTGGACACTCGCCATATACTTCCGATACTCGACGCGTCTGCAAGGCATTGCCTGAAATTGAGCTCTTTGACACTCCCTTATGCCGAGAAAGAAGCCGACGAGTGCCATATTGAAGCAGTGATGATTAAGTTGTATGAATCACTCAAATGGTGGCGGGTGCATGGCACTATTGGCGGGCTGCGACGTCTAAAAGTTCCTAGTCGGAATTGCGACCAGCCATTCCGTGCGAGTGAGGAGTTTATTGACAATGTGGTGACCAATTGCCCGCTGGTTGAGGTTCTTGACGGCTATAAGGAGTCCCTTTTCACTACCAGCTGCTTGGTATGTGAGGATACGTGGCTTTTGACGTTGCAGGACTGGGAGAAGTTCAACAAGACGTGTACCAACTTGCAAGAATTTCACTGGGTTATTGTTCCCTTTGGAGACCCGTACTTCCGTGTCTTTGGAGAGCATACTAAGCCCCAGCTAAGAAAATTGTCGTTCGGTATAGGAATGTTCTGGGAGTGGCAATGGTACTTTCACGACAAGAGTGAGGCTGCTGGTCCAATTCCTGACAAGAACTGGGATCAACGAGATTACTGTGAGCGGCCAGGATATGGCTACCTTGCCACGGACGTAAGCGCTGTACTCAAGGGCTGCCCATTGCTGGACACACTAGAAGTCCTACTGTATCACCCTTTCGACCCAGACGTGGAGATCGATGTTGAGCGGAACGAATCGCGCGACGACTTCCCGGATCGAGAGGTGATCAACGCGAACGTGTTTGACGACAGCTTTTGCGAGGCAGTGGCCACACACTGTCCTTTTGTCTCCAGATTTGAAATTGCTGAGGTCGCTGAACGGCTCAACTCTAAGAATCTGAGGCCAATCCAGACATTCACCGATCGGGGGCTTATGGCGCTTACTCAGCTCAAGTATCTGGAATCCCTGGACCTGCGCAGTGTTGCTTGCACTGGCAAGGGTTTGTTCGACTTCCTGAATGGTCTGTCCGCGGGTTTTAGCGGGAATCGCTCTTTCGACATCTGTATCGGAGCCGATGACTTGGCGTATTACGAGGAGTTGAAAAGCTTGCTGCTTCATATTGCGCTGGCTTCGGATCCCCCTCTCACCCGGCGAAAATTCGTGCTCGTGCTCGGAAACTGCAGCTATTATTCCGATCATTGCGTTGGCTGGCGGTGGAGCGTGACGTATCTCCGTGAGTTAAACGATGTTATGGCTCGTGTGAAAGCCGCCCACCCATCGCTGCGTCAGCACCTTGTCGCTATGCAGTACGACGGATACTCCTTCAAGCGAATTGCTGAGTTTGGGCTCTATTCGGTGCATGCCGACCCTGCAATCTACGACGAGTGGGAGGGTTGGGAAGATGAAAAGAACAACGACGGCATTACAACCACCAACCGTGAGCTCTCGCACGATGATACAAACCAAGACGAAGACGAGGACGATGACGAAGAGATGGAAGACTACGACATGGATGGCTATGGATTTATCGACTACGATGACGATGCATCCATGTACGGCGGCTATAGCGACAGTGATAGCGATTATGGCGGCTTTGTATGCTCCTGCTGCGACTGAGAGCCTGGTTCGTTTGATTTCTAACAGTCCACAAGTTGCCTTTTGTTCCACTTCAACTTGCCTTTATGTGCCCCACTCTAATTTAACGTGCACCACACTTCCAGCACCCGGTGAATCAATTTGGGTTCAAAAAGAGACCATGACGACCATGAAGGAGTATCGCTGGGAGGAGGACGAGGTGTCGGGGCCGCTGCTGCGTCAACTGCTGACCGCCGAGGATTATTCCTCATGGGAGACGCGTGCATTCCTGCGTCCAATCTTCCGCTGGATGAAGGTCGGTCTGCGCAAGGACGGCAGTCGCGAGGACGCGGCCGTCGAGAAGGCGTTCGCATTCGTGGAGTGGCTGGTGCTGCTGGCCACGCAGGGCGACAGCACGCGCGGCATCCCGCAGCTGCCGATGCTTCAGCCTAGCTACGCGCTCAACACAATCGTCACGGCCAGTCAGCGAGCTGGCAGCGTGCGGGAGGCCCAGCGCGCCTTTGACCTGCTGGAGGTGCACGGCTACCAGCCAGACGTGTTCACGTACACGGCGCTAATCGACGTCATTGCGCGGAACGGAGACTTGCCCGCTGCTATTCAAGTAATTAGTATATGGTACTGGTGTCGAGGGCATTGGTGGTGGGGGCTGATGGGGTTGTACTTGTACTTGTTGTGAATTAGGCATACGAGGAGATGCGGCAGTCGACGTCCAAGCCGAACGTCGTGACCTACACGACGCTGGTTCGAGCAGTGGGGCTGAGTGACAAAGTTGGGGCGGAGCAGTGCTTGGTGTTCCTCGATCATGCACGGGATGATGGGGCTTTTGACGAGGCTTTGTTTCTGGAAGCTCTGGAGACGTGTGCACGGAGGAAAGAGCGCGCGGTGGCGACCCGCGTGCTGAATGAGATTGCAGCTCATTCGCCGAAGCTCCGCGCGGACGATCGGTTCTTTTACACGGTGGGCCAGGTTGCCAAGTTGTTGGACTACGACGGTTTGGAGCCCGTGCTTGCTGAGTGGCTCGAGAGCGGCGTGCTGAACCAAGACGAGCGAGACCGAGTTGAGAAGCTGCAGGCGGAAGAGGGGAAGTCGACCGCGGACGGTGGGTACAATGGTTTCAACTAGCGATTGGTTATATTTCGAGGTTCTATTGTATCTGACACGGCTTGCGCGGTACAGGCTCGAAAACGCTGGGCTGTCTGGGGCACCAGACGTCTCAATCTGTTCGAAAGGCGGTTGTTCATCATGACATTAACCGCCTGATCTCTCGCATTCAGAGCGGTTCGCTGGTGACTGTGTGAGTTCATCCTCGACTCATTGAGCTCATCAACGCACTCTTGCTAACGCTTGTCGGTTTGACCCTACCAGAAATGACTTTGAGACACTCATTCACCAGTGCAGGAAGCGGAAATGGAAGGAAGACGTTTCCGTCATTATTGATGCTATGCGTGAACTCGCGACCAAGGGTTGGCAGCCTTCAGGCGATGGCGACGACAGCGAAGGCGAGCCCATCCCTCCCCAGCCACAGCTTCAGCTCACATCGAAGACGTACGTTTCCATCGTCGATGCATACATGTGCTGCGGTGACGAGCCTCTTGCATGGCAAGTAGTCCAAGAAATTGACGCTTTGCCGGATATCACTCGAGAGCTGCCGTTATACCGCAAGTTTGTTCGGGGCGCATACTTGCTCACGAATTGCGATCATATCGCCGAGCTAATTGCCCTGGCGCGTGAAGACAAGGTTGTATTCACGCAGCGAATGGGTGTCGAGATCGCACGTATGTTTGGATACCGCCACAAGGAGGGGTTCGAGCTCCTAGTGCACGAACTTCCTCTTGGTGAGACTGGCGTGCAAGCGAGAAAACAAGGATTTCTGGAAGAATTGGTGAAGTCTTGTGCCTACAAGAACAACTCGGTTGGGGCAGAGGAAACGCTGCAGGCTATGCTGAAGCACGGCTTCTGTCGTTCTGCTGCCACCGAAACAGCGCTTTTCATGTGCTGTATTCAGCATGACACGGTTTCGGAGGCCCAAGCGATGCTGCAGCACTTCCAAGAATCACCTTTGATGATGCCGGTGCCAGTCTACGACTCGCTGCTGCGTGAATTCTACTTCAAATACACGCGGCGTGGGAACGCATTCGATGAATCGTCACGCAAAGTCGCAATGAAGACGCTTTATGCTCGGCGGGCAATCTTCGAGCAAGTGTTCAAGGATCACAAGGCTCTGGAGGCTGAAGGAACTTTCGCAGTTACAGCTAGAGAAGACCAAGATTCTGCGAGCTTCAGGTATTGGTGTTCAAGAGCGAATTTATCCTGCTCCCCATTGATGTTTTCGCAGCACGCAATGCAAGTTCTGACGACTAGTCGAGACAAGGACTCCAAGAACGCAGCCGAACAGTCCATTCGGGACGCGCTCTTGATCACCCCCGATCCCTGCCTCTTTTTACTGCAGTCGGTCGTCTCGCTACGCTTCCTCGACTTGACGTTTAGAACACTGGGCAAGTTGGCGAAGCAGTTGCTTGTGGTGGTGACAGACGAGCTCCCGATGGAGGAACGACATGCGGAGTACTGCGTGAGCCAGCTGCCACTGCTGTCAGTTCACATTGTGAAAGAGCTGGACGACATCGTGTACTTGCATCGGTCGCACCGATCGGAACTGCTGGCGTTCTGCCTCGATGCACTTGAGACGGATAGCGTTGACAAGACCATGGGTTTCTTGATGCGCCGCCCGGAGCTGTACGATGCGGAGACAGCGTCGTACCTTGGACCAAAGTTCGCTGAGATGTTCGTATATGGCGGGGTCAGCAACGTGCTCATGTTCTTCAAGTCGGACATGGATGACTCGCTGGAAATGCGCCGGCAATTCGTTCGAGAAGTGATCGAGGTAGAGAACGCTGCTGCCGAGGAAGATGAGGACGAGGAGGGCTCGTCCAGTTTCAGGAACACGTACAAGGCAATCAGGGAGTTCAAGCTAGAGCACGAGGCGGAGTTCATGCCGTACATGATGCAGGCCCGCGCAGCAATGCCAAAGCCCGTGTACGCGGACGCGTCGGCCACCCCCGCTGACGATACTGCGTATTTGAAGATCCCCCTGGCTCAAGATCGTATCATAGTGGTTGACAACGACGAGGCTCTGTCCGCGGCGACGGAGCTACTGATGCGCGACAGCGTGACTCGACTGGGCCTCGACGCCGAGTGGCGCCCCGATAGCCGAGCAGCGGTGCCGTCCAAGTGCTCCATCTTGCAGGTCGCTTGCGACGACTACGTGTTCATTTTTGACTTCGTGGAGATGGCGCTGGGCGACTTGGAGGAGCTGTTCGAGCACTTGTTCGCTTCCGAGAGGATCGCTAAGATCGGGTTCGCCATCGATGGCGACATCAAGCGACTGCGGTGGTCGTTCCCAGACGTCAAGTGCTTCGACACGTTCGTCAACGTGCTTGACTTTTCCTTCGAGACGCTGGAGGCGACGACGCACCTGTCGGACGGATCGGTCGTCGCGACCAAAAGTACCAGCAACGATGCTGCTGCGTCGTCGTCGTCGTCGTCGGAAAGGCTGCAGCGCCGCAAGCGTAGACAGAAGGGGCTCAGTACCTACATCAAGCAGGCACTCGGGTATCCGCTGTCGAAGCTGCAGCAGAAGAGCGACTGGGAGCGCCGGCCTCTGACGCCGCAGCAGGTCGCGTACGCTGCGCTGGACGCGTACTGCTTGCTGATGCTGCAAGACGCCGTCGCCAACAAGTAGAGACTGTTGTAGATCATAGCAATGTACAAACCGACATTGGTTGCCGTTGAAGCTGCTGACGTCAGCGATGACGCTTCGTACCACCGTTTTGGTACCGACCGTGTTTTTACCCAATCACGAGGCGGCGCAGTGACGCCCAGGCAGCGACTGCTTGACTCATGTTTGACTACCTGGTAGACTTTCCGCCCGGGTGCGACTCTCGCTAATCATCTTCAGGGCCAGCACATCTGGTCGAGCCACCCGCAGGCAGACACCCAGGGACCTCGCAGGAGACCTCGCCCCCCTTCGTTCGCTCGATGTCGTCGCCCGCCACGCCCGCGCAGGTCCTGCAGGACGTGCGCTTCGAGGAGCGTCTCGCCGAGGTGGAGGCGCGGCTGCCGGCCACGCTGGCGCTGGCGCAGAGCGGGTCGCTGGCCAGGCGCAACCAGGCGCGGCGCAAGCTCTACCGCGACAGCGAGCTCATCCGCGTCGAGCTGGAGGAGCGCATGAACGCGCTGGGCATCGAGGCCCAGTGGCTCTCGGCGCCCGAGATGCAGGCGGCCAACGCCAAGCTGGACGTCGTGCGCAAGCAGCTCAAGCTGGACGTGCTGCCGGCCAGCGCCTCGCCGCTCGAGAAGCTCTACATGGTGGTGCGCATGCTCACGATGGCGCTGGTGCTCGTGGGCTGGCTCAGCTGCGTGACGCTGCTCATCCCGCTCAAGTGGCTCAACCCGTTCCTCACGCGCATGGGCGTCAAGAAGAACTACCTGCCCATGGACATCGTCTCGTGGGGCACGGCCGCCATGGTGTGCGTCACGGCCTGCACCGACATGAAGGTGGAGGGCACGGAGAACCTGCTCAACCTGAAGGACTCGGTGGTCTGCATGTTCAGGTGCGTGAGAATAGGGGGATTTGGAGAGGATGTTTGGGTGAGGTGGGGGGGCTGATGATTTTTTTGCTCTTGTCGTGCAGCCACTCGTCGAACCTGGACGGATTCATTGTCAACGGATCGTCGCCTGTGGCCTTCAAGTTTGCAGCTAAGAAGAGCATCTTCCTGGTGCCGTTCCTGGGCTGGTCGGCGCGCTGGGGCTTTGACTTCGTGGCCATTGATCGTTCGCACCGGTATGTTTGGCTGCGTGTGCACCTTTTGGCGATGATCGTAAGATCTAATCGTTTTGAATGTGCAATCTACCATAGATCGTCGGCATTGAAGAGCTTGAAGGAGCTGGCCGTGTCGGTGAACGAACATGGCAACTCGGTCTGCATCTCGCCTGAAGGCACGCGCTCCAAGGACGGACTGGTAAGTGATGGTGATGCTAGTCTCTCACTGCTCTTACTTGCAGAGAAGTCTAATGGGGAGGTTGTTGCTGTGCGTTCTACAGCTGCAGGAGTTCAAGAAGGGGCCCTTCTACCTGCGCGAGGACACGAAGAAGAACGTCGTGCCCTCCATTGTGTTCGGCGCCTACGAGCTGTGGCCTCCTGGACGCCTGTTCAGCATCCCCGGCCACGTACGTTGAGCGCCGTCACCCAAGCTGCAATACAACGCTTGCTCATACTCATCACTAACCTCATGCGCTGAATTACTTTGCTCTTGCAGACGCTGGTGCGTTACCTGCCCGAGTACAAGTCGGACCCGAACCTGAACCGCAACCAGAACCGATTGGCGCTGCGCCGCATCTACCTCAAGGCCTTCACGGAGGACGTACCGGACTACATCGGCACTCGCGTGAGCACCAACTTCATCGTGAAGAACATCTTCTACCACTACCTCGCCTGGGCGATCACGTACAAGGTCACGTCGTGGGCGTTCGCGGTCATCAGCTTCGTCTGCTACGCGCTCAACATCACTTACGGCACCTTCATGCTGTTCTCGCTGGTCATGATGGTTGCGGGCGAAGCCCTCATGTTCTTCACCTGCTAAGCCAGCCCGGGACGATGCCAAGCGCTGTCTGTCCTCTCGACGAACTCCCGACAAGAGACGCAAAACTACCCTCTCTGCTACCGTTGTGCATCACCCACCACCGACTAGCAGCATCCAGCACCAGCGCTGCACGTCCAAGCAAGCCGCCGACCGCTGCTGGCGTCCTGAATAGCACGAGCTTCGTCTTCTCGTCTACCGTAGCTGCTCGCGTCGTCCCACAATGCACACACACCTTTCAATACATTTGGTAGTTAGGTAGTAAGAAGCTCTCTGCTGTCTTCTCCTCCTCCTACTTGGCAGCAGCCGTGGCTGTGGTTGTGGCTGTAGCTGCTGCTGGCTGCGGCTTCTTGAGCCTCTTGTTCCTGGCCTCCACCAGCTTCCGTCCGCGCTCTTCCAGCGTCGCGTGCAGCGGCTCCGCGGGCGACTGCACCGACGAATAGGACGCCAGGCGGTGGCGGTCCACCTTGAGCTGCTCCTCGGCCGATAGCGTGGGCGTCGACGGCCCCGCGGGCTTCCCCGCGCGCTCCGCCGCCGCCTCCTGCCGCTCCCTCTTGCGCTTGCGCACGCCAGCGTTCCGGAACCGCACGGGCGCCGTGCGCGGCTCCCCCCAGCCCGTGAGCACGTTGCCCTCGAGCAGCGTGTCGCGCAGGAACTTCTCCTCGAACTCGTAGAGCTTGCAGCCCTGCTCCACCCAGTCGCGCTCCTCGTCCTGCGCCTTGGCCCGCAGCGCCCGCAGCTGCGCGTCCAAGTCCTTGGCCGACACCATTTCCGCCCAAGAAATATTGGAATGTGTTGAGGATGCAAATAAAAAACAATTATTGAAAAATGATTCAAAGCCTAATTTCTGTAGCCATCTCGGTGGGAGGGAGTACTGTATGAACTTTCATCGACAAGCGATTGCTCCGATGACGATGACGATGACGATTTCAGAGGCTGCAGTGGCTACGACAGCTACGATTACACCCCCTCGCGCGCCCACCGCTTTGACGACGATGACGATGACAGCGACAGCCCCTTCGACAGCCAAAAGTACCTGGGGTTCAAGTCGGGGGACTGGTGTGAAAGAATCCCTATTGCAGCTTGCGCGATCAAACATTGTAATGCCTTCGTACAGATCCTCACCCCAATCCTCCCATTTGGCGTAGATATCGGGATCGGCGAGCCCGAACTCGGCAATGCGCATGAACGAGTTACCGGTGCGATCCATCGTGACGACATGCTGCCGCAGAGACGGGTGGGCTGCTTTCACACGCATCATGAGCCGCTCCAGCTCACGCAGAAACGATGCGCCGTAGTCCGGAGTCACTGCATAGCGTGAGCTGTAGCTGCAGTTCTCAAGGCGAAGAACGAACTTTCGTTCGGCGCACGGGAGGTCGGAGGCTTCTGCGATTTTCAACAGCAGCTCCGTCACCACGTCATAGAACTTCAACCGCGACGCGGTTGCCGGTAAACTCACTCGACAGCGAGTTCAGAAACCCAAATATTCCTTCGCCTGAATAATTCACACTGCGTAGATCCAGAGACTGCAAAAACTTGAGTTGTGAAAGTGCCAGGAGTCCCGTATCCGTGAATGTCTCGATTGGCTTGATGTCTTCAGTGTTATACTCTTCAGCGACCTCCACAATAGCAAAACTGGATAGAAAGGGACAACATGAAGCGAGCGCCTCGCAAAACGGATCACCGAAAATCTCTGCATTGAGCATCTCGTGAAACGACAACTCTTGGCCCGGTGCCCCTGACCAATTCAGCGGTACCCCCTCATCTGAAATAAACGGTAGGTCTCCTTGCTTATTACTGCTGTAGATTGCAGACCACACAAGACGCCGACGCCAGCGCTGCAGGTGTACTGCGTAACCAGTCGGTATCCTCTAGCCGCTCAGGTGAGCTGGATCCCACGCAGAAAGGCAGCGAAGATTCTCCGCCGGAGAATCGCGCAGTATTCGATGGTTCTCGATGGCACCGCCGCCACTGCGAACGAGCTTAAGCTCGAGTAAAAGCGCGAGAAAGCCCAGAAAGGGATTAATTCGGAGTAATCATCAACCAAATAGACGAATTAAAAGTATGATGACAATCGGCTACAGCCGAGGTAACTCCAGCAAGCTACCGGTAAGTGTAATGAGTAGTCTCTGTAGCTTACAATTCTAACGTTTCCTCGTGCGCAAAAGCGCCGGCCTCAGGCTCGCTCAGGTGTGAGGTCTCCCAGATGAGCCCTTTCACCTGAGCGCCGAGGGGGCTAATGACCTGTAAAAAAAACTATTTTTCTCAATTGGCGAAGAGGAAGAGGTCACCTCTTAAGAGGTGCAGTTTCGAACTCACAAGTCGAAAAGGATCTTTGGGGTACGAATATCTTTCCGGTTGAAAAATCCGGACTCTGGTTGTCCGTTTTAGCGAAGCAATGGACCAAAGTCGTTAGCATTGCTTGAGCCATTCGTAAGAAGCAACTTGACAAGTCGGGTAACTTGTTGTCGTCTATTACTCGAATTGCGGCTATTTGTGTAAAACCTTACTCTAGGTGCCGGCGAATTTTAAATGACTCGCATCACCGCCGAGATTTACTTGAGATTAAGCCGCAACGGTTGGTGCTCGAGCACAGTTCCCAGATCTTCGCGTGAAACGCCTACCAGAGTGCGCTACCGAGCTAGAACGAGGACTTCGATCTCCATAGGAAGTACTGCCGCTGGGCAGTAGGTCATAGCGGTGGACCAAGTCCGAGCGGCACGAAAAGCACCATGTTGAAGTCCAGACTTGCAATCGCCAGCTGGTACAGAACGGCAATGTTCTGGTGGTCCACCGCAGTCACCTTCGATGCGATCGGCAATTCCTTCGCGTGCAAGTTCATCGCGGTATCCTTCGCCACGCAGTCAAACTCAAAGAGCAGCGCTAGCAGCAACAACTTTGCTACTAGTGCTGCATCAGTTAAATGGGGCAATGGCGGTGACATTTACCTGGGCCAGGGCTTCGCATCCACGTTGAAGTTTCCTCCGTGCCGAGAGTGGTCGTTCGTAATCAGCTCGCCTGAAATTGCTGACATCCTGGCCCAGCAATGACCGCGCAGCCGCATTATGCTGCGTCCCCGCCAGCCATGACAAAAATGCTTGCGTTGTAATCAGTTCTTTCCATGGTTTTCATTTTGGGTCCGTTGGGTTCGCGCGACTACTACCAGCCAATCAAAACACGCGAAGCTTAAAATGGGCCGACCAAATTTACCAGTCCAACGTAAATTGGGGATGGGATGCGATGTTGAAGTTGTTCTCAACGGGCGCCCCCAGTGGAGTGCCGAGCCCCCCCCCCCCCTCCCAGCTTTTCTTTCGCTCAGTTTGCAATTTGCCTACTCCTGCGCAAGTGCCCCTCGACCAGATCCAGCGAACCCCCAGAATCCAAGCCAAGCCGCGATGTCCAAGACCTCCTCCGTTGACGCCGGTGAGCCCGCCGTCGCCGCTGCTGTTGTCGTCGTCGTCGTCTTCCCTTGCCGTGACTAACTGCCGCTTGTTGCCGTGCCTTGCAGAGTCGCCGACCAAGTCCGAGTGCCTGGAGCTGTTCCGCGCGCTGAAGAACAAGGACGAGCTGTCGCGCTCGTGCAAGGAGATCATGCAGATGATCACGGCCAACGACAAGGGCGTGATGGAGAGCGAGCCGCTCAACACGTACGGTGGCGCCCGCACCCGCAATGGCATCAGCCACGCCGCGCTGCAGCGCCGCTTCACGGGCAAGATGTCGGGCGTCAGCCTCTCGGGATAAGCGGGGGCGAGACCCCCCGAATCCAGTCGAGTCGAGCCCAGCCCCACTCGTTGCGTAGCCTCCATCACCAGTCATATGTAGTCAGGAGGAGAACCATGTAGAGGGGACAACCTAGCCAGGGGCGGCCGGTGTCGTGTATGATCCCCTCACGAAGTCTCTAAACCCCCACAAACTTCAATATGAAAACACCAATGACCCATTTTCGGATGCTGTGTCGTGCCCATTGTATATAACCCAGTGATACGTTTGGGTGAAATTCTGGCCCAATTCAATCATCCACGAGTGGGTGATTTGGATTGCCACTCAATACTGCCGATAATGGAGCTGCTGTTGCGTCGCGCGGCGTCGTCGGCGTCGGCGCTGCCGCAGGGCCGCCTCCTCGTGGCCACCTACCGCTCCAAGCGCAGCCAGGCCAAGCGCGAGGCGTTCCGCGTGGCCAGCGGCCTGCCCGTCAACGACAAGAAGAAGAACAAGGAGCAGCGCCGCTCGCAGCGCAAGCCCCAGCGCCATGAGCCCGCGCCGCGCGTGGAGGAGCCGCCGCGCCCGACGCTGGAGGAGATCGACCGGGAATGGGCCAAGATGCGGCTGCGCACCATGGTCGTCCCGCCGGCGGTGATGCCGGCGCGCACGCGCAAGGAGATCGAGAACAAGCGCCGCATGCGGCGTCTGGGCCTGCTGCCCGACGAGGACGAAGAGGAGGGCGACGGGACGGGCGCCTCGGACCCGCGCAACACGGGCTACGTGGGGAAGCGCGAGGCGCCGTCCAACCCGCTGCACTTCTACGACGGCCGACAGTCGCGAGCGGAGAAGCAAGCCGAGGCCGAGAGATACAGAACCACGGGCCGGCTGCCGGCGAGGCGGCCGGTGTCCATGAAGGATAAGCAGTTCACCAACATCACGCCGGCGCCCGACAATGTGGTGGAGCGCGAGTTTATGATCCCGGACGAGCCGCCCAACCCCAAGGCGCTAGACCTTGCGGTCATCGGTCGCCCGAACGCAGGCAAGTCCTCCATCATGAACCGGCTGCTCAATGTGACGGTGTCGGCAGTGTCGCCGAAGTACAACACGACCAGAGACCGCATTCTGGGCATCTACACGGAGGGCGATGCGCAGCTATCGTTCTACGACACCCCTGGTCTGATCAAGCCGAAGGAGACGCACGAGTACGTGCAGACCTTGGTGACCACTGCAGCCGAGACGCTGCAGGGTGTGGACCTGTCGCTGCTGGTTGTAGACTCGGTCAAGCGTCTCGATGACGCCGCCCTGCAGGCGCTGGAGAAGGTGCTGACGACCTCGGCCCAGGTGTGCTCACCCACGATGCTCGTGATGAACAAGTTTGACCTGGTGGGCAAGCGCGAGAAGATCAACCTGGACTACAAGGTCAAGGAGCTGTCCCAGATGATCGAGGAGATCTACGGCAAGCACTACGACGCCGAGGGAGCGTCGTTGAATATCGACCCGCTGGCTTACATCGGCGATAACTGCGTCAAGGTGTCGGCCATGAAGGGCTACGGCATGGACAACCTGAAGAAGACCCTGCTGTCGCTGGCCGTGGATCGACCGTGGAGCTACCACTCGTCCATGCACTCGGACATGTCCGACTTGGACCTGGTGGCGGAGATCATCCGCGAGAAGCTCTTCCGCCGGTTCAACAAGGAGCTGCCGTACACGTTTGAGCAGGAGAACGTCGGCTGGACCAAGTTCAAGGACAAGAGCATCCGCATCGACCAGGACATTTTCGTACGTGTTGCCAGTCGTGCATTGGACGTTACAGTGGTTCATTACTCTAACTTCTACTGTGTTCTTCTCTTTGCTATAGGTTCCTGCTGCCCGTGTCCGCAAGATGGTGGTCGGACACAACGGCGACACGATTCGCTCCGTGGGTATGGCGGCCCGGGACGAGATCGAGCAATTGCTCAAGCGCAAGGTGCACTTGTACCTGAACGTCCGCGTCCGTTAGATGCACCTTCGCTTGGTAGATATTACGTAGTAGAGCTCTCATTGCACGTAGATCAGCTTAGAAATCAACGCACTTCATTCAAACGTTAAAAACGTCACGCAACCACCTCTATAAATGACTCCTGGTTCGCTCGGTCTAATACGCTGTTTCAGTTAAAGAATTGATCAGATAAAGAAATGGCTACACTTCTAATGGCTACATTTTCATATGTACGGTGCACAGTACAAGGGCTTTCTTTACCTGGTACCCCTCCAGCATTTTTGTACTCTTGTTTTGTTTCGTCTTCACACAGACAGAACTAACGGTAGGCGCAGTATTGTCTGTTCCTACTCCTTCTTCTCATTGGTATTAGCAGAATCGCATCCCCTCAGGTTGTACGTGAGTTTCAATACAGTGAGGTTATGGGAATATTTGTTGTCCCGATATCCTGCCACCATGCCTGCAGTTTTATCTTTTGCTTGGTATCTACTGCATAGCCCCTAGTTGTCTCGACATCATAATATTTTAGTTTTTCGTAATATATATATATGTAGGCTGCGCTGATTGTAAAATACTGTGGCTAGCTTATTTATCAGTATTTAGTTACTGCAAACTCTTTGTTCCAACTTAGCATCCCAAATAAAATTTCTCTCTTCGCTCGATTTGTTGTGGCGGGAGTAGTGGTAGCAATGGCATACGTGGGAGGAGGCAGGCAAGTGATTGAGAAAAAAATATATGAGTTTGGATCTATTACTACGGCGTCCATTTAGAGGGTTGAGGCGCCAATAATGGCGACCATTTAGAGATTATACTGAAAACGTTGGACAGATGATGGATAACAGATGGATAGTCGTTGGACGGCAAGTCCAACGATTTCGAATATCGAGTTGAGTCTATTTGAGCCTGTTCGCTCAATAGAGCCGAAAACGTTTGGACCGCGTACACAATAATGTGTGGCAGATGTAGGTTCGCGGGCAGCATTGAAAAGCGGGATAAAGCAAGACACTGAAGCTAGAGAAGCAGGCACTGGTGAACCATGGCACGCCGTCACCCAAGGATCATCACGGCGCTGGGTTTCGTAAATGGACGCTGAGCGCCGTAGCTTTGTGCTGGGTGCCGTGACTTGGCGCATGTAAGGATCGCATCGTGCCGGTGGCTAAGCGCAGGTGCAGAAGGCCCGCCAACTCACATGCTTGGCTGGAAGGGTGCAGTCAATGCCTAGAAGACGCACTGTGAGCCGAGAAGAGCGCGATCTTCACACAACACGAGCACGAGATTTTGCCGCTGTCGTAGTCAAAGAGCCAGCACAGCAAGACAGACCTGAGTATCAAGAAGCACGTGGATTTCGCCATTGGAAGAGCAACCAAGAGCAGAACCATGGTGTTTAAACTAATCCGAACGACTAACATGTATTGACTTGCATTAATGATCTATCTCTGTGACCTGTTGTGGCGGCGCAGAAGATTAACGACGGTAGACCATTGTAGCTGCTCTTTACGACGAGTGTAATTTCGCCGGGTTTGATCTCCAATCGGCAAAATGTCCATTGCTCCAACCAGCATGTGCCTTGCCTGCTGAAGCGACGGATTACAAGTGTAAGTATTATTTTGCCGGGCAATGCTCTCGATTTTCAGCATTACGAAGCTAAAATCTGACAATCGCTTTCGTGTGTTTTTGTTTGGCAGGTCCATTGGCACAAGCGATCGATACGGCGGCCAGTTTTTGCTTGGGCATCCAAACCACCAAAGCTCCCACGCCGCACTCAACGGAACCCTTGGGAATGTGAAGCCGACTATCGCACGATGCTGCCACCAGTTTGAAGACCGGTTCACCGAGGAAGTTAGCTCACAATCAACTTCAGCGACACGTTCGTCGGCATCAAGCTCTGCTTGCGTTTCTTGAACAGCAGAGTGGCTGCTGCTACTTCCCCCCCCCCCCTTCACTAATGTTATTTGCGCTATTTGATGCCACTGTCGAAATTGCTGTCTGCTGTTGAACAACTTGCACAATTGAGGCGGAGTTTGCGTGAATGGTGCGCATCATTTGCGTTATCCCGGTGGAGTCCAGCGCTGCGGCAACGGCTTCAGCCACCATAACGTTAACAGCTCCACGCGAAGCCGGCAAAGTACCTGATCCCGAAGTACTCATACTTTCGTGCATGACGTCCGGGACGAACGTATCAATCTTGCTATCCACGCTAGATATCTGATCGTGCAACTGGGAAATATTGTTATCCACATTGTCAAGTCTACGGTTCATGTTCACAATAACTCCGAGATGAGGTGGTACACCGCTAGCTCTGACGGCATCACCCGGACGCCAGCATCGACACACCACTTTAGGTTTCAAAGCCAGCACCAGTTCAGGACTATGAAACAGCGGCGAGTTAAACAGAATGTGACTCTCATCTAGTGTTCGTACTAAGTGGTCATGGTGGTAGACCAACGAAGCCAAAAGGTAGCTGCAGACCTTCTGCAAATTATCAGGGACATTCGGAAATACCACGCTAACAGCGCTCCACACGGTCGCATCTACAACCTCGAAGAACGGGGCTAGAATTGAGAACTCTGGCGTTTCATACGGCAAACCAGATACAAAGCGACCGACCACACAATCACCAGCGGCCTCGTATCGAATATACGTGTCCTGTACTCCAGGTAAATTCCAGCCACCTCTTAAAGACACGGAAGCTGATGATGGTCCACCTGTACAACAGCCTGACACGTAAGTCGACGAACCCTTTCTTGCGGAGTGTGACCCAAAATCTGCAGGTTCACTTCCAGTAATTTCGAGCTCACGTGCCACCAAGGGTATTTCCATTGACTTTTTCAAGATTCTGCTGTAGCGATCATACTGATTCTTCCCACTAAATAGGACCGCCTTAGCATTGAATCCGAAAACTGTAAAATACATCGCGAGCGAGAGAATCGGGCAGATATCCGGCTCCGTCGGATTCGCGTACACGTGGCGAGGGTCACGCTGCCTTTCACCCTCTTGATCGTTTTTCATGTGGCAAAACCAAATTGCCAGAGCATCTTCGTCCCATTCAAGATGGCCATATCGAATTGACGAAGAAGTGCCAGCTCGACACATCAAATTCCACGAGACCACCAGAAATGAATGAGCAAAAACAAATCTCTTCTTGGGTTGCTCACGCATCACCTTACAAACTTTTTGATACAGCGAAAACGTACAGCGAAAACGTAAAACCCACTTTGCCTTCTGCTAGCGATTCGCCCTCATCCTGCTGTCGCTGAACTACCCAGCGCTTCAAACCTTTAAAAAAGGTCTTCAGTTCACCGTCGAACTCGCCCGGCATTTTCACGTTATAAGTGCGGTACAGATGAAACAAACTAGATCTCATCGAGCTGTACACCGACTTGCCTGGCTTCTTCCCGTCTTTCTTCCGCAGCGACAACAAAAAGCACTCGAAGTGCTCGGGGGTGATCTGCAGTAACTCCACTGGAGGTCGACTCAAGTCTTCTTGCATAAATCTCTTGACGCGGCACGACTTTTCCGTCAGCACTAGAGACTCGTCCATGCCTATAACCCCATCCAACAGGGCACGGAGCGGAGCTGCAACCAATTCCGGTTCTTTGCTGTGAAGCCACAATACGAGCTTTACGATGCCATACGAGTACACTTCTCTCGACTTCTTGCACACAACGTTGCCATTTATCTCTTCGACTTCTTCGATGAGTTCCTCCATCCTGGAAAGCCTAGTCACTAAGTACGGCCCAACACCACTAAGTTCGTTTCCATTGACTGTCCAGCAAATTCGTACTACATATGAATAACGAGGTTTTTGATCAGTTATAGAACACCTATAGTGAAATCCATATAATCCCGTTTGCAGTCGAGGAATCCTAACCAGATAGGGAACACATAGTCAGTTAGAGGGGTTCATTTAGGGAGGTGCCACTGTAGTGAATAAAACCAAGAGTCGTTTTAACGCATGAGTGATGGCTCGAAAAGATGCGGCCTTTCCTTTCACTTCTAGAAAAGCGCGATGGAGTTCAAGCACGAGGGCAACGCGCTGTTCGTGGACGAGGCGTACGAGGAAGCGGCGCGCTGCTACTCGCGCGCGCTGGAGACGCAGCCGCAGGACGCGGACGCGCTGTCCAAGCGCGCGGCGGCCTTCCTGAAGCTGCACAAGCTGCGCGAGGCCGCGGCCGACGCGTCGCGAGCCACGGAACTGGACGCGACGCTGCACATGGCGCACCTGCGTCACGGGTGGGTGTCTGCAGCCATTTGGGACGGTTAAAGAACAGCGAAGTGACGCTTGTATGGGTGGCTGCAGAGTGGCGCAGTTCGAGCTGGAGAAGTACGCGGAGGCCAAGCGGGCGTTCCAGCGTGGCAAGGAGGCGGCGCCCAAGGGCAATGAGGCGCTGCTCAAGCGCTTCCAGACGTGGATCCGCAAGTGCGACGCAGAGCTGGACAGTACGTAGCAATAGTAGAGAGGCGTTGCGATATTGTGGGGCTTCGTTATTGAGAGGATTGTTGGTTGTGTCATTGGAATTCTAGGCGATGGAGAGGCTGAGCTCGTGATTCCGGATGACCCGGCTCCAGTAAAGGCCTTGACGCCGAACAACCAGAGCGCTGCTGTAGTTGCACCGTTGCCGGTGAAGCCGACGATCCGGTGAGAGTTGGTTGAGATGGTTTGTGTGCGTATTGGTGATTGCAGCTGACCTGGCGTTGTGGTTCCTACCTACAGCCATGACTGGTACCAGTCAGGTACTCACGTGACGGTCTCGATTTTGCAGAAGAAGCTGGCACAAGAAGATGTGGAGGTCACTATGGAGCCGAAGAAGCTTCTTGTGCGTGTGAAGCTTGACGGTGAGGTCGTGGAGGCCTTCAATGAGGCTCTCTTCGACGAAATCGTGCCTGCCGAGAGCTCGTACAAGGTCCTGGGCACGAAGGTGGAGCTGAAGCTGAAGAAGAATAGCAACGGCATGCACTGGGACAAGCTCGAGGAGGTGGTGTACCAGACCGGTACGCAGGTTGTGACGGGTCCTGCGGCCGTATTTGAAGCGAAGCCCGAGAGCGTGCCGCGCCCGTACGCGAGCGCCCGCGACTGGAATCAGATAGAGCGGGCGATCGGCGAGGAGCTGGAGGCCGAGAAACCCGAAGGCGAGGAGGCCATGCAGAAGCTCTTCCGCGATATTTATGCCAAGGCCGACGAGAACACGCGCAAGGCCATGAACAAGTCCTTCGTACGTGGCTGCAGGCAACTGGTATGAATGATTGCAGAGGTGAACTAATCTTCCTCTATTTATTCTGCTTTTATGACTTCCCCAGCAAACTTCCGGCGGCACGGTATTGTCCACCAACTGGAAAGAGGTGGCCGACAAGGACTACGAGAAGGAGCGAACGGCGCCCAATGGAATGGAGTGGAAGAAGTGGGGCTAAAACTCTTCGGCGGCTTCGACCTGCTGCACCACGTCACAGATTTCATCACTCCAACAATTATCATTCCCCGGACGTGATTCGTCCATAAACCACAACATTCCAAACATAACCCAATCACAAGTCTCCATCCTAACCACAACTTTCGCGCATACAAATTCAAAGTTTTGAAACACCAGCGCACGAAGGAGCAGTCAGGCAGGCAGCGATGGCATCGCCGCGTCCACCGGCACTGCCGGCGAGCGACGCGTCCAGCAGCAGCGTCACCGACAGCGGCACCGACGACTCCACGCCGCCCAACTCTCCGCAGCCGCAGCGCTCTCCGTCTCCTCCGTTCGCCGCCACGCGCGGGCCCGCGGCTGCCCGCGCGCCGCCTGCAGCGCCATCGTCCGTGTCCTCTGCGTCGACGCCGTCACCTCCGCCGAATCTACCGGCACGCCGGCCGTCCGTGGCCCCCGTGGGACGGCAGGCCGCCATCCACGCGACCCCCACAGCTCCCAGACGCAAGCGCAAGGCCACGCCGCCGCGTCGGCGCCCCAGCAGCCCCGCGAGCGCCACGCAGACCGTCAAGAAGCGGAGGAAACCGGGCGAGGCCGCGCTGCGGGAGATCCGCCTGCTGCAGCGCTCCACCAAGCTGCTGCTGCGCAAACTGCCGTTTGCGCGCGTGGTGCGCGAGATCCAGACCGAGTTCACAGGCGTCGGCTATCGCTGGCAGGCGGAGGCGCTGCTGGCGCTGCAGGAAGCCGCCGAGACGTACCTCGTGCGCACCTTCGAAGACGCGTACGTGGGTGGTTGAGTGAACTGGGTGAAGAGAGGGGATTGCTGACGTGTTGATTGGTTCATTGTACGTGTAGGAACTTGTGTGCGATCCACGGCAAGCGCGTGACGCTGCAGGTGAAGGACATTCAGCTGTCGCTGCGGATCCGCGGTATTCGACCGACGGCCTCGTAAGGAGACGAAGGGGGAGGCAGGGGCTTTTTTGCTTTTTTATTTTGCTAAATGCAGCGTGACCAGACAGCAGTGGTGTCAATCCGTGGTGCTGTATGCGACTTGTGATTTATCCGTGTCTGTCGGTGGGGTTGTTTACGTAACGTTAGCTGCTTGTGAGTCCAAGAGTTATGAAGAGGTACCCGTCGTTTGTTCGGTGTTGATCTCTTTTAGTGGCTCTCTTGTCGCTGCGGCCCCGAATGTGCGTCCATAATGGCAATCGAGCTGCTGCAGGACTAGCTGTTGAAGGCATACTGTTTCAGCGTTTGCTGAAAGTCTGGCTGATGTTAGCGACGTCTACTATTTGCCCAACTTGGACCAAGTGCAAAAACTTCAGTTCGCGTGGTTTAAAACGTGAGGTTACGGAGAAGTTGCTAGAATTGCTGGTGGCACACTTGAGGGTGATCCTGGCCACTCTTCGGATCCTTTGAAGCGGTTCTGAAGCCGTTGAAGAGAGGCGCGAGGCTTCAATGGCTTTGAGAAGGTCGGTCGCCCAAGAATTCGTTTGGCGAGGCCTTGTCCTATCACAGCCATCGTTCCCAAGCACTGATTACACGCAAGACAACATCAAATGAGCACGACCACTGCCATCTCCCACATACAACAGCACAGAAACTTACCAGAGCATGCCCACTGCGCTGCGGACAATAGTACTCACAAGATGCCTGTCCAGACTTGCATCTGCCAATAGCACAGATTCAATCAGATTGAGCAATTGGAACCAGTTCAATGCAACCAACTTGAGACTTACTCTCGTGAAACAAATAGCTGCTTGGTCGTTTTCTTCCACTCAGCAACAATGGCTCTTGCATCTTTCCCGTTTGGTATGGGTCCTAGTTTAATCGCCACCTCGTATTCACTTTCCGGATCAATGAACTGGTAGTCCTGGAACAGCTCCTGTGCACAATAATTTGGAAGAAGACAGCCATATAAGACAACCAAGCATTAGCCGTAGCACCTTTAATGCCAATGCAACGAAACATACCTGCTCGCTGCTCATTTGATCTTCGTATTTGTTGCCCGGTTCGCGCTCCCAAATTCTCTTGACTGCAAGGTACGGAGGTAGCCGAGATAGGCCACCTCCTGTCAGGTATGCCTTCACAGTCGCGGCTACTTTTCCATCGTATTTGCGATCTGAAGAGCATTCAAGGTAGAGCATCAGTCACGGAGAAGTACCTCAGTAGCTGCCAACAAACAGTAGGTCCTGCGTACTGACTTACCAAGGCGGATTTCTCGGGTCTGCGAGTTGTACTCGATCGCAATATACTCTGCTGACCCTATCAAAAGGCGATCTTCAAGCGGGAAGTACTTGGACACATCCTCCGATGAGATCGCTACGTCGCTTTCTGGTGTTAGCGCAAGAGTTCCGGGGAAAGCGTGCGCCGATGCCTTGAAGAGCACTGCGTAATACCACATCTGACGCGTCTTGGCAACACACGTCGTTTGGTCGGCGTAGTATAGCGCGGTACGAGGGTCCTTCGCGAGTGATGAGGAGGACGAGGATATCGACAGCTTTCGTCGTGGGGGCACCATCAGAGCACCGTCACAGTTGTCGCTTGGTTCTCCCATAACCACATCCCCATCCTTCGAAGGCGCTCGAGGCGATGCCGTGTCCTCCACTTCGCCATCTATTTCCCCTTCAGCAGGATCCGCCATCTCTACCTTGAGGCACTGAATTAGTTTCGACAGCACCCCAAACCAAGTTGGGCCAAAGAGCGCGTGATTGGTTAGTCCAGGCGAGACAAGCGAGAGCCCGTATCCATATGCCTCCAGTTTGAGGTCGTTGATGAAATCTTGATCCCAGAAGAGCGTGCTCGCAAAAATCGTGTCAAGCCGGACCACTTGGCAGGCAGGCAGGACCTCGAACAGCATAGGCACTCGTTCTTGAAGGACTTGGTCGAATGCAATGTTGGCCTCCTCCGGGGCTAGAAGCACACGAAACAAGCAGGGTTAATGTCTAAGCCACACAGAAGCTTTAACAACAAAAGGACCTTCTAGCAGTGCGTTCACCAATGCCGTAGTCTGACGAGTAAACGCATTGGAGTAGCGTTCTAGAACGAATCGAGATAGCCTTTTCAAGAACAGAGCTGATGCCATCGCTTTCTGGGAACAACCGCCATAGTTAGATTCCCACAAGTAGCCGCGCAGCTAAACTCGAGGATACTTACAGAGAGAGGAATGGACGCCGACCCAGAGCGAGCGTCTATAGCAAAAAATACCAAACAAGCACACAAAAATCAGCACCAACCTGATAATTCACGCCTCCGAACCAATCCATCCATACTTCGAATTGCTGCATTTTCCGCCTCCACCAGCGTCTGCACGACCTCCTCCGGCGGCCTAGACAGCGTGCGCACCAGCGACAGCGCCGTAAGCCCCGATCTATCCTGAGCCGCTGGGTCAGCTCCTCGTTCCAGCAGCGCTTGAACCGCCTGCCCAGCACCCAGCAACCGTCAGCACACTACCACTCCGATCAACTGCAACAAAGCCACCACCTCTCCTCACCTCCTGGAATCCCCCCATAGCTGCCACATGCAGCGGCGTCTGCCCAAACTATCAGCACCATAAAACAACAGCAGACCATACAAAATCAGCACCATTAAACCCACCCTACCACCTCATACCTCACCCCACTACTGCAGCGCTAAGCTTACCACGTCCCGGACGTTCGGGTCGAAGCCCACTCTGTCCACCAGCAAGTGCACCAGCTTGACCTTGACCTTCTCCCTGGCCATGGACACCCCCACCGCCACATGCAGCAGCGTGGCTCCGGCCTCATTGCGCACGTTGCGCAGGTCCAGCCGCCAGTGCCTGAGCCCGTCGCGCGTGGGGATGGAGCCCGAGTCCAGGTACGTCCTTAGCTCCGAGACCTTGCCCAGGTTGGCCTGGTCGAACAGCGAGTGCAGGACGCCGTTGGACACGCCCTTGGCCGCCGCGTACTGCGCCGCCTGGCGGAAGGCCACGTCCTCGTCCTCGCGGCGCTCCACGGTGGCCAGCAGCTGCGTCTGGAGGTGCGCGACCTGCAGCTGCAGCAGCTTCACGTCCGGGCTGGAGGCGGCGGCAGTGGGGATCGCGTTAGTAGAGGAGGTGGGCGACAGGATCTGGCGGCACGAGATCTCCAGGTGCTGCAGACGCTGCTGCGCCTCGTCCATCATGGCCAGCAGCGAGCGATCGGGCGCCGCGCTCGAGAGCTCCGCCATGCTTACACTGCTGCAGGATGGATACGCTTTAGATGTCGCTGATTGGATGAGAGGAGGTTGGGTACCTTATAAGTGGTAGTAGTGACAGTGGCACGTATCCGTAAGTAATCTATTAGTCAAGACGAAGATTGAGGGGTGTGGAGTTGATAACCCTTCATTCCTGAATCTGCTGCCTGCTTGGAGAGAGGATGAAGCTGTCACTGATCTGTGTGGTTCTTGGGGAGAATGGAAGCACGTTCGATGTGGAGATCAACGACGGTGAGAGGGGGATGCAGTTGCAACAGGTGGTCAAGGACGAGAACGAATGCGACTACAAGGAGCTGGATGTGAAGAACCTTCACCTCTTCTCGGCAAAGAAAACGGACGGCACGTGGTTAGATTGGGCAGGAGCGAATGTTGTGACGCTCGATACTATCGAGTCGATAGACAGGGAAACCCGGTAGGCTTCGAGCTGCTGGACCCCACACTGCCGCTCAAGAACGCAAGGAATTTCGGAGAGAACTTTAGACCGAAGGATGGTCAAGTTCACGTGCTGGTGAAAGTTTACTGGTCAAACAAACGACGACGCTTGGGGGATTTCTCTTCGTATGATACGGTTGAACAGCTCGAGGACGTGCCTCAGATTGACATTGAGGGTGTAAACTACGTCACGTTGCCGGGTCCTTTTTTGGAGAAATGTGGCTTGCGAACGAGCTGATGATCTTATGCCGTCCTCAAGTGCACGAACTATGGGGATTCCTCCGAGATGAAGTGATCGCGAAAGGGAAGAGGGGGTTCGTCGTGGGACCTCCTGGCACGGGTAAATCTGTGGGTGTGTTGAGTTTTGCGGCTTCGTTGGATCGCGAGGAATGGGACGTGGTTTGGATCCATTTGAGTGGTGCTGCGAGGAAGCCTATCTGCGTGGATTTGGAGGCCAAGCTGTGGTGGGAGATTTCCGACCGCAACGCATTCGAGTTCCCCGTGTCGACAACAAGAAACTGTTTGTCTGGATGGATGGGCTCAAGGATACACCTGAAGATGATGATTTTTTTGCGGATATTTTTCAGATCTCAGAGCGGAAGACAAATTTGTGACTTGTGCCTCGTTGGCTACAGTTCGGAAGACAAACGAGGAGGACGACTTTGTTAACAAGATCAAGTATTTTACGCTGCACTCATGGACGAAGCAGGAATACGTCGAAGCCATTGCCGATCCAGACTTTTACGACACGGTTGCTGCCAAGTTTGACGCAACGAGCACCTGTGACGTGAACGAAGCAGACGACGACAGCGATGGAGAGTTGAGCGAAGCCGAAAAGAAGTACCGTGCGTTGGGTCTGAAGTTCTACTATGCGGGCGGTTCGTGTCGGTTTATGTTTCAATATCGCACGCAAGTGGCGATTCAAACGCTGACAGCTACGGTGGATCGAACCCTGATCAAGGACAAGCTGTTCACCTACTGCTCATGCGCCTATGAAGATAGTCCGATTAACAAACTCTATGGGTCGCAAGCTGCCAAACACAAAAGGTATGGAGAGCGGTTTCCTGTGAGCTCCTTCGCGGCGTCGCTCCTAGCGGAAGAAACGAGCGAAGATGTGATTCCGCTTTTGGCCATTAGTGTCAATACGAGGGCGAATCCTGGCCGCCTGTTTGAGTGGTTGTTCTTTGCATCAATCTCCAAGCACCAGGTGAGGTTGTTCTTTGCATCAATCTCCAAGCACCAGGTGAGGTTGTTCGACTACGCAGGCGTTGAAGATAAACTCCCTCAAGCGCGAGTGGTGCTGTTCGATCCGAAGAAGCGTTTCAAGCGATTCAACACGATGGGGCTGCGTTCGAGCACACTTTCGGATCGGATCGGTTGTGGGGAAGGCGAGGAGGTGAAGGCACAGCAAAAATTAAGAATTGCAGGTGATCAGCTTTGGCTGCGGCCTGTCGTGTGGGACCAAGGGTGCTATGACGCCGTGTACTTCGACACAGAAGAGGGAAAAGTGATCTTCGTCCGAGTGGCCCACTTGACCAAGCAAGATGTCAAGATGAGTTATATCAACGAAGTGCTGACCAAACTGAAATTGGCAGGAATGGAAATCTCCACGGTGGAAATCTTCCTTTTGCCACGCCAGATAGATACGGCGAAGTTCTTGGTCGCAAAGCTCAAGTACTAAACGATGTCGACGCGTGTGGGGTCTGCTCAAAAGAAATTCACGTGAAAGTGCGTGCTTTTGAGGATGCTCCAGTCTCCACATATTATCGGTGATTTTGGGTTTTGTGGCGCACACACTGGCAATTCAGTTATGCTTGAGCAAGCGATGCAATGGCGCGCGTAGTTCATCTCCTCGCAGCCTACTGGGCATTGGTTGCCATCGAGCTCCAGAGCTGCCGCGCCTGCCGTATCCAGCCACTTGCCGTCTCTTTTCGCCAGGAAAAGCCGAACCTCGTGCGATTCGCACTTGACCGTCTCTGGGTACTTCTTTTGGATCAGGTCCTTCATACAGCACACGAACGGGTACTTCTTCGTGTTGACAGACAGGAAAAAGATGGTGCTTGGCCCACCAATGAACTTACAACAGAGCAGAAGCATCTTCACATGCCAGGCTTTTGGCAAAATGAGTGAGAAGTCAAGAAATGATGCCTTCAACTCAGTATCTATCACTCTCCTTCAGAATTTGCAACGGTCCAAGGTCGCTCTCAGGAAAGGGATCATGAGTGTCCTAAGCGTTAAACAGCGTATAAACTTAGTCATCAGTTTCATCAGAAGTCGGGGTGGCCCCCTCTAGTTCATACGACTACAAGCCGGCGAGGAAATGCAAGGACGCGAGATCACGAGGGTCGCAAACGCTAAGCGCTGGTTTACATACAGCCCGCGCAACGCCATCTTGGACTTTTGCCTTGGTCATTCGAGCTCTTGTTCATGGGGTGAGCCCGACGCCAGTTTGCTGAAGTTCGTGCGCGAGTTGTCGGAACTCAAAATCGGCGAGATCTCGACGCGGTGGGACGACAGCTGCCAGTCGGAAAACCGCCTGCCCATCGATCTCCAGCACGCCAAGATCCGCGTGGGCGACGTCTTCGACTACTACACCACGAGCGAGGGCGTGTTGGAGATCCCCAAGTGGAAAAGTTCCCACTTTGCCGGGATGGAATATCCGGAAAACGACCCACGTATTAAATTCCACCCGGACAGAGTTCGTGAATTCGTCGAGCAACACGGAGTTGACCACTTGGAGGAGATGCACCAAACAAAATAGGGTCAACTCGGGGTTCATCTGCACAGATCGTAGCAATTAACCAACCAAGCACTTGATCGAGTATACTCGGTTTTCACGATACTTACTGTTACTTCATGACTGGTCTCTTGAGCCATTACAGCAGCTCAGTATGGTCTGGACTCGGCACCCGTCCTGGCTCCCGGAAGCTGGCGGAAGCTCTCGAGTTATCACTCGTCGGGACCTGCGCGTAGCCCCTCTGTCCTCTCTGCTGCTGCTGCTCCACGTTGCCAAAGAGGGACCGTACGAAGTCGTAGAGGATGCTCAAGGGGAAGCACACGACGTTCTTGGCCCTCTGCAGCCACTCGTGGGGGAGCCACGTCAAATAATTCCCCGCCGCCGCCGTCTGCAGCGCCCCCTTCTGCGTGCCGAAGAGCTGCACGACCGAGCCCGGCCAGACGTCCCCGCGCTGGAGCACTTTGCCCCGATGGATGAGCCGCGCGTGCTCCAAGTTGAAGAGCGCGGCCAGCACCTGCGCCGGGTCGTCCACGGCCCAGATGGACACGTTGAGCGCGTAGACGGCGTTGCAGAAGCGCACGAAGGCCGGCTTGGGGGACGCCTCGGCGTCGCCGTCCTGGGGCAGCAGCTGCGTCACCCGCTTGACCTGCGCGTGGCAGCCAGGGCAGCGGTTCTTGGTGGCCGGCAGGCGGCGACACAGGCACGAGAGGCAGAACTCGTGCGAGCAGTCGGTCAGGCAGCGCGCCGTCGGGTCCTCGGGCAGCGGCTGGTCGCACACGAGGCACGGCAGCAGGTCGCCCATGCTGGTCAGCTACGATAACGGAGGCAAATGGATATGGTTAGTGTTAAAGCAGTATATTGTTGTAAGAGTCTCAGTATTCGGTGGATCTTGAAGCGACGTGTGGCATTATTGAGATTGTTGCAGAGATGGTGGCGCCGCCCGAAGGATCGAGGGCGCTGCAGCTGAACCCGAAGGCCAAGCCCACGACGACCAAGATGAAGCAGGTGATCGGGCAGGTGCTGGCGGAGAAGCTGGACAACGCCAGCTACCAGTCGGATCGGGCGGCGGCGCTGACCAAGGAGATCGCGGACGCCGTCAAGATGCGGCTGAAAGGTGGGGGCTACGTGCTTGGGTGGGTATGTTGTAGTGCTGGGTATTTAATTGTTGGCTGTTGTCGCTGTGTGTTGACAGAGTGCAATTTCCCTCGCTTCAAGTACGTGGTGCAAGTCGTCATTGGCGAGCAGCGCGGAGAGGGCGTGAGGTGAGGATTGTTTGTTAGGCGCACAGGTCTCTGGTGCCAGGTATAGTGATGATGCGTTGTGTTGCTGTATAGAATGGGGTGTCGGTGCTTCTGGGATGCCGAGACGGACTGCTACGCGTCCGAAACCTTTTCAAACGTGAGTGCATGCGTCCGCAGCAGCCGATGGTCGATAGATTTTTTTTCCCTCTAACTCGCGTTCTGCTATCTTGCAAATTGTGTATTGCAGGACAGTTTGTTCTGCGTGACTACAGCTTACAGCGTTTACCTCTACTAGCTGCAGTTCGCCTGTCCTTCTAATGCACATTGCATATTGCCAACCCCAGTTAACGTGTCACGTGTTTGACTACCGTCCTGAACAGCGAGTGGAAGGCCTCCGTGATGCTCACGCCAGTGCACGCAGACGTCTCAAAGTACTCGAACCCCTTGGACAGAGCGTAAGCCTTGGCCTCGTCTTCCGAGACGACACGCGGACGGTCGACTTTGTTCCCACACAGGATGCAGGGGAACTTACCCGCGCCGAACTTGGCAGCCTCACGCAGCCAACTGTCGAGCGCCTCGAAGCTCCGTCGTGAAGACACGTCGAACATGAGGATCCCTCCCTGGGTATCCTTGTAGAACTCGTTCCGCACCTCCAGATACTCCGGCAGCCCCGACAGGTCCCAGAAGTTGACGCGCACCTCAGCTCCGTTGACCATCACGGGCTTGACGCCGTAGTCGATGCCGATGGTCGAGATGTACTTGCTCACGAACTTCTCCTCGCAGTAGCGCTTGATCACGCAGCTCTTGCCCACGCCACTCTCCCCCATCGAGATGATCTTGACTCGCAGTGCACTGGGTCGACTGCTGTCCTGGTTGTCGTCGTTGTTGCCCAAGCTCAAAGAGCTGCCGCCAAATAGCCCCGTCAGCTTGTCTCCGCTCATGCGTCGCCTCGACATTCCTCTGCTCTTGGTGCTTCGCTCCGCTATCTATAATGATTCGCCTCGTCGCCTTTGAAGGAGTTTCACGCGTCAGTAGAATACGGAAGCAAAACAATCTTTTATTTTATAAACTTACTCATCGACGCACATCAAAGCTAAGTCTTGTTTTCACATAACGCAGCATGGGCCGGTTGGTTTGTCTTGGTTGTCGGGCTGCTGGCCAGTCGATGTCTGGGACGATCTCGCTTCAGAGTTGAACTCAAAGTTGCGGCGGAGGTATCCACGCAGAAGTCGCTGCTCCTTGGTCAGCAACTTGACCGAGTCGTCGACGATCTGCTTCGCAGCAAGGGTATCAGAGCCCTCACCATTCGCCTGCTGAGCCATCAGGTGTTCGTACGCAACCTGGACGCGGAACGCACACTTTGACACGCGAAGAGCGGCGACATAAGCAGACGACCCCTTGAGCGAATGAGTTTCCCGACGAGCAGTAACGAAATCATTGCGCTCGTGAGCTTCGACCACCCGCGACGTAATTGCCTCTGAGGTAGTCGCAAACTTCTCCAAGAGAGTCATGAAGAGCTCCTCGTGACCTCCACACTGTTCCACGCCCAGCGAGTAATTGACTGGGTCTCCTTCAGGAATCTCGATGCTCATGGGATCGATTGAGTGAGAAACGGCGGCCTCGCCCTCTCCATGTTGAGCAGTAGCCACGACAGGAGGCTCATCTTCAACCGAGCTTCCAGTTTCCATACGCTCAAGCAACGAAGGCATTGCGCTGCCACCACTGCTGCTGAGCCCTCCGCGGCTAGGATGAGTTGACCCTAGCTCCTCATGGAAGCTGACCTTCTTCTTCGGCACCAAGCCGGACCAGGACTGCAGTCGTCCTTCCGGCAGATCCTTCTTGTTGAACGGTGGGTGGCTCCAGAGTGTCGGGTTTGTTGGCAACGACGAGCGCTGTCCAGAGGAGGCTGGGATCGTCACTCCAGCGAACGGGGCTTTGATGTAGGGCAACGTAGCTGAAGTCTCGGACGTTGTGTTCTCTGGCTCGGGTGGGCTGGCAGTTGATGCGCCGCTCGTGTTCCTTGATAACCGGAGCAAATCTGGCAAGTCGTTTGAGCTCGTTTGTCGCGCGACATTGTTGTTTACGGAGGGGCCCAGACTGAAGATCGATGTCGTCGGTGTGGCAGTTCGAGTAGCTCGGCCACTTTGTAGCCCAATTGACATGGGATCGTCCAGCTCCAGATTCGAGATGGCCTGCGCTAGATCCAGTTGCTGCATGTGGCGAGATGCAGGTGCAAGGCGAGCAGTCGATGCCGCGTCCATCAGTGTCACGTCCTCAAGATCATTTTCGAACGAAGGCATCGGCGTTGGAGCACCAGGCGGCGCCATCGCAATCCGCACCGGGCTCTTCACGGTTGGCTTTGATCCATTCTGCCTTGCTGCAGCCACGTGCCCAACTGAACCGGGTATCTGTGCGAGAGCTGCGTTCTGCTGGCCGAGGTAGCGAATACGCATCCACTGTCGAATAGCCTTACGGAGGCTCAGCTTTGAGATGGGTTTCACCATAAACTCGTCCATGCCGCAGTCCAGACACTTCTGCCGGTCACCACTCATCGCGTACGCGGTTAATCCAAGAATCGGGATACGCGGAAGATTGAACTCACGCTCAAACTCGCGGATTGTCGCGGTCGCTGTGTAGCCATCCATGATCGGCATCTCGCAATCCATGAAGATCAGGTCGAACTCGGCGTGGTTTTCGCTGTAAGCCTTGACAGCATCACGACCGTTGACCTCCCACTGGAGCATGTGGTCATCTTGCTGAAGGAAGCACTTGACAACTTCCCAGTTGAACTCGTTGTCCTCGACGACCAGAATGCGCGCCTGGGTCGGGATCTCCACGCGTACGGATGCAGTCTCGCTGTTGTCTCCAGTGCGGGTTGATCCGTCGGATAACATGGGCAAGGGCGGATCAAAGAAGTCCTCGTTCGTGTAGTACGCGTGTTTGGGGTCGACCTCATCGATCAATCGCACAACCACCGTAAAGAAGAAGTTGCTACCAACTCCCAGCTCACTGTCAACGTCGATAGATCCATCCATGAGCTCCGCAAGCTGCTTGCAAATTGCAAGACCCAGACCGGAGCCAGTAGGGTTGTTTTGGCGAGTTCGCTCCAATTTCGTAAACAAGGAGAAGAGGCGCATCTTCTCCTCGGCATCCATACCGATTCCAGTGTCGATAACTTGGAACAGGAGCTTTCTGAATTGTGGCGGCAAGTCTGGAGAATTCACCACGCTGCATGCGACCGTAATAGAGCCTTCATTGGTGAACTTGATTGCGTTTGATAGCAGGTTCAACAGAACTTGACGTAGACGTACAACATCACCAATTACAGCCTTCGGCACATTATCACCGCTCTTTAGCTCAAGCTTGAGTCCACGCTCCCGGGCCTTGAACTTGAAAATCTCAATCGAATAGTCCAATAGTTCATGCATCTGGAAGGGAGCAGCCGAAATTTCAAGATGCCCAGCCTCGATCTTCGACAAGTCCAGAATGTCATTGATCAGATTGAGCAGGAGCGAGCCTGATACATACGCCATGTGCACGTATCTCTCGATTGACTTGTCGAGGGGCTGCTCCTTCAACAGCTCCAACATTCCAAGCACGCCGTTCAACGGCGTTCTCAACTCGTGGCTGAATGAGGCCAAGAAGTTCACCTTAGCAGCCTCCATGTGCTTCCTCGCAGTGTAATCTTGTCCAACACCAATCACACCACGAATGTTTCCATGCATATCCTTCTTACTTGAAGCATTCACAAGTAGCAGCAGGAACACGCCACGCTTCGTCGTCATGGGAAGCTCCATCTCGCCAACGTCAATACCAATCAACGCCTGGTTCAGCAACTGCCGCACTTGCTGCCTAGACTCTGGCGTGATGAACGTATGCACCAGCGATAGGCCGAGTACGCTCGACTTGTGGTAGCCAGTGATCTCCTCGATTTTCTGGTTCCACTCGTTGATACGGCCATTCGTATCGATACCAAAAATCGGGGCATTCGCAGTATCAATCAATCGGAAGTACTCATGCTCCTGGGCGATGCGATCCGTAATATCTTGACCAATGCCGACAACACCGACGATGTTACCGTTTAAGTCGTATCGGGGCGTTGCATTTAGCAAAATCTCGATTCTCGTGCCAGGACGGGTAATCAATGGGAATTCAAAGTTCGCGGTCTCAACTCCCGTAAGGGCTAGCGAGAGCACTTCAGCCACAATCGGTCGGAACTCCGGAGAAATGAAGGTTTCCACCAGATTCTCGCCCATAACTTCCTCAATCGAGTAGTTGGTAATCTGTGCCGCCTTTCGGTTCCAGATATTGACACACATATTGGCATCAACGCCAAAAATGGGAGCATTTGCCGTGTCGATCAAACGGCTGTACTCCTGTTCCTGAGCAATGCGCTCCGTAATATCCTGACCAATACCAACCATACCCTTTACTTCACCGTGCTCATTGTATCGGGGCGTGGCGTTCAACAGAATCTCCACGCGACGTCCAGCCTTCGTGATCAACGGGAATTCAAAGTTCGCGGTCTCCACACCCTCGAAAGCCTTCTCAAGCACACTGCGCACAGGCACCTTGTACTCTTCCGAGATGAACTCCGCCACCAAATCCTTGCCGAGCACATCCTCGTTCGTGTACTGCATGATATCGGCGGCCTTACGGTTCCAAATGTTCACATGGCCATTGATGTCAACACCGAAAATCGGAGCATTCGCCGTATCGATCAGGCGCGTGTACTCCTGCTCTTGAGCAATACGTTCTGTAATATCCTGGCCGATACCGACCATACCCATGACCTCACCATGTTCGTTATAGCGCGGCGTGGCATTGAGCAAAATCTCCACGCGCCGACCGGCCTTCGTAATCAACGGGAACTCGAAGTTTGCCGTCTCCACATCCTTGAACGCCTTCTCCAGAACACTGCGAACGGGGACCTTGTATTCCTTGGAGATAAACTCAGCGACCAGATCCTTGCCGAGAACATCCTCTGTGGTGTACTGCATGATCTCAGCAGCCTTTCGGTTCCAGATATTCACACGGCCATTGATATCGACGCCAAAGATCGGAGCGTTAGCCGTATCGATAAGACGCGTGTACTCCTGCTCCTGCGCAATGCGCTCCGTGATGTCCTGGCCGATGCCCACAACACCAATAACCTCACCAATCTCATTGAATCGAGACGTAGCGTTCAGCAGAATCTCCACGCGGCGGCCAGTCTTCGTAATCAGTGGGAACTCGAAGTTCGCCGTCTCCGTGCCCTCGCCCGCCTTCGAGAAAACGAGACGAACGGCCTCACGGTAGTCTTCCGTGATGAACTTCTCCACCAGATTCTCGCCCATCACGTCATTCGGTGTGTACTGCGTGATTTCAGCAGCCTTCTTGTTCCAGATATTCACACAGCCGTTCGTGTCCACGCCAAAGATCGGTGCGTTCGCAGAGTCGATCAGTCTCGTGTATTCTTGCTCCTGAGCAATACGGTCGGTGATATCCTGGCCGATACCAACGACACCAACGATCCGTCCGTGCTGATCAAAGCGGGCCGTTGCGTTCAGCAGGATGTTCACTCTACGACCAGTTTTTGTTTCGAGCGCCAATTCGAAGCTAGCAGTTTCGTTTCCTTGTAGTGCTTTGCACATGATATCGTATGTCATCGACTTGAACTCTGGGGCGATAATGGTTTCAACGTTCTCACCCACAACCTCTTCTACCGGAAAGTTCGTGGTCTGTTGCGCTTTCCGATTGAAGATATTGATTCGCATGTTAGCATCCACACCAAAGATTGGAGCATTCGCCGTATCAATCAAACGGCTGTACTCCTGCTCCTGAGCGATGCGTTCAGTGATATCCTGGCCGATACCCACCATGCCCATGACCTCACCACGTTCATTGTAGCGCGGTGTAGCATTCAGCAAAATCTCTACGCGACGACCGGCCTTGGTGATCAATGGGAACTCGAAATTCGCCGTCTCTACGCCTTCGAACGCCTTCTCCAGCACACTACGCACAGGCACCTTGTACTCGTTCGAAATGAACTCCGCCACCAAATCCTTGCCAAACACATCTTCAGTGGTGTACTGCATAGTATCGGCAGCCTTCCTATTCCAAATGTTCACACGACCGTTGATATCAACGCCGAAGATTGGAGCATTAGCTGTGTCAATCAACCGGCTGTACTCTTGTTCCTGAGCGATGCGCTCCGTGATATCCTGGCCGATACCGACCATACCCATGACCTCACCACGTTCATTGTATCGCGGTGTAGCGTTCAACAAAATCTCAACACGTCTGCCAGCCTTCGTGATCAACGGGAATTCGAAATTCGCGGTCTCCACACCCTCGAAAGCCTTCTCCAACACGCTACGCACAGGCACCTTATACTCGTTGGATATGAACTCGGCAACGAGGTCCTTACCAAGCACGTCTTCGTTGGTGTACTGCATGATACCAGCCGCCTTTCGGTTCCAAATATTTACGCGGCCGTTGATGTCTACTCCGAAAATTGGAGCGTTGGCCGTATCGATCAAACGGCTGTACTCCTGTTCCTGAGCAATGCGCTCCGTAATATCCTGACCAATACCAACCATACCCTTTACTTCACCGTGCTCATTGTATCGGGGCGTGGCGTTCAACAGAATCTCCACGCGACGTCCAGCCTTCGTGATCAACGGGAATTCAAAGTTCGCGGTCTCCACACCCTCGAAAGCCTTCTCAAGCACACTGCGCACAGGCACCTTGTACTCTTCCGAGATGAACTCCGCCACCAAATCCTTGCCGAGCACATCCTCGTTCGTGTACTGCATGATATCGGCGGCCTTACGGTTCCAAATGTTCACATGGCCATTGATGTCAACGCCGAAAATCGGAGCATTCGCCGTATCAATCAAGCGGCTGTACTCCTGCTCTTGAGCAATACGTTCTGTAATATCCTGGCCGATACCCACCATGCCCATGACCTCGCCACGCTCGTTGTATCGAGGAGTGGCATTCAGTAGAATTTCCACGCGACGACCTGCCTTCGTGATGAGCGGGAACTCAAAATTGGCCGTCTCAACGCCTTCGAATGCCTTCTCCAACACGCTTCGCACAGGCACCTTGTATTCGTTCGAAATGAACTCAGCGACCAGATCCTTGCCCAGCACATCCTCGTTGGTGTATTGCATGATGTCCGCTGCCTTGCGGTTCCAAATGTTCACATGGCCATTGATGTCAACACCGAAAATCGGAGCATTCGCCGTATCGATCAGGCGCGTGTACTCCTGCTCTTGAGCAATACGTTCTGTAATATCCTGGCCGATACCGACCATACCCATGACCTCACCATGTTCGTTATAGCGCGGCGTGGCATTGAGCAAAATCTCCACGCGCCGACCGGCCTTCGTAATCAACGGGAACTCGAAGTTTGCCGTCTCCACATCCTTGAACGCCTTCTCCAGAACACTGCGAACGGGGACCTTGTATTCCTTGGAGATAAACTCAGCGACCAGATCCTTGCCGAGAACATCCTCTGTGGTGTACTGCATGATCTCAGCAGCCTTTCGGTTCCAGATATTCACACGGCCATTGATATCGACGCCAAAGATCGGAGCGTTAGCCGTATCGATAAGACGCGTGTACTCCTGCTCCTGCGCAATGCGCTCCGTGATGTCCTGGCCGATGCCCACAACACCAATAACCTCACCAATCTCATTGAATCGAGACGTAGCGTTCAGCAGAATCTCCACGCGGCGGCCAGTCTTCGTAATCAGTGGGAACTCGAAGTTCGCCGTCTCCGTGCCCTCGCCCGCCTTCGAGAAAACGAGACGAACGGCCTCACGGTAGTCTTCCGTGATGAACTTCTCCACCAGATTCTCGCCCATCACGTCATTCGGTGTGTACTGCGTGATTTCAGCAGCCTTCTTGTTCCAGATATTCACACAGCCGTTCGTGTCCACGCCAAAGATCGGTGCGTTCGCAGAATCGATCAGTCTCGTGTATTCTTGCTCCTGAGCAATACGGTCGGTGATATCCTGGCCAATACCGACCATTCCCATCACCTCACCACGTTCGTTGTAGCGGGGTGTGGCATTCAATAGAATTTCGACACGTCGACCAGCTCTTGTGATGAGAGGGAACTCGAAATTCGCCGTCTCAACGCCTTCGAAAGCCTTCTCCAGAACACTACGCACAGGCACCTTGTACTCCTCTGAGATAAACTCGGCAACCAAGTCCTTGCCCAATACGTCTTCGTTGGTGTACTGCATGATATCTGCTGCTTTGCGGTTCCAAATGTTCACACGACCGTTGATATCAACGCCGAAGATTGGAGCATTAGCTGTGTCAATCAAACGGCTATATTCTTGTTCCTGCGCGATACGCTCCGTGATATCCTGACCAATACCCACCATACCCTTAACTTCCCCGTGCTCGTTGTATCGCGGTGTAGCGTTCAACAAAATCTCAACACGTCTGCCAGCCTTCGTGATCAACGGGAATTCGAAATTCGCGGTCTCCACACCCTCGAAAGCCTTCTCCAACACGCTACGCACAGGCACCTTATACTCGTTGGATATGAACTCGGCAACGAGGTCCTTACCAAGCACGTCTTCGTTGGTGTACTGCATGATACCAGCCGCCTTTCGGTTCCAAATATTTACGCGGCCGTTGATGTCTACTCCGAAAATTGGAGCGTTGGCCGTATCGATCAAACGGCTGTACTCCTGTTCCTGAGCAATGCGCTCCGTAATATCCTGACCAATACCAACCATACCCTTTACTTCACCGTGCTCATTGTATCGGGGCGTGGCGTTCAACAGAATCTCCACGCGACGTCCAGCCTTCGTGATCAACGGGAATTCAAAGTTCGCGGTCTCCACACCCTCGAAAGCCTTCTCAAGCACACTGCGCACAGGCACCTTGTACTCTTCCGAGATGAACTCCGCCACCAAATCCTTGCCGAGCACATCCTCGTTCGTGTACTGCATGATATCGGCGGCCTTACGGTTCCAAATGTTCACATGGCCATTGATGTCAACGCCGAAAATCGGAGCATTCGCCGTATCAATCAAGCGGCTGTACTCCTGCTCTTGAGCAATACGTTCTGTAATATCCTGGCCGATACCGACCATACCCATGACCTCACCATGTTCGTTATAGCGCGGCGTGGCATTGAGCAAAATCTCCACGCGCCGACCGGCCTTCGTGATGAGCGGGAACTCAAAATTGGCCGTCTCAACGCCTTCGAATGCCTTCTCCAACACGCTTCGCACAGGCACCTTGTACTCGTTCGAAATGAACTCAGCGACCAGATCCTTGCCCAGCACATCCTCGTTGGTGTATTGCATGATGTCCGCTGCCTTGCGGTTCCAAATGTTCACGTGCCCGTTAATGTCAACGCCGAAAATCGGGGCATTAGCCGTATCGATCATTCGACTGTGTTCTTGCTCTTGGGCGATACGCTCCGTGATATCTTGGCCGATGCCCACCATGCCCATGACTTGACCCTGTTCATTGTATCGAGGGGTTGCATTTAGCAAGATTTCTACACGACGACCAGCCTTCGTAATCAACGGGAACTCGAAATTCGCCGTCTCCACACCCTCGAAAGCCTTCTCCAGAACACTACGCACGGGCACCTTGTATTCCTTGGAGATGAACTCAGCGACCAGATCCTTGCCGAGGACATCTTCAGTGGTGTACTGCATAATATGCGCCGCTTTTCGGTTCCAAATATTCACTCGACCATTGATATCGACACCAAAGATCGGAGCGTTTGCCGTATCGATCAGACGCATGTACTCCTGCTCTTGGGCGATTCGATTCGTAATATCCTGCCCAATACCAACCATGCCGATCACTGCACCATGCTCGTTATACCGAGGCGTAGCGTTCAGCAAGATTTCGACACGTCGGCCCGCCTTCGTAATCAGCGGGAACTCAAAGTTGGCTGTTTCGACACCATTCAGCGCCTCAGACAGCACATAGCTAACAGCCTCCTGGTAGTCCTTCGTGATGTACTTCTCCACGAGCTTCTCACCCATCACTGCATCCGTCGTGTACTGCATGATCTCCGCAGCCTTCTTGTTCCAAATGTTCACGCGGCCTTCGGAATCAACGCCGAAAATGGGGGCGTTGGCAGTATCAATCAGGCGGATGTACTCCTGCTCCTGGGCAATTCGTTCCGTGATGTCTTGGCCGATTCCCGTTGCTCCAAATATCTGGCCTAACTCGTCATACCGTGGTGTAGCATTGAGTAGAATCTCAACTCTCCGCCCTGTCTTGGTAATTAGAGGGAAGTCGAAGTTACCGGTCGGTTCTCCATTTAACGCTTTCTGCAAATTTGACATCACTTCTTCCCGGTAGTCTTCTGCAACGAACCGGTTCACGAGGTCTTGCCCCATGACTTCTTCTGACGAGAACTGCGTAATCTCCGCCACCTTCAGATTCCAAATGTTCACCAGGCCATCCTGGTCTACACCGAAAATTGGAGCGTTGGCAGTGTGGATCATCCGGTTCTTTTCCTTCTCTTGTGCCATCCGTACTGTGATATCTTGACCGATACCCACCATACCCATGACTTGACCCTGCTCGTTATACCGGGGAGTCGCATTCAGCAAAATCTCTACGCGACGACCGGCCTTGGTGATCAATGGGAACTCGAAATTCGCCGTCTCTACATCTTCGAACGCCTTCTCCAGCACACTACGCACGGGCACCTTGTACTCCTCCGAGATGAACTCAGCAACCAAGTCCTTGCCGAGAACATCCTCTGTGGTGTACTGCATCGTGTCGGCAGCCTTCCTGTTCCAAATGTTGACACGACCATTGATGTCGACACCAAAGATCGGAGCGTTGGCCGTATCAATCAGACGCATGTACTCCTGCTCTTGCGCGATACGATCCGTAATATCCTGTCCGATACCAACCATGCCAATTACTGCACCATGCTCGTTATACCGAGGCGTAGCGTTCAACAAAATCTCAACGCGTCGACCAGCCTTTGTGATCAGCGGGAACTCAAAGTTGGCTGTTTCGACACCATTCAGCGCCTCAGACAGCACATAGCTAACAGCCTCCTGGTAGTCCTTCGTGATGTATTTCTCCACGAGCTTCTCGCCCATCACTGCATCCGTCGTGTACTGCATGATCTCCGCAGCCTTCTTGTTCCAAATGTTCACGCGGCCTTCGGAGTCAACGCCGAAAATGGGGGCGTTGGCAGTATCAATCAGGCGGATGTACTCCTGCTCCTGGGCAATTCGTTCCGTGATGTCTTGGCCAATCCCCATCACACCAAAAATTTGGCCTAGCTCATCGTACCGCGGGGTCGCATTCAGTAGAATCTCAACTCTCCGCCCTGTCTTGGTAATTAGAGGGAAGTCGAAATTGCCAGTTTGCTCTCCTTGGAGGGCCTTCCGCAGCAACAGACCTACTGATTCACGATGATCTTCAGCGACAAATCGGTTTACGAGATCTCTTCCCATCACTTCCTCAGACGAAAATTGGGTGATCTCTGCCACCTTCATATTCCAAATGTTCACCAGGCCATCCTGGTCTACACCGAAGATCGGAGCATTTGCCGAGTGGATCAGCCGGTTGGTTTCCTTCTCTTGAGCCATTCGAACTGTGATATCCTGCCCAATACCTACGACACCAATGACGGTGCCTTTTTCGTTGTAGCGCGGTGTGGCGTTCAACAGAATCTCTAGGCGGCGGCCATCCTTCGTAATCAGCGGGAACTCAAAATTTGCAGTTTCTTGCCCTTTTAGCGCTTGGGAAAATACCGTCCAGACGGCCTCCTGGAAATCGTCCGGGATGAAGTTTTCGACCAAATTTACTCCAAGCACTTCTTCATTCGGGTACTGTGTCGTCTCAGCAGCTTTGCGGTTCCAGATATTCACACAGCCATTTCCATCGACACCAAAGATTGGTGCATTAGCTGTGTCGATGAGGCGAGTGTACTCCTGCTCTTGAGCACGTCTATCTGTGATATCCTGACCGATTCCGACAGCCCCGCTAATATTGCCAAAGTGATCGTACTTTGGCGTCGCATTCAGCAGAATATCCAATCGGCGCCCATTTTTCGTGATCAATGGGAAGTCAAAGTTTGCTGTGCCCTCTCCCTCCATTGCCTTGGAGAGAACTTTGCCCACGGCATCACGATAATCCTCGGAGATGAACTTGAAGATCTTCTGGCCTATTGTGTCTTCATTCGTGTAGTCGGTGATTGCTGCTGCCTTTTTGTTCCAGATAATCACTTCAAAGTTGCAGTCGACGCCGAAGATGGGGGCGTTAGCGGTGTCGATCAGCCGGCTGTACTCCTTCTCCTGGATGATACGATCCGTTATATCCTGACCGATGCCCACGACGCCCACTAGCTGGCCTGTGTGATCATACCGCGGCGTAGCGTTCAGCAAAATCTCCACTTTCCTTCCCGTCTTGGTGACCAACGGGAACTCAAAGTTGGCCGTCTCGATTCCCTGAAACGCGCTCTGGAAGACTGCAGCCACCTCGGACCGGAAATCCTTGGCGATCAGCGTCTCCACCAGGTCCACGCCCATCACTTCCTCAGGCGCATACTCGCTAATCTGTGCTGCTTTCGTGTTGAAAATGACCACTCGGCCCTGGGTATCCACGCCGAAGATGGGCGCGTTGGCCGTCTCGATGAGCTTCCTGTACTCCATCTCCTTCGTATTTCTCTCGGTAACATCCTGTCCAATAGCCACGACGCCCATTACAGACCCGAGCGTGTCGAACCTCGGGGTCAAGCACAACACGATCTCCACTCTGGATCCTCTGGCTGTCACCAGCGGCAGCTCAAAGTCTGCGCCTGCGATGCCCGAGAGCGCCTGGTCGATCTTCTCCGACACGATCTTCCTGAAGTTGCGGTCCACCACAGGCAGCAGCGGCTCGCCCACCATGTCCACACTAGCATATCCCGTCATGGACGCGGTCTTGGAGTTCCAGACCGTGATGTTCCCTTCCTTGTCCAGCTCAATGATGGGCGCGTTGGCCTGCATCATGACCGTAGCGTACTGCTTCTCCTGGATGGCCCACTCCGTCACGTCCTGGCCCACGCCGTAGACGCCCACGCACGCGCCGTCTTCAGCCAGCAGGGGCGTCATGTTGGTCAGCACCTCGGCGTTGCGGCCCGTGGTCGTGAGCAGCGGCACGCGCAGCTCCAGCACCGGCCGCTTGTCGCGCAGACAGCCGTCCACGACGCTCTGGATCTCGCGCTTGCGCTGCGCGCCGTACACGAAGTCGGAGATGGGGCGGCCCCGCACGCGCTCGGCGTGGAAGCCCGTGATCTCCTCCATGCGCCGGTTCCAGACCGTCACGCGGCCGCGCAGGTCCACGCCCACGGCGGGCGCGTTGGCGTCCATGAGCAGCTGCGCCAGCGCCTCCACCTGCGACCCGAAGCTCTGCGCGGCCGGCTTCGTCTCCTTCAGCTGCTGCTGCTGCTTGGCGTCGGCCTCTACCGCTTCCTCTAAATTGTTGTTGCTGTTCTCGACCGCCAGTGGCGGCGGCGGGCCGGCGTCCTCGCCATGGGGCCGCGCCTTCCTGTGCTTGGCCATGGGGTCGGCGGCTCCCCCCTTCTCAATGGTCAATGGCCGAGCCTGTTGCGCACTGCGCGAGCTGAAGACTCAGCAGCACGGGGGAGTCGCGTAGATCAACCGGGTAGGGACGGGCGCTGCCTGGTTCTACACAAATATCGAAAAACTACGGGTAGTGGCAAAACTTCGTACTTAAGTATGCGAACCCTTTTCCCGTCGCTTTTAGGTGGTAGAATAGATTTGTAGTACAGGCCCTACAAAATTCTGCATTTTACCAGTGTGAAGAAGGAAGAAGAACGTTTACGAAGTTCATGGTAGGTCCGTACTACGGTACAGACAATCCTGTACTAACGGATACCTGACAAACCCGATATATTGCTATATCCGATACGAAGTCAATCCACCGACTTGGTAGGCAGGCAAATGTATGGAGTAAATCTGATAACTGCCAAATGCGATATCCGATACAAGATTTCGACCAACCTGATAGCGTCTAGCAAGCTACAAAGAATCTGTTTGCGTGGCATTTACTTCTTTCTCGCGATGCATTTGCTTCCGCACCCGCGTCTACAGCTTGCGGAGGTCTAGTAGCAGCTTTTCATCAAGGTCGGGATGCTCAGACAGCATCCAAATAACGTTCCGAACTGGTGTCGCCTGTTCATCCATGCTTAGATCCGGCGTAACACCCTCCGTTTCGTTAATGCCGCTATCGTAATATCTTACTCAAAGCCTACTCACACTGTTCATTATCTCCCCGTTCAAGACATCATCTGCCTCTTTTTGAGAGCGCCAGGTAAATGACAGGCACGAATTTTGTGTGCCGAAAGCAGTTCAACACCAGGACATCCGCTGCCCAGCTCTGATCAATACATGACGTACTACTTGTAGAGCCTCAACTGGACATGGGGATGTAGTACCAGCATCTTCACCTGGACGTGCGGCCTACTGCACCGCACCAAGCCGGACCAGCACGTACATGCAGAGCTACTGGCAATAGAAGTGGTTGCGTTCCAGCGGACCAGGACGTACATGCAGAGCTACTGACAATAGAAGTGGCTGCGTTCTGCAGGTGGGTGTTGTTATGTGTTCGAGAGACATTACTCATGGATTGATGGCTAGTAGAACAGAAATACCAGTGAGAATCACTGCTACAGCTGGAATACATTTTGGTTACTGTAGTACTTTTAAGCCTACTTGCATACCTGATAGTATTGCTATACCTGATACGACTGTCGTCCACGGGTGCTATCAGGTGTGCCAGGTTTATCTGTACCATTGACAAAAATTTGCCTAAAACTGTAGGCTCCGAGGTGCCAACTGTTCGCAACAGCTGGCGTGCAGAGAAAGTTGAAGTGGCACACACTCCTGCACCGAGATGTCGCTGCTGTTGTGAAGGGCTTCACCATGTGAGGGGAACAGCTTCCTGCCTGTCAGGGCCGCTGCGTTAGCGATGGCGTCGAAGGCTGTGCATTCCGACATCTCTTGCACGCCGGCGTGCAGGCGAGCTGTCACTCGTGATAATCCACCCACCGCGCCGCCTTGGACAAGCCGAAAGCACTATCCGCGCGACAAGCGGCAGACAGCGCAGGTTGCGAGCGTGAGCCTCAGAACCGATCGGACCGATCGTCGGCAGCACGTTGTGGGCCACAACTTGTGGCTTCCTGGCGCTCTCGGCTGTCGCAAAACGCGTGGGCAGAAGATCCTCCTCGCGCGGGCATCACTTGCAGCGGGCTTCAAGCGTGCAGGGCCCGCTCCGTCGACTATCGTAATGGGCTCCGTCCGCTCTCCTCCTTCTTCGCTCGCTCAGCACGCCGTGCCCGACGACGCGAACGCGAGTGCGGCTCGAGTCAAAGAGCTCGAAAATCAATCGCCTGCCCAAGTCGCGCGTGGCTGGTACAGTCAGCACATGTGCAGAACTCGGTGGTCGAATCTGGCATTGCCGGGCGGCTCACACCATCACCTCGAGAGCAGCGATTGCTGTGCAGCCTGCAGCTGGCCAAGGGGAAATGGCAATCAGCCCCTCCGTTCCATTCGCGCCGTGCCGCGAGCTCACCTGCAACTCCGGCCTCACATCTGCAAGCAACTTGCAGTCCTTCATGTTTCTTGTATTTATAAGTCACATCTCAACTCAGCCAATACGCGACAACATCCACGTCAACGTACATGTGTACGTGCACCTGACGCATACTGTTCTCTTTATTCCTCTCTACATGCGGTCGTAGCCGACGCTCCCGTGCTCCAACGCTACCAATAGTTTCTCCTTGAGAGCAGCACTTGTCGGATAGTCCGGGAGGATCAAGCGGCGGTCACTGGAAGCCAAACAATAATACATGCGTGATTGAGTGAGATAGATACACGATCAATACATAACAGTCCAGCTTGGTCAGGAGAAGCTTACCAGGTATTGGCCATGGGGCAGAAGCTCGCCTGCATCCGCGTGTCCACGTCGATGTACCAGCACGCAGTATCCTGCACATTTCAACAGCCATCACTGTTAATTGTATGTGGCGACATTTGGTCAATACTGGACACCACTTACCGCATTCATGGAGCGATACTTGGACTCAAAGCCGAAAACAGGAGGCAACGGCGAGCCTGACCAGAAAGTAAGCAGCTTCGAGCGGGTCTCTTGGTCGAAGCTCTCGGCAATTTCCCAGAAGTGCTGGATAACTCCACGCGACGGCGACATTCCTCGCGAGTAGATGACGTTTTTCTTCAGTCCTTCAAAATCGATCGTGCGCTCGCCACGCACCAAACGACGCAGTTCCTCCGAGCGAAAAAGCTTCAGGTCCGATTTTACAATCGTGTCGGCAAAGCCGTCACGGATTTTCTGGTAGTAGACCAGTTCGTTGCCGAAGAAGTGCTGCTGGGCACGCAGCAAGACGTACTGCGCCTTGTTGGCGTTCGTCACTTCCACCTCGCCCATTCCCTTTTGAAGCTCCATCTCCATACTCGTCGTTACGGGAGAATGCGAGGGAGCACAACCAGCATCTTCCGTTGCCGCTGTAGATTCTTCACGCGGCTCCTTCTGCTTCGCATCTGCCTCCTCGTCGACGACCACAACGTGTATAGTATATTCGAACCGCACGTCCAGCGGCTCTGCATCAAAATCATGGTCCAGCACAAATTGAAGACTGCGCTTGAACATGTCGCTGTTTTCACAATAGTCTTCCCACGACAAAGTACCGTCCCGCATCATGAATCGCCAGAACACCAGAGGAAAGTCTGCAGCAAGCGGCTGGTGGTTGCGAATCGCCAGACCCATCAAGCGGCCGATGCAGAGATACACCTTTTTGAGTGCGTCCACCTCGTTGGAGTCCACGAGCAAGTCCTTCTGCGTGAGGCTTAAGCTCTTGTCTTTGCGTTTAGCTTCAATGACCTGTTTGCTGACGTACGCCGGCCGCAGCGCAATCGTAAGCACACCTCGCCTCTGCTTATCCACGAACTCAAACAAGGGGAACAGCTCGACAAAACCGCCAGTTCGTGTCGGTCGTCCTCGTTTCGCCCGACTCCCCGTGTCAGTGTCGCCGCACTTCTTGTTAGAGCTGCCATTTCTTGGACTCTGCGACCGAGCAAGCTGGAGCCACTGCGCCCCAATCTCGAGAACATGAGGTGCTGGCTTGGCAACGGAACCTTGGACTTGCGAGTTGCCGGTCGAGAAGAAGTACCTTTGGACAATCTGGAAAAACTCGCGCGTGACACCGACACCTACGCCTGGTTCGTTGATCAGCGTGATGTTCATTTCGCCCTTCAGGTTGCTCGCCGACGTGCTGAGAATTTGCTGTAGGATGAAGTCCACATAGTTTGCCTCAGACGCGCGACTGATAGACACTGATACCGATCCGTTGCGCTCTTCGGCCAGCATGGCCAGATAATCCACTTTGTGCTCAAGGCGGATGAGCCCTGGAATCGACGCGAACGCATACAAGTCCATGCCCAACACTTTAGGATCGGATCGGATGAGCACATCCACACTGTTCTTCAGTGGGATAACTTCATCAGTAAAAGTGCTTGGGATCGGGAACGACGTAGCAATCGTCTGTAAAAGCTGTGTTTGCTCCGCAACAAACATCTTGACACGCTTTTTCTTCGCTTCTTTCTTGACAAATCGGTCCATGATCTAGCAACACACCCAAAAGAATTAGTCTACATGCACAGCAAAATAAGACTTGCGATAGCCATCGTACCTTGAACAACTTCGTAAGCGTCGCGTTTTCATCGACGACGAAGGCGGCTTCCAGCTGCTCAAACACTTGCAGAAGGTGAAGGAGCAGCGAAAAACGCTGTGGCGTTGCGATGGCGTCATCCAGGCTTCTCAGCGCCGCATTCACCAAAGACCATAGCTGTTTGACGGGCTTGATCGCTTGCTGAAAACTTTCACCGATGCCCAATTCCTTCGCGTTATCTCCAGAGCGAATCGTACGAGCGTACGGTGCGAAGAACTGGAGGAAGAGCTCAACGAGCGAGATTAGTAGATGGAACTCGATTTCTTCGTCGTAGCTTTCATCTTCGTCAATATCCGTCCGATCAAAAATGCAGAACGCGAGCTTGGTTCCTAACCAAACATATACGATTAGAAAATGAATCAAACTCCAGGGCAAGAGAAAGAAGCTCACCTGAACGGTAGAGCATTTCCGTAATGCGCTCGAAAAACTGCAGCTGGCCGCATTCCTCCATAATGGGTCGCTTGTCGGCAGTGAGAGGCGCCCCATCAGCGTAAGGATCTAGCAAATGCATCAAAATGAGACTCCACACCTTCACACGCCTCGAAAGACTGTTGTAGGACAGCATTCCGTTCAAAATCATTTTGAACGCTTCGTGAGATAGCTCCAGCACTCGTGGCACGCTCTTTTTCTCTTCTTCATCACCGAGAGCAGCAGTCTTCACGTCCAGATTGCCGCTCGATTGCTTGTCGAGCGCTCGGCGCCAGAGAGACTGGTATTCCTTCGCATTTTTAACCGACAGTGGATACACAGAGGCCACGGTGTACATCAGTCCGTCCGTATACACGGCCTTTTCCTTCTGTGCATCCGGCATCTGAGCAATCTATAACAAACCCAACAACGACAGCAAATTTCTCCGTTAAACCACTGCAAGCATTCTGGCCACACCCAAAATCTATGGCACGTACTTCGTTGAGAATCGGCACAAGACCCACTTCCGCAAGCAGCAGTGACTTAATGTAAAGACCCCGAACACCTTCATCGCCCTTACGTGAGAAAACGGAACCGACCCCTGTTCATGCCATCGGCAGTAGTAGAAAAAGCATCAGTACAGTACACACCACGCCTCATTTTTCTTTGGCCACGCACCCGAATCCTTCGTTAGCTCCAGCACAGTCCGTGTCACGTGGAAAGCTTCAACAGCACGGTCCGGCCGTGACCGCGTAAACGTCTGCTTGTCTGTGCAGTATCACCAGAACCACGCCCAAGTCAGCCCCCGTCCCGATCAGCTTGACTCTAAAGCACCAACCAACTTACCTGCTTCACTCTGCTGCTCCTGCTGCTGTTCCTCCTCCTTCTCTTCCTCCTGTTTCTTCTGCCTCTGCTTCTTGCCCCTGCCTCTGCCCTTGCCTCTCCCCGCGTCCGCCTCTTGCCTTGGCGGCTCGCAGAACTGCAGCGACCTGGCCTGGAACGCGTTGAGCTCCACCACGTGCAGCGCCGAGTGCTCCGCCGCGTTTCTGGCACTAAAGTCCGCGCCGAAGCCGCGCAGCAGCTGCAGCGCCTTCCAGTTGCCCAGCCCCGCCGCCACGTGCACCAAGCCGTTGAGTTTGTCGGGCCTGGCGTCCAGCAGCGCCTTGAGCTGGCCGCGCTGCTGCTCGTAGTCCAGCAGCTGCTTCAAGATCTGCAGCGCTGCGTCGTTCTGCGCGTCCGAGCGGCCGTTGGCCACGCAGAAGAGCAGGCAGACGGTGGCGGCGTTCACGCGCCCGTAGGCCTTGAGCAGGTTCACCCTCTTCTGGGACTGGGCCAGCAGCAGCGCCACCACTTGCGGCGCCAGGGCCATGCACGCGGCCACGAGCGGCGTGAGCCCCACGCGGTTGGCGCTGCGGTTGGTGCTGGCCACGTTGGCGCTGGCCTGGGGCGCTGCCAGCAGCGCCGCCACCATGTCCAGGCGCGCGTAGCGACAGGCCTCCACCAGCGGCGCGTCGCCCTGCGGCATGCGCCGGTTCACGTCCAGCTCGGGCGTCTGCAGCAGCGAAGAGAAAGCGGGGAAGTCGTCGCGGCGGATGGCGGCCACGAGCTGGGACGCGACGGACGGCTCGGACTTGGAGGCAGAGGGGACGCCGGTGCTGGTGGAGGTAGCGCCGCTGCTGTTGGTGGTGGTGGTGGTGGGTTTGGCAGCGCGGGGGCGCCGGGGTCGGCGACGCCCACGTGCCGAGGTCGAGGTCGACGCCATGGAGTGATCGTCGGTTGATTGCCTTCTTTCGGCTCGCCAAAGATTGGAATTAAAACGTAATTTAGCCAATCAAAATCGTGTATAATTGCGAAAATATGTCTTCTTGAGAAAAGAAAAACAAGAAGAAAGCATGTTTGAAGAAAGGTAATTGAGAAAGACCGAAAACATTCTTTCTGTGAGGCAGTTGACGTTAGTACATTGTATTAGCTCGGTAATGCAGCAGATCACGCGCGTCGAGAACGCCGAGCGCTGGTTCACATGGCGAGTGGCGGATGCGGACTCCAGTAGTGACTGGCGCAGTATGTACCCGCAGTTGGACTACTGTGACTTTTGCCTCGGCTTCCCAAGCGAACGCTTTGAGTTTGAGGAAGAGCGCGACGCCGTTTTGCTGCAATTCGTGCGCGAGTTGTCGGAGCTCAAAATCGGCGAGGTCTCGACGCGGTGGGACGACAACTGTCAGTGGGAACACCGCCTGCCCATCGACTTCCAGCACGCCAAGATCCGAGTGGGTGACGTCTTCGACTACTACACCACCAGCGAGGGTGTGTTGGAGATCCCCAAGCCACTTTCCCGTGATGGACTATCTGGAAAATGACCCACGAATTAAATTCCACCCGGACAGATTTCGTGAATCCGTCGAGCAACGCGGTGTTGAGCACTTGGAGGAGATGCAGTAAAGATTGGTGGGGTGCGTTTTTGGGCTGGTGAAGGAGGAAACAAGTCGGGCCACTTTGTCGGAGATGTAATTGCTCCTTTTTGAGTCAGTACGCGTTACTGTACAACGAACAACATATTTCTACGTAGTTGAGATTTTGCCATTTTCAATCGCATCATGCCAAAAGCTAGCAGCTCTGAAAGAATTAACCAAGTGCTGATGAGAGATCACTGCTACAAATGTTCTTAGTTACAGCTCAAACAGACGTGGAGAAATAGCTGTACGTCAATTATGTATCGAAGCGTCAATGCGAACGCGGATACACACAGTACATGTACTCCGAAGTTCGGAGTCCGAACCTATTCAGGGACGGCTATGATGTAAACGCCCTAGTTGTCGTAGATTTGTACGAATAATATTCTTTCGCGAGATCAGTCGGCTAAAATGGCGTTTTCTGCGAGTACTGTACTGTAGGCTTTCCGGCGTCACCGTCATGGCTGACATCCGGCACCTCGACAGCCAGCTCCGTGTTTGGATTGCTTCCTTCTGGCCGCACTCGCCGCTACCAAAGCGAAGCCTCGATTTTTTTCCTCACAGCCTGACCGCTTCGGCACAGGCAGCTCAATCTGCCAGCTATCCCAGCTACGTGAAGCTTGGCGCCAGCTGGAGTGCTTCAGCAATTTTTTCTGACAGTAAAGTGCAACCACTGGAGAGTGCTTACGTACACAGTCTTTTTTTGATGGGGGTCGAGGGGGGGTGAATGTGATATAGAAGAGGACCAACGGAGGCTCGCGGTTGCGAGGAGCGTAGCCGCAGCAAACCCGCGCGGGGTGCCCGCGTAGCAGGGCCGCGCGGTATTTGCGGAGGCGGGCCCAGCGACGAGCATTCCAGCGAGCCGAGCACTGTTCTCGCCAGGTGAGAGAATCTTTTTATCGCAGGAGCGCAGCGACTGCCTTTGCGGAGCGCAGCGGAGCAAAGCCATTTCCCGCGGATGACATCCGTCCTGCGGGAAGGTCGTCATATTGTGGGGTGATGGGCTGCTATACAAACTCCAAGATATCACCGAAAATAGACTGTGTACGTAAGTCCTGCCGCAACCACTGCAGCTAGAGTAATGGCAGCTCCCGTTACAAATGTCGTAAAGGCACCTACACTTCACCTTTGTCGGTCGTAGCAACGTTGCATGGTCCGACGTGGCGGCAACCGTCACGGCCAGCAAAAAATGCATCGACCACCGCACCACCACCAGCATACCAGCAACCATCTCGTGGTCTCCGGTGCTTGCAGCCAAACTCCGCCACTGTACACATCAGATCGAACTTGCTCGAGGCGTCCTCGCAGCAAGGACAATCCGGTAGCAATTCACAAAGAATTCAGTGCAATCTATCCGAACAGCCCCTTGTGTTGCGCGACCCATCTACGCGATTCACATGCTACGTAGCGCAACGTACTATGTGAATCACCTAGATGGGTCGCGCAACACAAGGGTGGCCCACACCATGTTACTTGATCGATTTTCACCTTTTTTCGCCGAAAAATCGGCAATCTGTCCCGCCTTTTTCCCAGTCGCAGCACGCAAGGTACAGTACAAAGTCTCCTTCGCGACGTTCAGTCCGTCTCTTAGTCGCACAAGGGCAAGTGTTCGACCGATGCCCGCCTCCGCCGCCGAGCCGCAGGACGACGGCCTCGCCGTGACGCTGGACGCCGTGGTGGCCGACCCGCACCTGCACGCGCTGTTCCTGCAGCACCTGTCCGCCTCGGACCCCAAGGGCTTCGCGCGGCTGCTCTTCCTCGTGAGCGTCGAGGAGTTCAAGAAGGTCCCCAGCGAGGACAAACACTCTGTTTCTTCTTCTTCTCCCAGCGCCCCCGATGATGACGCCGCCGACTCCGACGACGACGCGCGCGCGCACCGCCGGCAGTACGCGAGCAAGATCATCGCCAAGTTCATGCGGCCCGACGCCTTCCTGGACATCACGTCCGAGAACCTGCGCATCCTCAACAAGTCGGTCTGGAGCTTCGGCAAGCTGCTGAGCAACGACCTGATGCTGTACTCGGGGCTGGCGGCCAAGTCCGACCTGTTCCAGGATGCCGAGGTGGCCGTCAAGAGGGCGTTGCAGCCCAGCTTCCGGCAGTTCGCGGCCACGCCCGAGTTCGCGGCGCTCGTGGCCAGCTCCAGACTCACGTACGTGGACGCGGACGACAGCACGGACGAAGACCAGCAGCAGATGGAGGAGGAGAAGAGCCCCGCCTCCGTGTCGGACGGCAGCGTGGGGGTGGCGTCGCCCTGCCGCGCGCCGTCCTCGGCGTCGTCTACGCCGCGGCAGAGTCGCGTCCGGAGACAGCGCACGGCCACGACGTTTCTGACGCTGGAGCGGGTGCTCGGCAACCGCAGATTGTGCAGCGTCTTCTGGGTGTTTTTGTTCAAGGAGCGCACGCACGAGCAGCTGAGTCTGTGGATGGACTTTAGGTACCACCTGCTGCCGGTGCTCGAGGACTTTATCAACGCGACGCAGGATGACAGCGAGGAGGAAGATGGAAAGCAGGAGAACGACCAGCAACATGACAGCGAGGAACGACAAGCTGGAGAACTCATTGAGCAGCTGCTGGCGGTGGGCAGTCGCATTGCTGCCAAGTACCTGACTGCGAGCGCGAGTACACGTGTCACTTTTGTCGGTGATGCGGAGCAGGCGCTGCTGCGCGACTACGAGTTACGGGTGGCGTGTTGTCTGGATGCTGGTAGCTTCTCTCTCGCGGACGCTGAGGTTCTGCTGCGAACGGTGGAGCGCATTCAATCGGTCATTCAAGCCAACCTCAAGGTCAACCACTTCGTTCGCTTTATGGGAAGCGAATCGTTCAAGTCACTTGTGGCATCCTATCAAAGTCGCCTGCTGAGCCCGTCTGGTGCCTCGAATGCCGTCACGGCCGCGGCCTGCGATGGCTCCAGTACTGCTTCAGACAGCAGCATGACTACGCTGCAGGAGTTGTTCCAGTGCATGAATGTGGCATCGCACCAACCGCAGCGGGTGCGCAGTAAATCCTTCACGCTACGGGAGCTCTTTCAAGGCCAGTTACGTGGTGAACCGCAGAGCAAGTCCCTCGTCAGCTCGGTGCTGAGTTTTCGGCTGGATGTGAATGACCGGTCGCGTCCTGAAATCATCAAGGAAGTTTTGCACACGCTGGCGGACCCGAACAACCGCAGCGAAAGCAGCAGTGACCTATACCATCATCACGCCATTCCGGATCATGTCGAGGCTTTCTTCCGTCCGGCAGGAGCGGATGTGATCCGCTCCACAACTCGTCCGGATCCCTCGCTTTTTCACATGACTATTGGAAATGCCGAGAAGGCGTTCTATGGTGCCTGCCTCACACGATACGTACCGCTGAACGACTCGAGCAAATTGGGTCCGTTGGAACAAGTGCTGCAAGAGACCGAGGGCCTCGAAGTCTACGTTCCTGCTGGTCTGTGCATCATCAGCCGGTATCCGATTCTCGACACGCTTAAGCAGCGCCTTGACGCTCTACATGCGGCCATGCAGGACGATGAGGCATACCTCTCCGATGTAAACTGGTTGCCCTCGGCAGCACAAATGGCTGGATTACTCTGCCCGTTCGACTTTGCTGCCGCCACAGCCACTGAGGACGCCGTGACTTCTCTCTCGGCACTCGACAAGTATGTGGATTTCAGCATGGAAGAGCTGTTCAGCTGTCTCTCGGTCGAGCACGTGGTCGCTCTGGTGACGTGCATGCTTCTTGAACGACAGATCGTGCTAGTGAGCTCCAGATATTCGGTGCTTACGTCCGTGGGTGAAACATTGAAGAGCTTGATTGCCCCTCTGCAGTGGAGTCACGTGTTTGCCCCCATCCTGCCAAAGAGTATGATCGAGTGCTTGCAATGCCCCACTCCGTATTTGTTCGGCGTGCACTCGAGCTATCGGGCGGAGTTGCGCGAGATGCTCGAGCGCGAAGGGTGTGGTGACGGCATTGTCGTGGTGGATCTGGATGCAGACACGATGAGCTCACCTGGCCGACCGCAGCTTCCAGAATCTGTCCGTGGCCCGCTCTCCTCTCGCTTGCTGCAACTGCTCAAGCCAAAGGTGTACTTCAGCGACTTCGTGCCGATGCTCAGCAGCAAGACAGATGCAATGCAGGCACGGCGGTTTCCGCAGGGCCATGTGCGGACTTGCTTCCGTGAGGCGGTGGCAACTCTGCTTCGGACAGTCGAGGAGTTCCGCTTCGTGCTCTCCGACGATTTTGACTACGTGGTGGTTTTTGACCGGATCGCATTCATGCGCCGACTGCCACCTCGCGAGCAGTCCTTCTACCGCAGCTTCCTGGAAACCCAAGTTTTCTCGCACGAGATTGCCTCGGTGGATATTTAGGCTATGTGAAGCAGGTGTAATAACGTTAGAATGAAAAAATGCAAAAACTAGATTGGTCATTAGTACATTGCCGTTCGGTATCCTACATTGAGTTGCTTCCAGTACAAGTAATACCTGTCACAGCTTACATGATTCCACAGGGTCCATTGCGATCCTGAACCGAGCTGCTAGAAGAACGCAAGGCCGCTGCTTGCACCCCACTTCCGCTCCTGGACAGGCCGCGGAACTCGAAGTTACGACGAAGGTATCCGCGTAAATGTCTGTGCTCCTTTTTCAACAGAGCCACAGAGTCATCCAGCGACTTCTTCAGTGAGATCATGGCTGCCGCGTCGGCAAGCGCTGCCGGCTGCCGATCGGTGCCAATTTCTGCCTGACCCTGTTGCAGCTGCTCGCATGCAACTTGTACGCGGAATGCGGCCTTAGATACACGCATCGCAGCAACATACGCCGATGAACCCTTCAGCGAATGTGACTCTCGTCGAGTCACCGCGATATCACCTTGCCCGTACGCTGCCAAAATGCGCGACATAATAGCTTCACAGCTCACTGTGAACTTTTCGAGTAAGCTCATGAAGAGTTCTTCGTGGCCACCACACTGCTGTACACCCAACGAATAGTCGACGGGGTCACCCTCAGGAATGGCAATGCTCGCCGGGTCCATCGTTACGCGCATCGCAGCATCACTCTCGGTGGTAGCGCTCGCATGATCGACACTGGGTGGTCCTCTGACGCCGCCTCTAGCGGCCGGGCTACTGATATTCAAACGCTCAAGCATAGCTGCAATCGGGTCTCCCGATGCTTGATCGTCCGAGCTCTTGTCCGATTCATACCGTTGCAAACTCAAAGGTGTGTTGTCATCTCGGCCACCTTCAGTTACTGCTCTAGTTCGGGCACTCTGTGCCTCGGAAACAGAGTTCGGCGATAGAGGTTGCTGAGAAGTTGCGGAAGTTGGGGCCGAATCCTTTTTGTCCTTCTTGTTGCCCATGAAGGGCGGGTGGCTCCACAAAGTTGGATTGCTATGCGATGACACGTGATCAGATGTCTCGGTACCTTCCAGTGGCTTGTCCTTCATGTTCGGCAAGGTCGCAGAGGTTTTGTTAATCTGCTTCCAGTCTGGAATGTCAACAACAGCACCACCAGTATCCCGCTGGAGTGTCAAGAGGCCACTAGAGCGGGTACTGTTTCCAACTGAAGATCCCAGGCTGAAGATTGATGTTGTTGGCACGGCGGTGCGTACAGTAGGACCAATCTGGCGCCTAATTGCCATGGGGTCATCCAACTCCAAGTTCGAAATCGCTCGCGCGAGATCAAGCTGCTGCATGTGGCGTGAGGCCGGAGCAAGTCTGGAACCCGATTCGTCCTGCCCGCTGTAGAGGTCCGCATCGTCAGCATCACTGTCCAGCGATGGCCGCGGGGTTGGTGATGTACTCGGGTATGCAGTCGGTACACCATCAAGCTCCACACCCGCGCGAGATCTTGATGAAGCTGGCGATGAAACGGATCCCATTGGTGGAGCGGCAGGAGCGGCAGAAGTAGGTACTGCCTCAGAACTTGCAGGAGGAAAATCATCCGATCCAGCGACAGAGGAGGTCGAGGCCGTCTTAGGGCCGAGATAACGAACGCGCATCCATTGTCGAATAGCCTTCAACAAACTATTCTTCGAGATCGGCTTCACCATAAACTCGTCCATACCTGACCCCAGGCACTTTTGGCGATCGCCGCTCATGGCATATGCAGTCAAGCCAAGAACAGGAATACGGGGTAGATCGTTTTCGCGTTCAAACTGACGAATTGCTTTCGTCGCTGTATATCCGTCCATTACGGGCATTTCACAGTCCATGAAGACGAGATCAAACTTGGTATGGTTCTCTGTATAAGCCTTCACAGCATCTCGACCATTCACTTCCCATTGGAGGAGATGGTCTGCCTCCTGAAGAAAGCACTTCACCACTTCCCAGTTAAACTCGTTGTCCTCTGCCACCAATATCCTTGCCTGCCGCGGAATCACAACCTTTGCCGTGTTAGCAGCATTTGCAGCAGCTGCGCTTGCAGTGCTATCGCTTGAGTTTACGTTCGATGTATCCATGTTAGGGGGTGCAACGCCAGCATCCGTGAGTAGTTCGTTCGCAGCATAGAATAGCCCCTTAGCGTCAATATCGTCAAGCAGACGGACAACAACTGTGAAGTAGAAGTTGCTGCCCACGTCCAGCTCACTGTCGACACCAATTTGGCCATCCATCAGCTCAGCAAGCTGCTTGCAAATTGCAAGTCCCAAACCCGATCCAGTCGGATTGTTTTGACGAGTGCGCTCAAGCTTCGTAAATAAGGAAAAGAGACGCATCTTCTCTTCCGCGTCCATACCGATGCCGGTATCGATGACTTGGAATAACAACTTCTTGAATGCCTTCGGGAGCTCTGGCGTGTAAACGACACTACATGTGACCGTAATAGAGCCTTCATTGGTGAACTTGATCGCGTTTGACAGCAGATTCAACAGAACTTGACGCAGACGCACGACATCGCCAATTGCAACCTTCGGCACGTTGTCATCACACTTCAGTTCTAGCTTGAGTCCACGCTCCCGGGCCTTGAACTTGAAAATCTCAATCGAATAGTCCAATAGTTCATGCATCTGGAAGGGAGCAGCCGAAATTTCAAGATGCCCAGCCTCGATCTTCGACAAGTCCAGAATGTCATTGATCAGATTGAGCAGTAGCGAGCCTGATACATATGCCATGTGAACGTATCTCTCAGGAGCCTTATCGAGGGGCTGTTCCTTCAGTAACTCCAGCATTCCGAGCACGCCGTTCAACGGGGTTCTCAACTCATGGCTAAAGGAGGCCAAGAAGTTCACCTTGGCAGCTTCCATGTGCTTCCTTGCAGTGTAATCTTGTCCAACACCAATCACACCACGAATATTTCCATGCATATCCTTCTTACTTGAAGCGTTCACAAGTAGCAGCAGGAACACGCCACGCTTCGTCGTCATGGGAAGCTCCATCTCGCCAACGTCAATACCAATCAACGCCTGGTTCAGCAACTGTCGCACTTGCTGTCTGCTTTCCGGAATAATGAAAGTATGGACTAGCGAAAGACCCAGCACAGTTGACTTGTGGTAGCCAGTGATCTCCTCGATCTTCTGGTTCCACTCGTTAATGCAACCATTGGTGTCAATGCCAAAAATCGGGGCGTTCGCCGTATCAATCAGTCGGAAGTATTCATGTTCCTGGGCGATACGATCGGTGATGTCTTGACCGATGCCGACAACGCCAACGATGCTACCATTAGAATCGTATCGAGGCGTCGCGTTAAGTAAAATCTCGATTCTTGTACCGGGGCGCGTAATAAGAGGGAATTCAAAATTTGCGGTTTCGACGCCTCTCAGAGCTTGAGACAGCACTTCAGCCACAATTGGTCGGAACTCTGGCGAAATAAAGGTCTCGACTAGGTTTTCACCCATAACTTCGTCGATAGCGTAATTTGTGATCTGTGCTGCCTTCCTGTTCCAGATATTGACACACATATTGGCATCAACGCCAAAAATGGGAGCGTTGGCTGTGTCAATCAGGCGACTGTACTCCTGCTCCTGAGCAATGCGCTCCGTGATATCCTGACCAATGCCCACCATGCCCTTTACTTCACCGTGTTCATTGTATCGAGGCGTGGCATTTAACAGAATCTCCACGCGTCGACCAGCCTTCGTGATCAACGGAAACTCGAAGTTCGCGGTCTCCACACCTTCGAATGCCTTCTCGAGCACACTGCGCACGGGCACCTTGTATTCCTTCGAAATGAATTCAGCAACCAGGTCCTTGCCAAGCACATCCTCATTCGTGTACTGCATGATATCGGCAGCCTTTCGGTTCCAGATATTCACACGCCCGCTTGAATCAACACCGAAAATCGGGGCATTCGCCGTATCAATTAAACGGCTGTACTCCTGCTCTTGGGCGATACGATCCGTAATATCCTGTCCAATACCAACCATGCCGATCACTTCCCCATGTTCGTTGAAACGAGACGTAGCGTTTAGCAAAATCTCTACACGCCTTCCAGCCTTTGTCATCAGCGGGAACTCAAAGTTTGCTGTCTCAACTCCTTCAAGTGCCTTGGACAAGACAAGACCGACCGCTTCGCGGTAGTCCTCCGTGATAAACTTCTCCACCAGGTTCTCGCCCATCACATCAGTCGGTGTGTACTGCGTGATCTCAGCAGCCTTCTTGTTCCAGATATTGACGAGGCCATTCGCGTCAACACCAAAAATCGGGGCATTAGCCGAGTCGATCAGTCTAGCGTACTCCTGCTCTTGCGCGATGCGATCAGTGATATCCTGGCCAATTCCAACTACACCAACGATGTGCCCGTGGTGATCGAAACGAGCTGTTGCATTCAGCAGGATGTTGAGTTTTCGTCCATTTTTCGTGATGACTGGAACTTCGAAGCTGGCAGTCTCGTTTCCTCGCAACGCGTTCGACATGATATCATATACAATTGACTGATACTCGGGTGCGATGAAAGTTTCAACGTACTTCTCGCCGAGCACTTCCTCCAGGTTGTAGTTCGTGATCTGCGCTGCCTTCTTGTTCAAAATATTCACGCACATGTCTGCATCGATACCAAAGATCGGGGCATTGGCAGTATCGATTAGTCGGCTGTACTCCTGTTCCTGAGCAATGCGATCCGTAATGTCCTGACCGATACCAACCATACCCATCACTTCACCCTGCTCATTGTAGCGAGGCGTAGCATTAAGCAGAATTTCCACTCGCCGGCCAGCTTTTGTAATCAACGGGAACTCGAAGTTGGCTGTCTCTACGCCTTCGAAAGCCTTTTCAAGGACACAACGAACCGGGACACGATACTCTTCCGATATAAACTTCGCGACGAGATCCTCCCCAAGAACATCCTCGGTAGTGTACTGCATGATATCAGCTGCCCTCCGGTTCCAAATGTTCACTAGGCCATTGGAATCAACACCAAAAATGGGGGCATTCGCCGTATCAATCAGGCGCATGTATTCCTTTTCTTGTGCAATCCGATCGGTGATGTCTTGACCAATACCAACCATGCCGATCACTTCCCCATGTTCGTTATTCCTGGGTGTAGCGTTCAACAAAATCTCCACTCGTCGGCCAGACTTCGTCATCAGCGGGAACTCAAAGTTTGCTGTCTCAACTCCTTCAAGTGCCTTGGACAAGACAAGACCGACCGCTTCGCGGTAGTCCTCCGTGATAAACTTCTCCACCAGGTTCTCGCCCATCACATCAGTCGGCGTGTATTGCGTGATCTCAGCAGCCTTTTTGTTCCAGATATTGACGAGGCCATTCGCGTCAACACCAAAAATCGGGGCATTAGCCGAGTCAATAAGCCTCGCATATTCCTCCTCCTGAGCAATGCGATCAGTGATATCCTGGCCAATACCCACGACGCCAACAATACGCCCGTGCTGATTGAAGCGAGCCGTCGCATTCAGTAAAATGTTCAGCTTCCGTCCAGTCTTGGTTATCACTGGAACTTCAAAACTAGCTGTTTCATCTCCATGCAACGCTTTGGACATAATGTCGTACACGATAGCTTGATACTCCGGCGCGATGAACTTTTCCACATATTTCTCACCAAGAACCTCCTCAGCTGCATAGTTCATAATTTGCGCTGCCTTCTTGTTCAGAATGTTCACGCACATGTTGGCGTCGACGCCGAAGATTGGAGCATTAGCCGTATCAATCAATCGGCTATATTCTTGCTCCTGCGCAATACGATCCGTAATGTCCTGGCCAATGCCCACCATTCCCATCACTTCTCCTTGCTCATTGTACCGTGGAGTAGCATTCAACAAGATCTCTACTCGCCGTCCGGCCTTGGTGATCAATGGAAACTCGAAGTTGGCAGTCTCCACACCTTCAAAAGCCTTTTCCAGGACGCTTCGCACTGGAACCTTATATTCTTCGGAAATGAATTCTGCAACCAAGTCCTTCCCAAGGACATCTTCGGTAGTGTACTGCATGATGTCGGCAGCCTTCCGATTCCAAATGTTGACTAAACCATTCGAGTCGACGCCAAAAATTGGAGCGTTTGCAGTATCGATGAGGCGCATGTACTCCTTTTCTTGCGCAATCCGATCCGTGATGTCCTGGCCGATTCCTACCATTCCCATTACTTCGCCTTGCTCGTTATACCGTGGGGTAGCGTTCAACAGAATCTCTACTCGCCGGCCAGATTTCGTGATCAATGGGAACTCAAAATTCGCAGTCTCGACGCCCTCAAACGCCTTCTCCAAGACACTACGCACGGGAACTTTGTACTCCTCCGAAATAAATTCTGCAACCAAGTCTTTACCCAGAACATCCTCGTTCGTATACTGCATGATATTGGCTGCCTTTCGGTTCCAGATGTTCACACAACCGTCAGAATCGACACCGAAGATCGGAGCATTCGCAGTATCAATCAGACGCATGTACTCCTGCTCTTGTGCGATACGGTCCGTAATATCCTGTCCGATACCCACCATGCCAATAACTGCGCCGTGCTCATTGTACCGAGGCGTCGCATTAAGCAGTATCTCTACGCGTCGACCTGTTTTGGTGATCAACGGAAACTCAAAGTTTGCCGTTTCAACACCGCTTAGAGCTTCAGAAAGCACATAGCTCACCGCCTCCTGGTAGTCCTTCGTGATAAATTTTTCCACAAGGTGCTCACCCATAACAGCATCGGCCGGATATTGCATAATCTCCGCAGCCTTTTTGTTCCAGATGTTCACACGGCCTTTAGAGTCTACTCCGAAGATAGGGGCGTTAGCAGTGTCGATCAATCGGATAAGCTCTTGCTCCTGCGCAATTCGTTCCGTGATATCTTGTCCGATGCCCACAACTCCAAAAATTTGGCCCAGCTCATCATATCTGGGAGTAGCATTTAGCAGGATCTCAACTCGACGTCCAGTCTTGGTGATGAGGGGGAAATCAAAGTTATTGGTTTGCTCGCCTTCAAAAGCTCTTTGAAGCTCCAGTTGTACTGTAGCTCGATGCTCCTCTGCAACGAAGCGGTTGACCAGATCTTTACCCATCACCTCTTCCGCTGAATATTGAGTGATCTCAGCAGCCTTGAGATTCCAAATATTCACCAAGCCATCACGATCAACGCCAAAGATCGGTGCATTTGCCGCGTGAATCAACCGGTTGGTTCCCTTTTCCTGTGCCATTCGAATTGTGATGTCTTGCCCAATACCTACAACACCAATGACGACACCCTTTTCGTTGTAGCGCGGTGTGGCATTTAGCAAGATCTCGAGGCGGCGGCCATCCTTTGTGATCAGTGGGAATTCAAAGTTTGCGGTCTCCTGTCCCTCTAGTGCTTGAGACAACACCGTCCAGACCGCCTCCCGAAAGTCCTCAGGGATGAAGTTTTCGACCAAATTTACTCCAAGCACTTCTTCATTCGGGTACTGTGTCGTCTCAGCAGCTTTGCGGTTCCAGATATTCACACAGCCATTTCCATCGACACCAAAGATTGGAGCATTAGCAGTGTCAATAAGACGTGTGTACTCCTGCTCTTGGGCGCGCCTGTCAGTAATATCCTGACCAATTCCAACAGCCCCGCAAACGTTGCCAAAGTGATCGTACTTGGGCGTCGCGTTCAGCAAAATATCCAGTCGGCGTCCACTTTTAGTGATCAAAGGGAAGTCAAAGTTTGCCGTTCCTGTCCCCTCTAAAGCTTTCGACAAAACTTTAGCAACTGCATCTCGGTAGTCCTCGGATATGAATTTAAACAACTCCTGTCCGATCGCGTCCTCGTTTGTATACTCCGTGATAGCAGCAGCCTTTTTGTTCCAGATAATCACCTCGTAATTGCAATCGACACCAAAAATGGGAGCATTTGCAGTGTCAATCAGCCGGCTGTACTCCTTCTCCTGGATGATACGATCCGTTATATCCTGGCCGATGCCCACGACGCCAACAAGCTTCCCTGTGTGATCATACCGCGGCGTAGCATTAAGCAGGATTTCCACCTTTCTTCCAGTCTTGGTAACCAACGGGAACTCGAAATTCGCCGTCTCCGTTCCCTGAAACGCACTCTGGAAGACTGCAGCCACTGCAGGTCGAAACTCCTCCGAAATCAGCGTGTCGACGAGATCAACGCCCATGACCTCATCTGGCGAGTATTCACTAATCTGCGCAGCTTTCGAGTTGAAAATGACCACTCGGCCCTCGGTATCCACGCCGAAAATGGGCGCGTTGGCCGTCTCGATCAGTTTCCTGTACTCCATCTCCTTGGTGTTTCTCTCCGTGACGTCCTGTCCAATAGCCACGACGCCCATCACAGACCCCAGCGTGTCGAACCTCGGGGTCAAGCACAGCACGATCTCCACTCTGGATCCTCTGGCCGTCACCAGCGGCAGCTCGAAATCTGCGCCTGCGATGCCCGTCAGAGCCTGGTTGATCTTCTCCGACACGATTTTCCTGAAGCTCTCGTCCACTACAGGCAGCAGGGGCTCACCCACCATGTCCACACTAGCATATCCCGTCATGGACACAGTCTTGGAGTTCCAGACCGTGATGTTCCCTTCCTTGTCCAGCTCAATGATGGGCGCGTTGGCCTGCATCATGACCGTAGCGTACTGCTTCTCCTGGATGGCCCACTCCGTCACGTCCTGGCCCACGCCGTAGACGCCCACGCACGCGCCATCTTCAGCCAGCAAGGGCGTCATATTGGTCAGCACCTGCGCGTTGCGGCCCGTGGTGTTTCTCAGCGGGATGCGCAGCTCCAGCTCCGGCCGCTTGAGCTCGATGCAGTTCTCCAGAGTCTCCATGACCTCCTGCTTGCGCTGCATACCGTACACGAAGTCAGTCAGCGGACGGCCGATGACGCGCCCGGCCTCGAAGCCCGTGATCTCCTCCATGCGCGGGTTCCAGAGCGCCACGCGGCCGTCGGTGCGGACGCCCAGGGCGGGCGCGTTGGCGTCGTGCAGCATGCGGAAGAGCTCCTGCACGCGCGGCCAGGCAGCGGAGCCTGCGTCTGTGTCCTCATTGGCGTTTGGTGCGTCGGTCGGCGCTGGTGGCGGTGCTGCTACTGCGGCGGCGTCGGGCGGCCGGCGGCCGCGCTTCCCCTTGGACGGCGCCATGGCAAAATGCGGAATGGAGTGATTGTCACTTGAGGTCTGTATGGGGATTTGTATGGGTGATGGCCGCTGACGACATGTACGTGCCTGTCTGAGCAGTCCTCCATGAGGGCGCGAATATAGACAGGTAAAAGGTGGATTTGTGTGACACGAGAGCGATTTAAGGAGATGTTACCCCGTTTTAGGATGGAGGTAAGTGCGCAAACGATCGTGACACGATGTGGCGCGGGTGCATCAGGCTCGAAAGAAATATTGAGCGGGGACGATTAGAGCAACGGGCTCTACTTGGCGAGGTTGCTGCGCGCAAGCTCGTTCGTTGCTGCTGGACAGCTTGATGAACTGTGACTCGGTGATAGAGGCTGCTTTCTTGTGAGAAGAATATGTATTGAGCATGGCTATTGGTGGGTGCTTGGTGCCGCTCGGTGTAAGAAGTGGCAGACGAGTTCGTCTGCGGCACCTCGGTCGTTAATCGACGCTGACGATTCCTCTGAAGCAGAAGTGTCGAGACGATTCGGTGTGAAGACGCGAGGGTTAACTCATGCAACGAGCATCGATCGAGCAAATAGAGCTGGGTTGTAGGTTGCAACAAAACTCTTTGAGCGGGACTGTCTCGTGTTCATCGCTTTATACATGTATTTGTCGATTCAGATACTGGCAGCCCACAACGCATCGCGCAGCTCAAGGCGCAATGGTCGTACCAGCTGCACTTCTCGTACAGCGAATCACCCTCGTCTCCACCGCCGTTGCCGGACAACGAGGACCCCAATCCACTCGCTTCAAGCGGCCGCTGCTCTTCTTGAACTCTCAAGGCCTTGGCCACTAGCGGAGTGACTTCAGCACGTGCATCCCTGAAAGTGATCGTAACGATGACGAGCGTGGAAATCAGCTTGAACATTTTCCGACGAGGACTTGCTTGAGGAGTTAGAGGCGAGTTGGCAAATGGATGTGGCCTCATAGGCACCAGCAAGGTGCAGACAATCAAGTAAAATGCGCGCCATGTGTTCTTAGAACGCCTCGCTCCTGTATTTCTGCAGGTTCGACGGAGCATAGTCGTCGACTTGTCATGGTCACTTCAATGTAGCCATCTCCATGTTGTGCTTTTCTACTAAGTGCGACATCCATCCTAAGTACGACGGGTATCATTGTCGCAATGAGCGAGTTTCGCCAAGCTACAGCGCATGTGGACGCGCTCGAGACGCATCTAGCGCGCGTCCAGCAGTCCGTTGCCAATAACACAACCGATGTCACTCTAGAAGAGAGCTTCAACTTCATTTTGGTGGGTTCGCGGCCTTCCTGCGCGCAAAATTGACGTCGCAGTCGTTATCCGTAGCTCGCTACGCGATGATAACATTCTCCACTAACTCTGTAATACTGTCTTCATCTGTGCCTCTGCAGACTGCTATTGCAGGTGATGTGGACGTTATGATCGAGAAGTTTCGGGCGCGCTGCTCTATGGTGGATCCCGTGACGAACCAGCCTCGGTTCGGCCCTAACATGCTGGCAAAAGTTCAAGATCTGCTGCGTCGCTACGACGAAGTGAAGCTCGCAATGGAGGAGGAGGCCCCGCTGCGTCTGCAGGTGGAAGCAAAGGTCAACCAGTTGACAGCTGAAGAGGCTGCCAAGAAGCAGGAACAAGCTGCTCAAGAGAAGAAAGAGAAGGAGGCTCAACGTGCAGCAGAGCTGGCTCGTGAACAAGAGCAGGAGCGGCATCTTCAAGGAGCTCGTGAGCGAGAAGCAGAGCAGCAACGCGAAGAACTGCAGAGGATTGAAGCGCTGGCCGCTGCCGCGCAGGAGAAACGAGAGCAGCGAGAGAAGGAACGTGCTGAGGAGGAACTACTGCGGCAGCTCGAGGAGGAGGAGCGTGAGAAGTTGAATGCGTCGATTCCGCACGGCAAGGAGGGGCTCGAGAGAGCTATTGCAATGCTGAAGGATAGCACAGGTAGCGAGGTGCGTCGTATTCGTGTTTGTTGTTAGGGGGAGTGAGTGAGTGTGCTTACGTTTGGGGGGCCAGGCGCTGTATCGTCAATCTCTGCAGAAGCTGTTGGCTGTTGTCAGCAACATCTGCTCGTCACCGGAAAATACTGCGTTCCGACACATTCCGAAGGAAAATGCCCACTTCCACGCGGACTTGGGTCAATACGCCGGTGGGCATCAGTGTCTACTTGCGCTGGGCTTCAAGGAACTCCAACAAGGAGATGAAGCCCAGCTCAGAGCGGTCTTCGTTTTAGAGGTAACATGAAATGGTGTAGTATATAATTTATTATATTGTGAGCTGACTGGTTCGTGTACTACTATAGGAACCCGATCTATCGGAAGATTTAGATGCCTGGAGCAACTGGTTCGACGAGCTCAAGGAGATGCAGAGTTTCGTGGAATACAAGTTGAATTGAAGATGCTGCTGGAATAAAATTCATGCGGATCACCCTGGCAATCCTGTCTCTATTGTTGTCAGAAAGTTTATACGTTCTAGATACATTGGATATTGTTGCGGGACTCCTTTCGCACGAGCTCGACTACGGCAGGGTGGGTCACTTTGGACATTACCGTGGCAAACTCATCTGGAGTGAGACAGACAATGCTTCGGCCCTCCGAGGTGAATGTCTCCAACGCAGTGAAAAAGCCGTCGAGAGGTCCCGACTCGGTCGATTCAGGAGCAGCTTCGTGTCCGTGGTGTTTCTTTCGCGCGCGAATGTGCTTCGTGATCAATTTCATGGTGAAGACAAGCCCTGCCGATGATACTTTACCCGAACCGACAGCGTCCAAGTGCTGGAAAAAGCGCGTGACGTCAGCTGAGCTGAGGCTAGCTGTGTTCTCAGCATTGGCCACTGGATTGAACTCAACTCTTCGAAGACCTTCTAGCACCAACTCCACCTCCATTTTCTTGCGAACTTCAGCATCGAGACCACGCAAGATCCGCTCCTGCTCTCGTGAATACTTTTCGATCTCTTCGACGCGAGTGCCCACAATGGTGCAGTCGCGATAGCTTTTGGCTTGGTCAGCAGCAAGCTTATCCTCTCTTGCCGTTGGTGTTCCCGACGGAGGTACGCCAACCAGAGTGCTCAACATCGGCCCAGGATTTAGCGGGAAGAGGGCGCTGTCTTGGGCCACCGAGATCTCCATGTGGAGCATGGCGAACCACATGAATGCATCGTCGTCAAGAGCCACGTTCATGAACACGACCGAGCGCACCAGTGCGTTGCTCGTCGCCACCGTGAGCTTGATACCGTTGAAGCAGTCATCGTCGCTGAACAGCTCGACCTCACAATCTCGCAACGCAACTTCTACCAGTGTATCACCCTTGTGGTTTTGTGCATCCTCAACGCGGAACATGCCGTTTGCCATGCGGCATCGGTGGAGGACCCACTCATCAGCAGCGCGGAATTTCACCTTGAGACTGCCTTCCTTGACGGCTGGAGCACGGAAGATCAGCCGCTTGGCCTGCTTGTAGCACCCCTTCTTCTGTCGCAGCGTGTGCCAAATGGTGTCGACCGAGTCGTGCATCATGCCGAACTGCGAGATGCCGACCAACACGCTTCCCTGTGGGATAATGGCAGACGAATAGTTAATCTCTGATGCCGGAGTTGGCGACTCGACAGGGGACGACGACCCCGACGATGGCGACAAGGTTCTGGCTGAGCCGCTGGACGTGGCAGTCGTCAGCATACTCACTCGACGTACGAGCGCTGCCATTGTAACTCGTCTCGGAGATTTTGGTACAACTGGCTCGTGGCTCAATGCGAAGATCCTCTTCTTGTGCTTCTCCAGGACAATACCAGCACTAGCCTCCGAGGCCACATCGAGCGTGTAGATCACACTGTTGCGCAGTAATCTCTGGATGTCACCATGGAAGATACGTTGGTAGCGTGCTCGCTCCACCGCAGCAGCAGCTCCGCGAATCACGTCCATCCAGCGACGTGCCTCTGCGGCACTCCCTGGGGCGAAAGATACTTCACAACCGAGGCTGCGAACGGTGAAGGCGTTGGCCTTGTCCAGTAGTGGAGTGACTCGACAAGTTGGCAGCAATTGTACTTCGAAGATCGATCCCAGCTTCCGCTCGCTCTTCTTCACTCGCAGCATCCCGTTGTCGAGCTCGACGTAGTGCTGCTTCCACGGCCCTCCAGGTTTGGGCTGGGCTTCAATGAAGCCTTGCACTTGATGCGGGTTGGCTTCCTGGCTGCCTGCTAGTCCCGGTTGTTTTCGTGGTCCACCGTTGTGGCGATACTTCAACGCGATAATTCGCAATCGGATAGCGAGGATCCAATGCGTCCGTATCTGTTCTGTTGGGGCTGCCAGGATGATGTAAGCCTGGCCGGTTGTCACGATGAAGGGGTAAAATGCTGCTACGTTCGAGCCCTTCGGTCGTACTTCGTTGTTTTTCAAGCTCGTGTCTCCAGTATCGACTCCATTTCTGTCCTCGTTTTCACGGCGCATTTTCTCGATGTTCTTGATACTTCTCAGCGTCTGTGGTGACGGATCGACCGGGATGGAGTACGACGCAAAGACCGAGAGCTGCCGCAAGTACGTCGTGCTCTCTTGTCCGGAAAAGCTGGTACCGGTGAGTGCGAACTGCTTCATAGTTTTCGTCTTGTGGTCCGAGGGTTTGCAGAATCGAAGTGTCGAGCGTCCAAGCTCCACGTACCGAGCCTTCCAGCGGTATTTGGTGCGTAATACGAAGCGTTTGACTTGCTGGTTCGCAGGGAGCTCTTTGCGTAGCATCAAGGGGCCCTTGAGCATCGTCGAAAGCGCTTCGAGTCGTTCGGAGATGTGACGATACCACAGGTCGGCCTCTTCTTGCGTGTCGGCGACGTAGACTTCGGTGCCTCTGTCTGTGGTCAGGCAGATCGAGTATGGCGGGGCTCGAGGATTCAGCTCCAAGTAGTAATGAAGACGAGTTGTGGTCGAGAGGAAGTACGTCGCGTCAATCTTGGCCGTGAATGTCGGACGCGGGTCGGACAGGTAATAGTCCATGCGCGAATCCGAGAGCACCACAAACGTACGTCTCCGCTTGGCATCATCGCGTGTGCCAATCTGCACCTGCAAGTAGCCGCAAAGGACGCCGCGGATGTAGTCTTCCATTGCACCAACAAGGCAAAATGGCGAGTGGTGCAACCCAAAAGAGGTGCATGACGGTAAGAACGCGATGAACTTCATGGCTCGGCTAAAATTACGCGTGAGCTAGGCCGATGTGTCATGAAATAACGATGTGAGAAACTTTTGATTCATGTCTTATCCTACTGAGGTGTCTTGTTAGACTTGTCGTGGCGTTAGCGCAAGATATGTAGCACGTCAGTTTTCGGCGATAGCCGTGGTAGAGTTGTGTTGCTCCACAGAGCTATCCGCTTCGCGATCGTGGTTCAAAAAATGGGTCGTGAGCGAGTTACTGCTAGCAGATGGACTGATGCTTGGCGAGGGGCCGTCGCTGTCGTGCTCTGGCTCGGTCTGTTGAGCAGCCAAGCCCTTGTCTCCCGCTTGCATTTCAGTATGACCATCAATTCCATCGCCAGTGGCTTGTAGAACGGAGGCGGTGTCACCTTCAGTGTCAGCGAAGTCATTTTCCGTGGACGAAGCGCTGCAATCGATACGCAACCGAGCGTATTCATCACGAGAGGAAGGATGTTGCTCTTGATCTCGCGCTCCTCGGTCTTCGTGACCATGATTTTCACCGGATCGTCTGGGTTGAGTGCCTAAGGCTTCACGCAGAGGCTCCTGGTTGCCATCGTAGTCGAACGGGACCTTTTTGGACGAGATATCGCGGATCTCGAGGCGAGTCTTCCGCAGCGGCCGACACGGCTTCGAGGATGGCGACGTCACCAACGACTGGGTGGTGTCGTTACACAAATCGTTCACAGTCAAGTCCGCCAAGTGGAACCGACCTCGGCTCCCACGCGTGGAGCGGATGAAGTCGTGGATGTCGCTCTTGACGTCGACGTTCTCGAACTTTGGCGCGATGACCTGCCAGTCGTACTGCTCGTTTGCCAGGGTCGACGAGGCAAACACGACGTGCTTGCGGAGGTTCGTGGCGATGGTGGCGATGCGGTCCTCTGCAATTTGCTACGGCAAGTATAACGTTGAAAGTTAGGGGATACAGTACTCACAAATCTCATGAGTTACTCACAAAGTAGCAACATTCAGATCTCACCTGGTAATCCGCAAGCACCGCTTGAACAGCGCGATACATCCTGATTCGGTTCACTTCGACGCCTTGCCACGATTCCAGGCACTTCCTCCTCGACTTCTCAGCAGCCTGAGACCCCACCAAGACAAGACACAGACAAGTTACTTCCTGTACTCACAACTACAACACGCATTGCCAACCGTACCTCCATCAGCTTCACGGTGTTGCCAGCCAGGTCCTCCTTCCGGTGGCTCTCGGACGACCGCAGCCAGTTCACGAGCTTATTGTTGTTGATCGATTTCAGCGCACCAGCGCCAGTCGATTTGTCGTGGCGGATCGTTAGAGCGGTCGACCCTGCCTTCTTCGCCTTCGCTGGACTGTCGCCAACGTCCATCTGCGCAAGACGCTGGTGGTACTGGTCTTCAAGCAACGTACTGGAGAACCCCGAGTCCATCGCAGCGGAGAATGAAGCAGAAGCATCGCGGAAGTTCTTGTCAAAGGCGCTGTAGTCCTTCCTGTACGCATCTTCTTGGACCTACAACAAAAGAGTGAGTAATTCGACTCGATCCGTTCAGCACGATAAAAGCTTCAGTCTAGCCTGCATGCAGCACCTTGACGTCCTTCTTGACGTTGTTGATTCGCCGCGCCAGACTCTGCTCTCGCTCGCTGTTGACCTCGTACAAGATCTCGATCGGCCTCAGCACGTCTTCCTCGAGGTTCTTGGCGAACTGCTGGTGCTGCACGCTCGTGTTGAGGTACTGCGCCCTCAAGCTCGACAGAGCGTTCTTCATCGTGCCGTGCTCCAGCTCGTCCAGACGCGAGTACCGCGCCATCTTGCTCAGCTCGTGGGCGTACGTCCTCTCCAGGCTGATGCGGTTCCTCAGCATCGTCACCAAGTTGCCATGCGCCGTCAGACCAGACGCGCAGTCGGCGCGAACGTCGTCCAGGTTGAAGAGCAGCTCGGTCGCGAAGGAAAGGCTCGATGCAGACCCAGCGTCCGAGTGCGAGTGCTCATCGTCACGAGCGACACTAACGCGGAGACCTGCGCCAGCACGAGTTGCTCGAGGCTGGTCTGGGGACGACATCGCCGGATTCTGAGGCTCTTGGCAAGACCCCCGCAGGACAATACCAAGTACCTCTCTCTCTCTACCCGCGAGTCTTTCTGCTTCCTTCCTTGCGGGTCGATGAGCTAGCTACCTGGTCGAAGGAAGGCCTTTCTCGGAGTGAGTGAGCTCTTCGAGCACCAGAATAGACACGTTTTTGATTTTTGACAGCAAGAGTGACGGTACGGCAACTTCTACGACCTTCATTCCGGACCGGACGTTACCCGACCGGTCACGCATTGCGCCATTTCTTGTATTGTAATGCAGAAGTCCAAGGAGTCGATACCTCTGCGGAGCTTGGACCCTTCATCGAGCAAGCCGCCGCCGTCGCGAAGGAATAACTCGCTGGAGCCTCTAGGAGCGCGGGCAGGCGAACCGGACATTCAGAACCAAGACGTGGCGCCAGCGAGCCATGCACGCCGGCGAATGTCTGTAGCTATAAGCCCTGGAGCTCATCCAACGGCGCACAAGCTCGGGGTCGTCCCTCAAAAGTACGTCGTTATAGAGGGGAGCGCGTCCAGTAAGCGACTGCACGCGCTTCAAGCGTCCAATGGCTCCTCTTCAAATGTGCCTGGTAAGAGCGACTTGAACCGGAAGGCGGCAACGACGCATCTACGTAAGAAAACCCACGCTGTAGTCAGCAGTATCCACGATAACCACGAAGAGAGCGACAGTGACAGCAGTGACGACGGACATGCACAAGGCGCAGCCGATGTTAGACATCGAGCCCAATTCTTCAGCTCGCTCGTGGGGCCAACAGAGTATCGGGACGGAGGTATGGTGACGAAAGGGAACGTCGATCACCGCGGAATTACACCGCACGTGGTCTTCTCGACTACGCAGACGCCCCCGAGCGAAGCGCACAACCCCATAGTAACGTGCAGCCAGCCTGTCACGTGCGGGTTCTGCAACTCTACGAACCTCATGTGGGTGCTCCGCTGCTCGTTCTGTGGCTCTGCGCGGATGAGCGACGCACCCCGGCTGAAATACCTGATTGACATGATCTTGAGCATTGATCCACGGATCAAGGCAGACAAGGTTGGTACATTTTGTAGCAGAAGCAGAGGAGTTGTGGTTGCGTAGCGTACTAATTGGCTCTGGTTGAATAGCTAGCCAAGCGAATTCTCGACTATGCCAAGTTCGATCGAGTCGCGATGCGGGTGGAGGCGACCTTCAAGCAAGCTGGCCTCGTTCGCGCCAAAGCTGCGATCATGATGATGAACCGCACGGTGCTGATGCTCCGGTTTCAGATCATGCGAATGATCTTCGTGGCGTGGAAGAAGGCCAACGCGAATGCTCATCGGCAGGACGCCAACATCCAGCGTCTGTTATTCATCAAGGAATCACAAGCAAACCACAAATTGAAGCAGGACGTGTTCTCAGTGTGGAGAGGATACGTAGCGCGAGTGACAGACGAGAGAGTGCAGCGTTTTCAACTGGCCTGCAAGAGGTACGCTCACTTATTGCTTGCTACAAGTTGACCATACATAAATTACTGAACCCAGATTGCTCGCGCAGGACTGAGATGACAAGGTTGCGGCGAATTTGGGGGAGTTGGCGGTCGTTCCTTCAAATTCGAAGTAAAGAGAAGCTTCAGGAACTGCGTCGTCACTATGAAGAAGAGCTGTAAGTTCAAACCTCCATGCGAGATACATCTGTGAGCTGAGTAGAAGCCTGATAATCTTGTGTGCGCGTGCTTTTATCAGACAAGATACACCGCACGAAGCCCAGAAGGTTTGGTTTAGAAGCACTCTCTTACATGGTTGGACTGCTCTTGTAACTCTTCACGTGTGTTTTTAGGAAATCGATCGACTCAAAGAAATCCAGCAGGAAATGCTGAAGATGGTATACACTGCTGGCGACTCCATTCTGGAGCTGCTCCACGTTTCTCTTCGAAAAGCCGATCACAGCGTTCAAAGTAGGCTGATCTCTCACTTAAAATTTTAGCTCTCTTGCACTGTAACTTACTCACTCCCCTCTTGTCCTCTTCAGAAACGCTGCAGCTTATTCAAATGTACCCCACCACAGCGGGCGCGTTCTTCGAAGGTGCTCATGGTCATGAGCTGCTCGATGCGTTGAGCAGCGGGCATGCAATGCCTCAAATCGACGGATTCGGTCTTGACGACGAGAAGGACGACGAAACAATGAGGAAACTCTTGGATAACACGATCGAGAAAATCGATAGGTCTCCACCGTCAGATAGTCTGATTCAATGGCTGAATTTCCAGCGCCGACGAGGGGCTGAAATGGGGCCTGTGAGCGATACGAGTGACACTAAAGCCATCGCGGACACGAACAAAGGAGCGACTGGGGACAGAACAACCACCGCACCGGAAAAACCATCGAGTGCCAAAGCCACGAAGCTCCGATTAAAGGAGAAGAAGAAGGAGCTCAAGCCTATCAAGTTCTTGCAAGATTTAAGAACCGTCATCGCCAGTCCTGGCGTCATGCTCAAGCTACTGATACACACGTCGGCGGAAGCTCAGGTTGAGTACGACCGGATCCGAAGCACGGAATTATCTAACACGGCTGCATCTTTAGCAGCCGAAAGCTCGACCACAGCAACAACGCTCTCACCTTCTGCACAAGTTCAGCTGAGGTCATACTTCAAGATTGTGCCGAGGATACTGAACCTCCCGCCCGACATCGTTACTCGCGACAGCTTCGTGTTGAACGATTTTGATTCACTGTATGCCTACGCAGTGTACCTGTATCTCTTCCACCCGAACTACGTCGCGCCCGGGATGGAGCTCTCTCCTAGGTATCACCTCAGCTACTCGTTCCTGACCCCACAGTGGCAGAAAGTCAAGACTTCTCTGCTAGAAAACGAGTGCGACCCGTTCGCGCAGCAGCAGTTCTACATTTTCTTGACAAAACTGAAGCGCATCAACCTGCAGTTCCTTCGGTTTATCGGCATCTGCAAGTCTGTCCGGCATATCGCGAGCTGGCACGAACGTGCAGTCACTCGAGAGGCTTTCAATGACTTCTCCAGGAGGGTACTGGGCAAAGACTCTAACATTTCGGTGGCCTTGGAGAAAGAAACGTTGGCATCGTGGGTCTCGCTACCACCGTCGAAGCTGTTGTCACTCTGCGAGAGCGAGGACGAGTTCCGTAAAATTGAGCAGGTGTACAAGGATAACGTGCTGGACTTGATCAAAATCTTCCGCATCTACGGCAGTGCCGCTGGTGGGAAGGGCATTCTGGAGCAGGAGTTCTTGAAGGTGATGACCAAGGCCGGCGTCACCAACAAGAAGAACATATTGCGGTCTCACTTGCAGATGATCTACCAGCAGTCTCGCCAGTCAAACGGAGGGGTCCCGCTGGATAATTCCAACCCAGGGGAAAGTTTCCTTACCCCAGGGCTGCCTCCTGGTGCTGATGGCGATGACGATCCGGAGGATCGAGGCGCAACCCCCAACGAGTTCTTCGAAGCGCTTACCCGTGTGGCACACCACAACTACCAAAAACGCCGTGAATTCATGGGCCAGATCGCTACGATGATGAATATGGGCGACGAGGTTGCGGCCGAGACTGTGAGCGGGGCGGGATCCCTCCTCACGTGTGTCGTTGATCTTGTAGTCGACAAGGTCGTGCCATTGACGAAGAAGTTCCAGGAGCAAGGACTGACCTTCAAGAAGCAAATGATCCACCCGGACGTGCAGCATGTCTGCAAGGCCCAAGAGAGAAAGCTCAAGCGGATTTTCAACACGTACTCGCAGAGGAACAAGAACCCTCAGTCTCGTGGGAAGCTGCTGGATCTGAGCGACTTTGAGAGTTTGCTGAAGGATCGACGGCTCATTGACGCGCTCTTCCCGCACGGCAAAATCAAGCAGCTTGTTGCGTTCGTGCAGCAAGACGGGGATGTCAACACCGCCTCGAGCATCAATGGGTACGATGCCGACAGCGAGTTTGTCTTCTCCGAGTTCGTCGAGGCGCTGTCGGCTATCGCAGTTTACCGCAATGCCAACCCTTATCTACCGTTTTCAAAGAAGCTGGAAACCTTCTTCGAGGAGTACTTCTAAGCTGGACTTGCAATGCCGATTTTCAATTCAATTATTTTGCAGATGCTCGCGAGGGTACCGAAAATAAATAGGCGAAAGTCATTTTCACATCAACAAACCATTCCGCAAAGTTAATTTCATTCGCATCAATCTTTCGCCTTTTACTAAAGATTGCCGTGGAATTGACTTACTAAATGCGGCTTCAACCAAATTTCTGGATCCCTCCTTGTGAGGGGAACCCCCTAATTATTTTACAACCTAGCTATTACCTTGCTGCCCTTACATAGTAGTATGATTATTACGAGCATGTTTCAACGTCTCGTCACCAGGGCTTGGTAGTAATTCGCGAGGCCAGTAGAATATAGTACTATAGTACTATTACTTCTACTATAGTAACCCGTAACTTGGCACTTTCTGATTGTACTGTCGCTATAGTAACCAGTAACTCATCCACGCCCCCAATAATACTATCGAGTTACTGCTGAGGTTCACCTGAGGTTCACAACTTGAAATGACACATACGTTCGCTCGCGAACCCCTCGCCTGCTGAGTCTATCCCAGAGCCCAAAGCTCCACTCGGGTTTAATCGCGGTGAGTAAATGGTGAGTGTTGATTGCAATAGTTTAGCACCGCCGCTGGTACGCAAGTTGCTGCTCAGCATAATAGGGAAAAAATGTCGTAAGCCCCTGTGCTCGTTCGACGGCGGTAAGAAGTATTGCCGTTTGCAGATATTTTGGCCAACGCATGCTTATTATCTCGTTAATAATCTCGATTTTAGTCTAGCAAGCTCTTAATTGAGACCTAGGTCTGATTTATACATCTCGCCAGTACAGGTCTAAGATGCAAGGTTGGGGTCTGTTTCACGCTTTGCTACGACTTGGAAACGCAGAAATGCCATTCTAGACGGGCCAAACCGAGTTGCTAGGCCTAAAAGCGACCCCCAACAAAGCATAAAGCTAAATCATCCCTCGCCTATCTCGTGTCCACTCATATTAAGAGACAGGCGTGGTCTATTTTAGAGGGCAACGTATTTGCAAGCGGCAATACTGGGTCTACATATTTTGGTGTCGTTTGTCGTTGGTACATCGCGAGATTTTGTATCTACTACTTCTTTCCCTGAAATAACGCCAAATAACATTTTATTTCAGCCAATCATATGCGAGATCAGCCAAAAATAATATTGACCACTAAGCATCGAGGAATCCTGAATGGGAGATCCGGCTCTCAGTCGTAGAAATTGGTCGGAAATGGAGGGCGGTGACGGTCCACCGAAGGGCAAGTGCCCTACGTGCCCTAAGCTCGTGGCGAAGTCGAACATGGCCAAGCACCGCAAGTGTGCTTCCATCGCGCCGATTTGAAAGTGAACACGTGGCGAGAAGCCGACCAGGTCGTACTTTATTGTACACACACATCGTACCTTTTGGTATGAAGTCGTATGTTTTAGTATGAACTCGTACATTTTCGTATGAACTCGTACTGTTCGGTATTAACTCGTATATTCTGGTATGAACTCGTACTTTTTGGTATGACCCCACTTCAAAATTCACCATAGTCCTCAGAAAAAAATCAAATCTAAAATTCTCCAGAAAATTTGTCGACTACCTTTTCTTACCCAAGGTGGTCGATCATTGGCCAATTAACACAGAATAACTGCCAAATGTTGTTTCAGCAAAAAGAAGTTGCTTCCGATGACGAGCCCATACAAAGTCCTAATACAGAGATTCGACTTCCTCGGACCGAAACAACGTCTCAAGGCGGCCGAAAATCATTTTATAGGGTTCGGGCAATTTCCATACAAACTTCTTGATAGTGACTACGAGGGGCTACTATTGAGGTGTTATTTCAGTCAGAGTAAGCTCTACTTACAACGCACGTCCGTTTGCGACCAGATGTTCTCACATGTCAAAGTCACACCCTTAAATAATATATAATATTTAAACAATTTGACCATTTCGTGACAACCTGCCGAAAATATACTTAAAACTAAGTGTGTGGACCACATTCAGCCAGTAGTTTGATAGTACTATAGTACGATTACTATAGTAGCTAGGAACGCTTGAGCAAAAGGACCCAGTAACTAGTAACTCGTTTCCTTTTACTGGAATACTACTGGTAGTAGTTCAGGAGAACTACCGCTTGCTCGCCACGTTACAACACTTTATTAGGACATGCGGCACCACTTGAACGAAAGGGCCAATAGTGGAGCGATTCCCGCAGGCTTTAGATTCCAAAACTGAACTCAGACGTGCGAAGAAAGAGCAGGAATAAATCTTGGCACCTGACAGATCTGGAAGAGGGGGTACCCCCTCTTTCAGATTTTGAGCTGGCATAAAAAAGATTCAAAACGCTGCGGGAGTTGCTCCAGTGTATTCTATTTTGTATTTTGTCAACAACCTTACCATTAGACGGCCAGAATTAGCTTTTCGGCCGACAGTTATGGTCAGCATTGTTTTTGTTGTGAGCGGACATAACATTTGGGCAAAATGGTTTAGCTGTTTGAGCAAAACAGTTCAGAAATGATTTCCGCAAAGTTAATTTCATTCGCATCGATCTTTCGCCTTTTACTAAAGTGCGCCGTGGAACTAACTCATAAAATGTGGATCCCTCCTAGTGAGGGGAACTCTCCTCCTTTTTTTTCAAAGTATTCTACTTGCTCTTCATGTATCACACTATCATTATTAATACGTGCTAGACCAACATTGTATGTGCATTGCTACCAACCTTAGCACTGAGCCGACAGCCCAACTTCTACAATCCGACAGTCGATCACCGTCTCGGGGTGCAAGACAAGACCCGGAGCCAACAGCGATTCGACTTCTCCTCCGTCTTCGAAACTTCCTGGCCAGAACGAGCTTGACTTCCGCTTGGTCTGCAACCAACCCAGCTCTTTCCAAGCCGATGCTACTAGGCTGGAGCAGAAGTATTTCCGCTTGGATTTGGACGCATCGGAAATATCGGTCACCGGAGATGATGGCGATGAGCTCGTACTGCTGCCAGTGTTGGCGAAGGAGTCTTCACTTTCGTCCGCGCAGCTACGGATCGAGCTGAAGACGCTTCTTTCTGATTCACCAGTGGAGCGGAGGATGCCGAAGATGCTGTAGGGATTTCCATCAACCCGATGCACGAAATCCTTCAGCATCGCAATTAACTCCGGAGAACGCTCCGTTTGAACGCGGCGGACGACGATCGAGTTGGATACTTCGCGAGCATAGGCCATCAGACGCGGCTTCAAAGAGTACACCTGAATACCCTCGGACGTAGCCTCCATAATGCGCAGCAAGAACCATGACTCGCCCGGAACAACGATACCTACGTGGTCATACTTGGATCCCGTAAACTGCACGTAAACCATTGTTAGCTCTATCAGATTGAGTGATAAACCTGGTAAGCTTTACGCACCTTGCGTTGCAGTCGGCTCGCTCCGAATCGACAGGAAAACAAAATGATGTCGCCACAAGCAACGCTATTGTGTAATGAGGTTACGTGGATCACACTCTTCTCACTCCGGCTGAGTTCAGGATCACGCGAAACTGACACAACGCCCAGGAATGACAACAGCAGCACGTCGGTGCTGGCTATGGGGTGAACGAGCAATTGCTTCAGGAACGACTCCAGTTGCTCCTTGCGATAGTCGATGAACTCGCCTTCCAATGGGGTGAACACGTGCTTCGGTGGCAAGCCAGGTACATCAATATCAGGATACTTGCTCTTCAGGTGGCTATGCAGCGTGTCGAACTCCTTATACCGCCGCGCGAGCTGCCATGTCGTGCCGTTGAAAACGATGTCGATCAAGTAGCAAGTATACGGACGTTGCGATAGGTCACTGATCTTGGTCTTGGTCCCAACGATGGACAAATCCAGGGTGGGCTGCGGCATCTTGTTCAAAGGCAGCAACGCGAGCTCGATCTTACGACTTGCGCATCCGAGAATGTAATGGCCAATTGATTGTTGCTCGTCCTTCAGCCATTGGTCGCCGATATCCAGATAAAGGATGAAAGTGTCCGCTTCACGCTGCAAAATGTTCTGCAAAAGCCCTGTCGTCGACGTCTTGCCCTCATTGGCAGGCCGGCGCAGCTCCGCTTGCAACTGCTTAATGGCGTCCAGCTTGACCTGGCGGACAGTCACACTGTCCTGAGAAGCCTCGCTGACCGGCACAATCGTCGACACGCTGATGACAAGGACAAGGTGTAGTCGTCAACTACGGCTTTTAAACACCAGCACCAAAAGCACCAACCTGTCGCCCCTATCGCCCGTCGCCGTGACCCGTAGGATCAGGAGCGACACGGGACTTCTCGTCGTTTCCGCCTGCCTTACACTGGACTATTTAATTCGAGTAGCAACAACACAGCAGATAGATATCCATCAGCCTCTCTCCGTCTCTCCACCCACCACCTGCTTCACTTGCCACTGACCTGCACGGCCGTGGGGCGCGGGCGCTGCGACAGCAACTGCGCCGACCGCAGCGCGCTCTCCTCGGACCACGACGTCGGCGGACTCGACACGCGGCTCTCCCCCTCCTCCTCTTCACTGTCCTCCGACCCACTCGACGCGAACCTCAAGAACACTATCACCAAGCAACATCACACCAAACACGTCAGCCTCCAGCACTACACAGTAACCTACTAGAAGTTAGTATAAGTACCATCTCGATCGGCCTGGAGCTCCTGCGTCTCGTGCGTGGCCTGGAGCTTCGTGGCGAGCAGCAGACAGTGCAGCCACTCGTCCCTCTGTTCCACCGTGGCCGTGGCGAACTGCAGCGCCGGCTGCTGCTTCGTGTGCACGCTGAACTTGAACCTGGCGTCCTCCGTCTGGCCGCTGCCGCTGCTGCTGCTGCCGCTGTAGCTGCCGCGACGCACGGCGACAGCGGCGTCTTCCTTCTGCACGCGCGTGATGTCCTTGACCAGACACAGGTCCATCCAGAGCTTGAGCGAGCCGCGACGCTTGCGGCGGGGCGCGCCTACGTCCGCGTCCGGGTCCACGACCAGCGCGTGGCTGAAGAGCAGCAGCTTGATGCGCAGCCAGCCGCCGTACTGCGCGCTGAACTGGAACAGCTCGCCGCGGTGGAGGCACTCGGGGGCGTCCATGACGGTGACGAGGAGCTCTTTGGGAGTGAGAGAGTCACTTGAAGTTTGTATGTGAGACTAGTGAATAAGACCGCGATGCGATTTAGAATGGCATTTTTTTAGTGAGCTTGATTTTTTCTATTAGAAATCAGTCACGTCCTGCAGGTTTCTCTGCGTGAAGAAGGCGGCGCGAGCATTGGCGGACGTTTTGGCCTTCTTGGCAGGCTTGGCGAGGAAGGACGTGATGGACTGCGTGCCGGTGGGGGCATTGGCCTGCGTGCGAAAAAAAATAAGAAAATATTTAGAGCGATGCTTTTCAGAAGTTGAAGAGACTTCCAGCCCCCACTTACCTTCTCGAGCTCCTTGTCGTGGGGCCACTCGACCTTCACGGCCTTCTCGAAGAACGGCTCGACCGTGCCCCAGCTGAAGCGGATGATATTCGGGAACACGAACACTTGGTCCATGTGGGTCGTCAGCCACGCCTTCGTCCTGCAACAAGGTCAACACACAAACACGCGCATCAGCAACAATATCTCCATCGATGCACCCCACACCCAGCACAACATACTTGGGGTCACTAGGGTAGCCGGAGCCGAAGTCTGTCGGGAAGTCGAGCGCTGGACTCTCCCACTTCCAGTCGCTGATCACGCGGTCGCGCGTCACCTTGGCCGCGATACTCGCCGCACTCACCACCTGCACGCAATAACAAAAAATTCAGCAAAACACAACATATATATGCATCAATCTACCACTACCGCACACACCTTGAACAGACTGTCGGCCTTCTTCTCGACGCGGAACTCGATGGTCCCGTTGAAGTGCTTGGTCAGGAAGCTCTGGTACCAGCGCGGGTCGCCCACCGTGTCCACGAACACCTTCTTCACGACCGCCCCCTTCTTCTGCACCTCGTTGATCAGCTGAATGGCCGCGTCACGCGACATCTCGTTCAGGTTGCTGGTCTGGCGCTGCATCTTGTCCGAGATCTCGGCGGCGGAGATCAACCGCACGATCCACCTGCCCAATACACACACCGCGCCACCTTCAGTAATCAGCACTATACAAACTGCCAGTGCATTGAACTACTAGTCACGCACCCGAGGCCCTCGGTGGATTGCATCTTCTCGAACAACTGCGCGCGACTCTCAGCGCTCAAAGCTTTCGAGTCGTCGAACCCCAAGGCGGACATGGCGTCGTTGTCGGCCACCGGCCAGTACGCCGCCCCATACACCATGGGACCCATGACGGGACCGCGACCAGCCTCATCGATACCTAGCATAACGGGAACCCCATCCAAGCAGCTCGACGGGCAGTCGCTGCCAAGCAGCACGGTGCTCTGCAGGTTCTGCCGAGCCATCTTTTCGTTGGTGCGCGGTTAAATTTTTTTATGGATGTGATTGGATGAAACGTTTGACCAATTGGTGAGCGATGTAGAAAAGGCAACAACAACGTGTTGCCTTTTACGAGAGGTGGAGCTCGCCATGTCATTTTCTGGTGGTGGTGTAACTTTATACATATTCGAGCGATGCTCGACGAGCATCATGACCAAACCAGTCTCGTTTACAGTGTACCGGCCACTGCTGACAGACCAAAGAGACTCGAAAATACGCGTGCATTTGGCTTGGTTTGGACTGGCAAGGTGACTTCTCCGCGAGCTCAACCCAAGTGATGCACGCAGCCAGCAGCAGTGGCAGCACCGTTGTACGTGTGCATACTTAAGCTCCAGATTTTTTAGAGGCTCATCGTGATGATCACTTCGTTCCTGGGCGTCAACGCAGCCAAAGCCACAGGCTTGCCGTTCCCGAGTCCTTTCCCGATCCGCAGTGTTTCAAGTCAATTTTTGAGGCTTGCAGGCATGCTTGAAGGGGAGCAGTTCGGGTGGATCGGAATATTTTGACGTGAGCTGGGGGGACCAGTACCAGCTGGGCCTGCAAGGGGCCACGCAGAGGCAATGCTTGAAGAGGGAGACATAGCTCTTCGGCCGCGCCGGATGGAGTGAGAAGGGGAAAGTCGGCAAGTGTAATTTTTGATCACGGAGAGATGCCATGCTGCCTTCATCATGCAGCTTTTTGGCGGCCACATGCGTCGCGGTGTTGGTGCCCTGTACGTCCAGCGTGGCGGAAACGGAAACTCGGTGTGTTTTTGGCGAGTTTGGGCGAAGCTCGTAACGAAACGGGTTCGCCACCACAAACGTGAACCTAGGAGCATTGGCAAATTACGTGGAAGGTAATCGCGTGTAGCGCGGGAGTAACAACAGCTTCGTGTGGAGTTCGACCCTCGCCGACTTCAACTGAAGCTGACGGGGGTTGTACGTCTCCTCATGGCGAAAAAATACCCGTCGTCGTTCAGGTCATCGCTGGGATAGAGAGGCCACCGTCGGCCGTCGGCGACGGACAGCGGCTGGCGCTGCTTGTTGATGCAGCGCCCTCGCTCTGTGAGGGGGTTGCGCCGGCCGGTGTTGGTTTGCTTGAGGCAGGCCCGGCAAGTGGCCTCCTCTCACTATGGAAAATATTACGAGCATCCGGCGCGGATGCGGAGCCCCCCGCACCCAGCAGGGGCGGGCACGGCACAGCCGATGCGCTGCATCTCTTCAGCCCAGCTTCGGTGGCAAGCACTTCCGGCTTAACAGATTTGTCGGCGCGGGGATGAACTCCGCAGGAGCTTCTGCCCCGCGCTGGGGATACCGCCTCAAAAATTGCCGCAGCGGAGCTCCTGGTGGGGATTTTCCCGTCGGGTTGCACGCGTCCACGTAGCAAACTGCAACATACAACGTTACGATGTTGCTTTTCCGCCAATCCGGCGGCGTCATGACCCTTCGCCCTCCAATCACATCGAATATATAACCCCAACCCCAAATACGGAATGGTTCAGAGACCAGGGGGGTGGAATAGGCGCTCCGGGTAGTAATGGCGATCCGTTTGCTGCCCTCTTACCGGTCTCGGCACTGCGCACGAGCCAGCGCCCGCTGCTCGACGCGCGCCATGGCCCCCACCATTCGTGAAAACTTCGAGCGACGGACAGGTCCGTGAGCCGAGTACAACAGGCAAGCGCAGCAAGCAGCAGCAATGCCGAACAACAAAATGTCAAGCTCGGCCATCGCGCGCCGCATGCGGCCGATCCGCGCGACGCCCGAGGCGCTGGCGGCGCAGGCGCAGCAGCACGTGCCGCAGCTCGTGGTGCGCCCCACCAACCGCGGCGGCGAGACGCTGCAGGTGGCCATGGGCGGCACCGCCATCGAGCGCTCCATGGTCAACGTGGGCTCCATCGCCGTGTACCACGTCAAGCCCGTGGTGTCCACCGACAAGCTGCACGGCAAGAAGTCCACCATCTTTGCCGTGCACGTGCAGAACGCCATCACCGGCCGCAGCTGGGTCGTGCACCGCCGCTACTCGGACTTCATGATGCTGCGCGGCCTCGTGGCCGAGCACTTCAAGCTCTTCGGCGACGAGTTCCCGCGCATCTCGAGCCTCGCGGACGAGCTCTACTTCCCCAAGAAGCACAAGTTCCGCCACAATATGGGCAAGGTGGTCGAGCACCGCTGCGACGCCTTTCTCGAGTACCTCATGGGGCTGCACCGCCTGCTCATCTGCCAGAACTACCTGACGCGCCGCGACATCAGCCCCATTGGGCTCTCCATCCTGCGCGGATTCCTGGGCAGCGCCATCGTGCAGGACCCGAGCCACAAGGCCTACACGTTCCACAAACCCATCCTGCCGATCGAGCTCAACCCGGCCGACCGCACGCCGATCAACCAGTGCGGATCCCTGACGACGGTGCTGGAGGACGACGCCGAGTACGAAGTGGAGGTGGAAGAGGCCGCCGAGCCCGAGCCGGAAGCCGACGTGGTCTCGCGTGACGGATCTGATGGCGACTCGCTCTCGGAGGACTTAAGCGACGGCGAGGACACGGAGGAGGAAATGATGCGCATTTCTGAGATCGTCGACCGACGACGCTCGCACAAGTACGCGCGCAACCGCCGCGTGCTGCTCTTCCTGCGCAAGGACGGCGTGTCGAACGAGCCCGAGTCTCCCACCTCTGCCGACTCTGAGGACTGCCCTCCGTGCACCCCTCGTCCAGGCAACCGCATCCACACTGATAAGATGTACGTGCGCGCCTCCGAGATGCTGCGACCGTCCGAGATGGTCGCCGTGCGCATGTCGGAGATGCCTGCCAAGGCCATCTCGGCATAAATGGCCTAGACTTTCACCACTTGCGTGCTTTTGCCGCCAACATTTGACGGTGCAGTCGTCACCAAGCAGTCAGCAATGGAACTGACCTGCGAGATGGTTCAAAGTATGCGCCAATATGTACAGCAGCTATCTCAAGATGCAAGACACGACTTCAGTGGCAGCCTCGACACCACCGACTGGGGGTGGTACAGCTGCGCGAGGACGCGAACCGAAGCGCCTCGACGCACAACAAACCCATAGCAACGACGGCTCCCATGCGTTTAGACTATCAATATTTAATATGAGTTACCTGTCCTTCACTGAGTCTCCGTTATCATAGCCCTGCTTCTAATTTGCACATCCATCCGTGTCCTTTTGACATGTTCGTCGACCCTTAAATTATTTAGTGTCTGCTTTACCGGTCTGCTTCATAGAATGCCGGGTACTTAACGATCAAGGAGGAACAGTGTATCCTACAAAGCTATCCATAGGGTCTATTCAAATAGGCTTAGCGTTTCTTTTCCTATCGCTGCTTATGTGATTGATTTCAGCTTCTCGTATGTAGAGTTGATGATGCCCCACGACAGTAGTGACCGGAAGAAGTTCATTTGCACGCCACGATACAACCGCCTCACGCTGTGGCCGCGCTCAGCATAGGTGAGCTGCAAGGCTTCAAGCGGGCCGATGAACGGCTGACCATACACACTCTGCATACGTGTCCGTGCCACTACAATGTAAACCACAATGTCAGCAAAACTCAGACCCAGCATCCAACAACCACACACACTATAGCTCACCGTTGATCGGGAAAGTAAACGTGCTGATGACAGCGCCCAGCATGGCGCCGCAGATGAAGTCGTTGGTCATCGTCGCAGCGGCCGTGTCTCCTCGCGGGAAGAGATCTCTAAGCGGTCCTCTCAACCCGAAAAATAAAATATTTCCGGGTCCGTTGCGACACAAAATCGCCGTCAGACCTCGGTAGTGCTCTTTCAGCCCGTACTTGTTGACGTGGACTATGGCATCGTACGCCCCCGCGATCTCCCGATTGAACTTGGGCGTCTGCAACAGCGTCTGGGCTCTCTGTAGAATGCAACAAACAAATTTTAGACAATCTTGAAACACACCAACCAACATCACGCCCCATATTACTGTTGCGCACCTCGAACGGTGCTAAAACGGCCTCGGACGTGCCTGCCATGCCCGCAGCCACGAGGTTCAAGCCTTTGATCTCTCCGAAATGGCTGGTCAGCAACTCGTCGTAGAAGTTGTAGAGCCCGAACATGATGGACTTGGACACCATGGCCTGCAGCAGCGGGGGCTTTACGCCTCGGTAGAGCATCATCCAGCCCTCGCTGCGCACGTTCTCAAAGGCCTGCCACGTGTTTAAGCCGAATAACTGCAGCGCACGACACACGGTTCGTTTAGGCTAGTGTTTTAAATGGCAACTAGTGTAAGCTAGTGTTAACCGGTTAGAGAATAATTTGCCTACCTGTTGCCGGAACATGACCTTGTTGGGTGGGAAGGTGACGACAATGTTGATGGCAGCCGCCGTGCCGCCGCAGAAGAACTCGCGCAGGTGCGGAAACCGCACAAAGAAGTCGGACTGCTGCCGCTGCTGCGCGGCCTGGGCGCGCTCGTCCGCCGCTGCGTCGCTCAGGAAGCTCTCCATCGTCTCTGCGGCGGCGGCGGGGCACGCGCTCTGCCTCGAGGAATGTGAAGTGGGGCCCAGGTCAGACGTCCACGAAAGGGTACACTGTACCGGTCATCAACCTGTTAAAGGGCAACTGCAACTGCCAACGTTTCACGTGATGATCCCTTCCAGTCTGACCGTGGCGTCTAAGCTCGCAGGACGGAAGCGTTATCATAGTACTGTACTACCATACTCATGGCATTCTACGCAGTGCTCTCCTCCTATCAACGCTGTAGCGGCAGCTATAGCAGCAGCTACAGCGTTGATAGGAGGAATGCACTGTAGAATGCCATGAGTCATTGCAGAGGTAGCTGTAGAGGTCGCAGGAGTCCCGGCTCATTTTTCGGTCCGGAGCCTACTGCACTACAATTGAGCACGTACCAAAACATGCAGCAATAGAAATCGGCCGTCTCGGCGCGTGCATACTTTGCGTTGCTTCCGTTGCTTTCAACTTTGTGCGCGTAGCAGTCGTTTCCATCGTCGGTGGTGCAGAATACTTCACAACGGCTGCACGGGAATTTCCGTGTAGGTTATGGCGCCATGGAATTTCTCCTGGCGACCCACGACTACGTCTGCATCAATTGCAGTCGCCTTGTTATCGGCTCGAGACTGCCCATAGGTGCTTACAGTAAAAACTCTCAACTTCTACCCACTCAACTACATATCATTTTTAGGCTAATTACTCAACCCTAGAGTTCAAAACTTCGCTAAACGTCCAAACCAATATCATCTATTCCAATTCACGTCTTTTAACAGGTTTCCACCTCCAAACTCAACGCACTGCACTCCCTCTCCGTTCCACCCAGCCAATCACCGCGCGCGACTAAGAGCCCTCGGTTCGCGCCAATGAAAAAACCGCGCCAACGGCCCCCGCCAGTTGCCAATCTTCCACCACTGCCCCCACGTCTGACCATGGCGCTGGGCGTGAAGGAGAGCGTGAGCGGGCGGCTGTTCCGGCTGTCGGCGGACGGCGCCGAGGAGCGCGTGTGCGGCGGCAAGGGCGCCGTGTACCTGAGCGGGCCCAAGGTGGTGCTGCGCTGCTGCGGCAAGACGAGCATCGTGGCCACGCGCGCCACCAAGCAGAGCATCCTGCGCCAGGGCGACGTGCTGCTGCTGGGCCTGCGCGACGCCTTCTACGCCAACGGCACGCTCACCAAGTACGAGGTCGTGGACACGGACGCGGCGCCGCCCAAGCTGGCGCTGCACGTGCTGCCCACGCGCGTGCCGAGCATCACCATGAGCTCGGCGGCCTCCAGCGCTACCAAAGCCAGCAGTAGCAGTAGAGCCAATAGAGCGGCGGCTGCGCCTCGCCTGGTGTCGTCGTTCTTTGCCAGGAAGAGCGTGAATAATCCCAGTCCTAAGAAGGAGAAGAAGGAGAGAGTGGAGAAGAAGGCGGAGGTGGAGGACGTCACGGCCTCCAGCACGGCAGAAGACGCAGAAGAGGAGGAGGAGGAAGAAGAGATGGCGCCGGCCAGTAGAAGACGCGGCAAGCGCACAAGGGCCATTGTGGAGTCGGACGACGAGGCTGACGCCAGTAGCAAGATCCAGGACTTGACGGTGGACTCGGACGTCTCGTCGCCCCGAGAGGAGGACGATATCTTCGAGAAGGAGCTGGAGACGTCCACGTCTGCTGCCAAGGACTGGATGGCGGCCTTTGGACGGAAAGTTGTGAAGAAGCACAAGACGGAGAAGAACAGTTCTTCTTCTTCTTCTTCTTCTTCTTCTGTGGGGTCTGACGGATGGAGGAGCAAAAGGGAGGATAAGAAGCAGAAGCAGAAGAAAAAGAAGGCGGAGGAGAGCAGCAGCAGCTCCAGGAGGTTCACGTACGAGCATGGAAATGACGACGACGACTCGGATGAAGACGAGCATTACTCTCGGTCCCATGACGAGGTCGGCCAACTGCTGGAAGAGTGCGAAGAGATCGCGCGCAAGCTGCGCAGGTCGGTGCAGAAATGGTCGGGCAACTCGACCAAGTCGGCGCCCTCCAGCCCCTCCACGTCGCCCGCAGACGCTACGGACGAAGAGGAGTCTGCCCACATGTCCATCGCTTCTATCGACGGCGGTGATCGCCGCGTGGTGACGCAGGCGGATATCCCGGACATCTGCGAGACGCTCGAACTGAAGCCGTACCAGGTCGTCGGCGTTAACTGGCTGCTGCTATTGCACGAAAACAAGGTGTCGGGCGTGTTGGCCGATGAAATGGGACTGGGTAAGACGGTGCAGACGATCTCGTTCCTGTTACTTCTCAAGTCGCTGGAGAAATCGGATAAAACTGCGGTCGGACCGCACCTCGTTGTTGTGCCCGCCAGTGTGTTGAATAACTGGACGCGCGAACTGTCGTGGATTGCGCCCAAGATGCGTGTTGTCACGTACCATGGATCGAAGGACCACCGCCGCGATTTGGAGGAAACGCTGGATAGCGACGATTTTGACGTGTTGCTGACTACGTACGCTTACTTTGAGCGGGATACATGCCAGGAGGAGCGCGCGTTCCTGCGCAGCTTCCAGTTTGGCTACATGATTTTGGATGAGGGCCACAGCATTAAGAACTCGAATACCTCGCGATTCAAGCGCATTACCGCGTTGCGTGCGCGTACGCGGTTGGTGCTGAGCGGTACCCCGATCCAAAACAAGCTGAATGAGCTGCTGACGATGCTCAGCTTCTTGATGCCGCGGATGTTTGATCACGGTTCAGATGAGCTGCTGAGCTTCTTTGATGGTAACGAGCAGAAGAAGTGTGAAAAGGTCCGGAAGATTTTGGCGCCTTTCATCCTTCGGCGAGAGAAGAAGTACGTGCTGAGTCAGCTGGTGCCCAAGACTGTCCATGTTGAGCTTATCAAGGTGGGCGACGAGCAGCGCAAGGCATACACGGGCTTGCTTGAATCCGTCGTTAAGCGCCGAGACGCCCAAGCAGCGATGAAGGCAGCAGCGAAGGAGCGCAAGAAAAACAAGGGAAAAGAGCACAAAGCCGACCGACGGTTGCGCGAGTTGATGGGCAGCTACGCTACGCCACCCGGAGGCGAACCCAGCGCCATGTCGATCTTCACGCAGTTGCGTAAAGCTGCAAACCACCCGGTGTTGCTCCGCCGCCATTTCGTGTCGGATGAGGTGCTGGAGACCATGAGCAGGTGCTTGCACCGGGCTGAGGCGTTCGGCAACCAGTGCTCAATGAGCCGAGTCCGTCAGGAGCTTGAGTCGTACAGCGACTTTGAACTGCATGATCTGTGTGTGCAGTACGAAGCCATCGATGAGCTCCGCAAGTTGCAGTTGTCCATGGATACCCTGCTGGCGTCTGCCAAGTTCGATTACTTGCGGAAACTACTTCCCAAGCTCCAAGGAGAGGGCCACCGTGTCCTAATTTTCTCGCAGTGGACCAAACTTCTGGATTTGATGGAGGTGCTCATGAGCCACATGGATTATCGGTATCTGAGGTTGGATGGCTCCACCGACGTGCAGGAACGACAAGGGCTCATCGATACGTATAACGAGGACAAAGGCATCTTTGTCTTCTTGTTGTCGACGCGTGCTGGCGGGCTCGGAATTAACTTGACAGCAGCAGACACAGTCATTCTGCACGACTTGGATTTCAACCCGACCTCGGACGAACAGGCCTGCGATCGTTGCCACCGCATTGGACAGACGAAGCCTGTGTCCATTTACAAGCTCGTGTCCGAGAATACGGTGGACCACGACATCTACAAGCTGGGCGAGTCTAAGACGGAACTCAACCACAAAATTCTGGACAAGCTCAATGCGCACGGTGATGGCGCTAAGAAGAAGGGCAAAAAGTCTGATGCAGTCACAGTGGAAATGTTGCTTGCCTCAGTTATCTCGGATTACAAGAGCGCCCAGGTAGAAGTCGAAGAAGAGTGAGTGGAAAGCAGAATCGCCACAGGAGCCAAAAACAATAGAGTGGAGATTGACTGCATGTAATATTACTTAGACGCACTTGATATGATGACACTGCGCTTGCTTTAATGATTTCATTCTATGGCGTTCGACTGACGCGGTGATGCTTGAGGTCAGCCCTTCTTGGATGTGTCCTTGTGCTTTGGCAGTATGGAGAGACCGCTCCCTCCTTTGCTGCTAAACTGTAGATTGGCAAACAAAAGCGACGTGAGCGAGGTTGAGGGAGCAAGGAGCAGAGCTGTTTGCTGCTGTCATACCGTGCGACTGGAAGTTTTCGAGTTGCTGGCACTTGGCACAAACTACAAACAGACACCCGGCGTTAGCTGTTGAGTGCCAGTGTTGTTATGGTAGGGAACTTGCAAGGAATACGTAAGATGCTGTTGCTCTCGCGTCGAGCAATCTCCTCCTCCGTTTCTTCGGTCAGAGGAGGGAAAAGCGGGGAGTCGTGGAGGGCTATAGCCAAATCCTCACCGAATGCATCGTCGAAATCCTCCTCGTCGTCATCATAGCCGTCAGATGCCCCCAGTCGGAGACTGAGTAGCTCTGTCGTCTGCCGGATCTGCCCCACCATCGTCGTAATATCAGCCAACGCTGCTGGAATCAAGTCCAAAGTCAGCTCCGTTCGACTGAGCTTCCGCGAGATCGAGTCGATGGTTCGACGACCCCCGTTTGGCAAGTCCACAGTTCGTCGAGGACCATCGAGCGTCCTTCGAGGACCTGGAGGCAAGTCCAGTGTTCGTCGAGGTCCAGGTGGCGAGTTGCTGGTTAGACTCTGGCCGAGTGGTAAGTCAATCGTGCGACGAGACAGATTAGTGGTTCGCGCAGTGTTCGCTGGTGCGGTTCGAGGTGGCTGGGTCGATTGTCTTGATAACCCGGAACTTTTGCTGGTTGAGCTTGGTGTAGGGCGCTTCGACAGCAGACTTTTTGCACTGGATCCGCTGATGAGTCCGGAATACTGTGCCAAGTCCCGAGTGCTGTCTGTTGCGAACACTGGTTCGATGAACGAGCGCTGCGAGTCTTCCCGAGTTGAAGGGCGAACACGAGCTTGACGCGGAACAAGAGCACGAGACATTCGACGCACGGGCTTCGATGCGCGGTCGGCAATGTCTTTGAGTTTATCTCCCAGCTTCTTGGCGCGGTATATGGTGCGGAGCGACACGGACATCCGCCGCTGCTTGAGCGACTTCTCTACGACCATCGTGAGCTGATTGTGCACCTTTGCTTTCTCCGTGGGTGACGTGATGTTCATGTTGTCAAGCTGCCGTTTGATCACCGTTCTCTTCATTCTTTCTCCGAATTCTGGATACTCTGCGGCGATCTCGTTGAACGCATGCTTACTGAGCACGTTCAAGTCGCAGATATTGACGGCGCGCACAGTGTTCGTACGTCGTACGTCGATGACAAGTGCCGTCTCACCGAAGAAATTCCCGTCTCGCAAGTAAATTCGCTTGTCCGAATCCCCGCAGTCGGGAATCAAGATCTCGACGAGGCCCTTACGGACGATGAACATCTCCTTGCCGATGTCGTCGCAATAGATGATGGTGTCACCTGGCAAGTACACAGCGGTTTCCAGTGCTAGGCAAACCTTACCCAAGAACCGCGAGTCGGAGCCAGCGAAGAACGGGACGGTGTTCACCAAATCCTTGTACAGATGAAGCGCGATGGTCGTCTTGAGCGGCCTGGAGATACCAGGCTGGTTCAGGAGCATCATGTCGGAATACGCGCGTTGCTGTTGCCAAATGCAAGCGTGAGTGAGTACATATCCAAAAACACGAGCTTCTGAAGGCTAATGGGGAGGTGTGTTCCTAAGAGAGAAGGGGTCGAACAACTTACGTTGATCCAGAGGTAGTCGTAGTTTCTGCGAACGCGGTGCTGCAGCTCCTCCGGCAGCTCGTAGTATTTCATCTCAGCCTTGATCATGTCCATGCGATTGCGGAACTGCGCCTTTTGTTGATCCCAGCTCATCAACAAGGCGAGGACATTCCCAAAGAGGAAAGACGAAAAGACTGTGCCGAGCATGAACACCGTGATGCTCGTGTAGTAGAGCTCGATGTTGGCGCTAACTTCGGGGTTGCGAAGCTTCGCGATGCTCGAGTATGTGGTGCTCTCACCAATCCCTAAAAACATAAGCATGATGATGTGGATACATTGTACATACATCGGTGCCAACTAAGAGAGAGAAATATGTCAGCCTTCTCGTTGGTATCAAGAAATTATGTCGTAACAAATACGTACATCCTCTTCGCTGCAATATACTTCACCTTGTTCTCCATAGCATTCATTGAACAAGCTCGCCCAAATGCACGCGAACAGATGCAGCCCCATGGCGAGGCCGAGAAAGCTGACAATGAGGTTGTAGTACTTGGCGTACTCGCGGAGGTACTTCAGGAGGCGACCTATCCGTAGCAGTTTGGGGATCTTCTGGAGTTTTACGATCTTCAATGACTTCCCCGACGATGAGACGAATAACACCAAAGGGAAGTTGGAGATGAGATCAACGATGAACCACGAGTGGAAGTACTTGCGCGCGACTTTCTTAGGATCCATCACCACCTCGCCATTTGACACGATACCCGTCCGTAGAGTCATGACCATATCTGTGAGAGCACAAGAAAAACAATGAGTGAGTACATTCCGATGCGGTTATCCCCACTCTTCGACGCCGACGAACCTGTGATGAAATATACGTCAATAAATGTGTTCATGCCGCTGAGTCCACTCCAGTCGATAAACTGAAATCCGATTATGAATGGAATCTGTATCAAACATACACAGTATTAGCGTGGCAGAAGGTTTGAATTGCATACCGAAGAAGGACTTACCATTGCGCACACATAAATTACCAGACACACAGTCGTAACCTCCCAAGCTCGGCGCAACTTGGAGTTCGGGTGGATCATAAACCGACTAGTGTTGAGCTTCCGATCGTGGTAGATGTCGATCGAGTGCGCGTTCATCGACTTGGCCAGTACTGCCAGCTTGCTCACCATCTTCCAACTGCGATGTCTGTTCTTTTTAGTGAATTCAATCGACCGCATTGTATCGAGTGCTGCATCATCGTTCGGATGGGCTGCTTTGTCGTTATCTGCTTCGTTTTCCTTGGGTTCTGGCGCCTTTAACATGATCTGCGGGAGCTCGGGGCCTAAAGCTGTCGTCGGGTCTGCTACTGCGACTTGTAAGGCTTCTTGGGGGATTATGGGCGACGACAGTTTGGCCAGTAGGTCAGCTTCTTGTTGAGGCGTTGTCATCTCCGCTTGGCCACCGGATGCCTCAATCGGGGCCTCGTTCTCGGCCGTCTCAGTCTCTCCCTCAGGCAGAACTCGGCTAGACGCGCTGATATCAGCGCTTGGCCCCTTGGCGCTCCCCATGTTGGACGGACTGCAGAATACGCTCTCGACTATTTAGCGCATTTCAAGCCCCCACATAGCCCCAAGTTGAAGCGGGTCGGTCGTTTTGCTGCCAGAAATAGGCTTTCGCGTCTTGTGCAGTTTTACTTGGATCGAAACGAATGCTACGAATAGCGTCTTGAACACATGAACGTCCGTCCATTGTAATGTGCTGGCGATGCTCTGAGGGCTACTGCAGTCGAAATGCAATTCTCTATTGGTTGTCTGTCTATTAAGTTCCTAACGCGTCGATCTACAGCACGCACTCGAACCACTTGACGGGCTTCTTGGCCGAGCTAAAGAGCCCGTCACCGTTGTAGAACGTCGTGTCGGCGTGGTTGAGTTTCGTGACGTAGAACTGATCGAGATAATGGTCACCGAACTGCTCGAGCGGGAATCCTCCGGCGCAGCTCTGGAACTCCACCATGCCGTCGTTCTTGCCCGACTTGTGGGGTAGCCCGGCACCGAGCAGGCAGTACATGGCTTGGTAGACGGAGAACAGTCCCGAGTACCCGTTACTGCACATGACAGCATGAACGCGCGTATGGTAGACCTCCTGCGCGGCCTCGTACTGGGTGTTGAGCTCGGTCGAGCTGTGCTCCTCGTCCTCATAAGCCAGTGACAGGGTAGCCCCTAGCACGGGGCATTGACCCGTGACATTGCCCAGGGCCTCCATCAGCACCGTGTGCTCGCCAGCGCAGGACTCCTGGGCGAAATCGGAGCCCATACTTCCCGTCATAGGCGGACTGGTGGCGATCCACGAGCTGCTGTTACCCAGGCTGCACTTGCCGTTGGCGATGGCGCTGGCCAGCATGAGGCCGCCCATGGAGTGCGTGACGATGATGGTGTCCGTGATCTCGGTCGGGGGGCCCGTCTCGACCAGCGACGTCGCGAGGTTGCACAACGTTTGCTGCTGAGTCTCATTGTTCCATCCCGTCTCCATGGAGTTCCAGATCATGTACTTGAAGGCGGTGCAGCACGGCGCGTGGTCGCTCAGGTTGCCCCAGTAGTAGTCGAACGAGTCCTGCAGCTCCTCCTTGGCGTAGTCGATGCCCAGACCGTGGATGAACAGACACGGACGCGGGGTCGTGCGGCACTTGCACGTGGCCGAGACCAGGTCGACGTCCGAGCCGAAGTCGAGACTGCGGGACTCGCTCTCAGGGATCGGCTCGCCCGTGAGCAGCGCGGCGGAGGTGGACGTCACCGCCGTGGCGTTCACCACCTTCTCACACTCGCTCTTGGCCTTGGCGCTGAGCTTGGGCGCCGTAATCTTCACGGGCGCGTCCAAGTACTTGACGGTGATCTCCATGTCACTGCCGTAAACGTGGACGCCTTCAGCTCCGGACGCGCACAGCGCCAGGTTCAGTCCTCCGAACTTGAGCTTGAACAGGTTCCCGGCCGAGCACTTGATGCGCTTGCCGTCCAGAGTCGCGTTGTACACGGACGTGGCGTCGTTGAGCGCGGGGATCATCAGGTCGAGGTGCGGCAGCATGTTGGACTCCAGACACTTGGAGGTGGAAGAAGTACCGGAGCTGACGTCGCTTCGGGTTTGGGTCTGAGTCTGGGATTGGTCCTCGTCGGTCTTGGTTTCGGTCGTGGTAGTGGCGTAGGCGACGCCGTCCACCAGCATGTAGCGCGTGAGCGTCGGGCCTTCGTTGAAGTCGGCGTATCCGTTGTACGTCACGCTGAGACCGTCGCGGGACACGACCGGGTTGGCGTACACGTCGAACGCCGACTCGCCGTACACCTGCATGGAGCCGCGCTTGAGCGTGAAGTGGAGCTTCAAGGACGGCCATTCCTTGGAGCTGGTGCGGAGGTCCCCGTGGACGGTTCCTTCGCCCTTGTTCGAGACTGCGGCGCCGGTAGTCGGGGTCGTGAAGACGGCGACTGCAGTGCAGACCAGTGCAATGCATCGGAGGGGACTCAACGATGACCACCGCATTCTACGTAAGCTTATTAGTGACGGGGTACCGAGTTCTTGGTAGATTGGTGGCAAAATATATAATGAGCAGCAGCTGTGAGCGGAGAGCGAAGCTGCCCGTACGGTTCGGCGATGGGAGGGAGACAGAGCCTGCTAGCACAGAATAGGCAAGAGAACAAGCGTTTTTGTGTATGCTCATGCACAGAACCAAACAGAGGGACTCTGTGCATGGTAGCAGACTCTACAAATACCAATCACAAGAAAACAGATGCAAAGTGCTGATTCACAACATCGCCAATGTCTTGGTGGCGAGTACAGCTGTCGACGTCCGGGCTTCTGGACGTCGACTGGACGTCAGCAACACCTCGTTATCGACGTCGCCTTGACGTCCCTTGACACCCTACCAAATTAAGCCATATAATTGGCCAAAAAGGTTGTTTGAACGCCAATCAGAAGCTCGCCATGTCTTAGCTCGTCCATGCCACATTCACGAAGCAAGCTGTGCGGATGGACAAGATCTCAAATGCCGGAGCGCCGTCCATTTCCTGCGTGAGTGAGCTTCAGATCAACGACCAGTGGTCTGTTGTCGGCTCATCCTCCAATTCGCCGCCCAGATCGAAGTCCATACTCACGGGCCTGTGAGCATGGAAGCTCATTCCGATATGCGAGGCCACGTCTGGCCGGTGGCTAGCCCCCCTCCAAGAAGCTGCGCAACACCGTCGTCTTCAAGAAGCCGTCCAGCGTCGCCTTCAAGAAGCCGCCCAGCGTCGTCGCCAAAGCCACCTCGGAAAAAGGCAAGAAAACCAACTCCAACAAAAACCTCTCCGCGGAGACCAGCACGAAGCCGCCCAACTCCATCCAAGACAACTACACCAAGAGGAGCTCTTTCAAGGACAAGTACCCCGTCGGGACCAACGCGTGTAAGGCTGACTGCGCCATCCGAAACCCGCATGCAAAATGCAGCCCGGTTAAACCATTCAGCTTTCAGCCCAAGCTCACACGAACAACTTCAACAGGACCCGACCGCCAAAGGCGTCACGAGTTGCCCGGCTGGAAGGGCATTTGAGGCCCCTAAGCAGCGGGACAAGGCGTACTGGCAGTTCGTCGTATGTGTGGTAGACGACAAGTACAAAGATATTCCAAGGCAAGACCTCACCCGCGACCACGCCAAGAGCTTTTATTGCTTTGGATGCAAGGAGGAGCTTTCCATCAAGAAGGGAAAGAGTTTGGTTGGCCCCCACATGCGGAAATCCCACATCGAGGCCTTACGGGCTTTCAAAGAAAATGAGCGGCATGAAGCAGCCCTGAAAGAATCGAACCAACTGGTGAACTTGTTTGAACGAGAAGATGAATCGGAACAGAGCTTCTTCGAGGGCATTTTGTCGGAATGGGTGGGTACGGATTTGCGACCTACAAGTATCATCGGCGACAGAGGATTCGCGAAGGCGATAAGGTTTGCAAACAGCGCAACCACTGTTCTTGAGATCCCGTCGAGACAAACGGTCGCGCTCCGTGTCCACGAAAATGCTTCAGAGCGCCGTTTGTCACTGCGAGTGATGCTGGTGAGCGACGACGAATGTGACTTCTATTCGGCCTCGTCGGATATTTGGACTTCGATAAAGTGTGAAAGCTTTATAAGCTTAACGGTTCACTACCTTGACAGCCTGTTCAACATGAAGTCGTGGACACTTGAAGTTACCTCTATTCCTGGAAAACACGATGGAGAAGACATTGCAGATGTACTGTTACGTTGCTTTGCGTGGTGGCGTCTGGACCCCAAGAAGTGTGTTCGATTTCTACGAGATGCTGCGTCGAACATGAAACGTGGATGCACCCTCCTTGGGCTCAATCATTGATCATGCGCAGCGCACTCACTTCACCTCGTTGTAGCCGCGGCGCTTCTGCAGAAAGGAGATGAACGCAAGAAGGCGATAGCAGTTACTGATGGTGCCAGCACCGGTGTTAGTCCTGGCGAAGTTGGCAGTACTCTCGGCAACGACGTCTGTGTGCGCAGTGAGCAGTATGTGGAAACGGAAACCCAGTGGATAGATGAGCAGCTGGATGCCTTGGAAAATGGCCCGGACTCGGACGACGACGGTGAAGACGAAGAGTTTATTAGTGAAGCTGATATTGATGCGCTTTGCGGGGAAGTTGCCAGTTTTGTTGCAGAAGCCGAGAAATCAGCGGCTATGGAAATTAGCTCGGCTGATATGGAGCTGGTTAGCAAAACGGTTCGAAGGTTCCGAAAGCTGGCGGACTACTTCCATCGCTCACAAAAGGCTCGCAATCGACTAGATGAGCTGCAGTCTACTCGAAAAGAGCCCCTAAAAGTGTTGATCGATTGCCCGACGAGATGGAACAGCACAATGGTTATGCTCCAGCGCTGTTTGGATTTGCAGCCTGCGGTGAAAGATTTTTTCCTGTACATTAAGTCGGAAGAAGGCGAGAAGGAGTTTAACGATCGATCTACAAAAAAGTTGAAGATTCCAAGTGCCAAGCAGTGGTTCATGATTCAGTGCCTGGTCGAGCTGTTGGCCCCGTTCAGCGTTGCCACCACTATGCTCGATGGAGAGACCTATCCTACGCTGATATCTCTTCATCTTTTCATCTCTTCACTCAAACGATCGCTGGACAACCAACAAATATTTGATGTTCTCTATACAAGTGTCGAGAAGGAGGCATACGCAATGGAAGTGCTATCCATCATGCAATCCGTCCGCCGAAGCTTTTCAGCCTTGTTGAAGCAGCGGTTTGATAAGGAGGCAGACCCCGACCTTTTGTGGATATCGTTGCTTGACCACTACATGACGAATTCGGCGATTTTCACTGCGGATGAATATGAGAAGGCGCGGGAGCAGTTTGCCGATGAGATGTTCGTGCTAAAGAAGAAGTCTGCTTTGGTTCACAACGACGCAGCTCGTTCTCAAAGCCCTGAAAAGCGAATGACTGATGCTACAGACCGCGCTCGACAGAGCTTCCTAAAGATGTTGTACGGATCGAGAACGTCAAGATCACCAGCTGCGACGCACGACAAGTTAAAGACTGACTGCGAGTGGGAGCTAAGCAGCTACTTGAAGCAGTCGAGCGAGGCGGAGGTCAAAGCTCCCGACAAGCCCCCATCGGCTTTGTCGTGGTGGAAGCAGAACCATTCAAAATTTCCGACTATTGCTGTTCTTGCTCGCAAGTGGCTTGGATGCATCGCTACATCGGTGCCCTTAGAGCGCGCGTTTTCCACTGCAGGTAACACAGTAACAAAACGACGTTGTTCGCTGAAGGCTAGCACAGTTCGGGATATTGTGTTTATGGCTCAAAATGGAGCAGCATGATATGTATCTAGTTAGTGATGACAACACTGTAACTAACATGTATAATGTTTGTATGCGTCTTCATAACGAAACTTCTTCACGTATGTAACTCATTTCAATGGTGCTTCTGCGATAGTATTGAATGAAGATGGTAGAGCGCTTCTGCAATTTTGGGCCACACCATCGGATCCAGAGACACACAAGCCGTGCACAAGTCCGGCATCGATTGAACTAACCTGATGAAAACTAAACAGCGCCACCATCTAGATGATGACCACCTCAGAGACTTTGTGGTCTGAGTCAATATCCCCGCAGCCTTTTGCGTGTGAATACGAAATGACATGCTGACCAACACGGGCAGTACGACTCCGACCAAGAACATGTCGACGTACACACACCACCTCCAGCGCCATCCACCGCGACATGCCAACGCCGGCCGTCATCTCGTCGTCTTCTCGCTTAGCTGTGAGATTGGTCTCTAGGCTGGAGGCAAGCTGGACGTTATCGACTTCAAGTCTCGATGCAGTACTTAAGTCTCAAGCGAGTGGAGGTACGTGAGCACGTACGCCGCGTTCCGAGCGATCGTCAACTTGCTGATCTCGAAGCCTGTGGTGTTTTCACACACACTCAGCAACGCGCGTAAGTCGCCGCCCTCCATAATCTCCGAGACGGCGCATAAGTCCGTCAGTGAGTCCCAAGCCATGCCCGCGAACGGGACACTGCGCGCGTGCTCGAGCGTCGCCGTGAGCTTCACGTCAGCCAAGAGTGCGTCCACGTGCTTGACGCTCTTGCGCACTTTCAGCAGCAGCATCTAGACCGAAACAAGCCGATGGTTGAACAGGCATCTCTGGAGTCGTCGATGGACTTGGCTTCCGACTCCATGAGGGAGAATGGGACCTGTGAAGTTGTTCTCTTCCTCGCGCTCAGTGTCGTGAGACTGGTTAGTCTGGCCGACTGTCGGTCATTGCCGCACGTCGTACGGGCCTACTCAGAGGAGGGGTCAGCTGAGTTGACGATCAACTTGGCCACGTTGGCGGCTAGGTATGGCGTGTCTGTCACCACGAAGTTGTAGCCTTCCTGCAAGTCACGGGAACACAACCTAGAGGTGATGTGAGTTCGCTGACAACGCATCAGGCCACAAGACAAGCGGCACAGCACACGACCAAGAGAGTTCTGCTATCTGAGACTACCTGTGTATTATCGGCGCGTAGGCCTAAGGGTAGAGAATCCGATCCCTTAGAAGGTGGCAATCTAGCGTTCCTGAGCTTGTAGTCAACTACGGTAGTCGAGCTAACATGCCACATAATAGAATGCGAGCCACCAAATGCAATGAAGCAGCCCCCACAAGTGGCATCTCACTATTTCGAAATAGTGACCAAGCGGGTGGTGTCAAGGGGGCGTTGATCAGACGTCCGTTGGCGACTTTTGACGTCTGGGTGTTAACCTTCGATAACACCGGACGTCGACAGCTCTAGTGGCGAGCGCCAACAACATGGGCATCTTCACTAAGGGGGCGGACACTCGCGCGTTGGCTCCCGCCTGCGGACTTAGCGACGGCACTTCGGGGGGCCCGCCCCTCTCTCGCTTCGCTCGGGGAGCGCCGCTGCGCGGCCTGCCCCACCCCCTCGTGTCTTACGCTAAGTCCTCGGCTCGGCCAGGCGCGGTGTCTAGGAAAAAAAAATATCGGGTTGCAGCGCTCGCGTTCGCTCGCTCGCACAGACACGCCCCCGCCTAATCGGCGGGTGTTGGTGGTCAGTGAATGCACTGAGTGAGCCTCGCGCTCGCGTTCGCTCGCCCTCGTCCGTATTCAGCCTCATGTAGTTTAGTCATGCTAATACTTTGTCTAAACGGTTCTGTAAGGGCAAGTTTACACGCAACGCTTGCGCTTACTCCCTCTTGCCTCCATAATTGCTCAAATAGTATTGTGGAAACCGATTAGATTGTCCGAGCGGATTAGCTGATAAAGCAGCGTTCATGAGGGATTTGACTAGTAGTAATCGAGGATTCCTATGATTTCATATGGCATCGGTGAGGGTATAAATCGGTGTAAGGTTAATAAAATAGGGGTTGCCTCATTACCGCCTGCAATGCGAGGAACGACCACTTACCGCCACGAGCTAATGTTTCGCGCACCTACTAACGAGGAATAGCATCGCGTGCATTAAATACGCTTCTGTGAGCAGTCGATATGTACTGTACTGCTATCTATTTATCAAGTTGTGAAGTCATGTATTTGCGCTGTCATTTCTCGTCAGCATTAGCGTTTGTTGGTTTTACTTTAAATCGGCCGCCGAGTGGGTGCCGGACATTCGGGCTGATTAGCATGCAAATCAGCCGTCCAAGGCTTTGTAAGTCGTGGAGTAGCTAAATCAGCTTGCCACATCGTGATGTAGGCACAACAGACTGCTCTGTCAAATCAGAGTACAAATCTTAGGCTGTCGATCTAATTAGGAGGTCGGATTTGCTAAATCCGACTTGATTATGCTTAATCATCTGCTTAATCAACCGATTTATACTCCAATTAGACAATATAATCGGTTTCCACAATACAAACAAACACTCGTTGATCCATCTACAAGCTAGCTATGCTCTACTAGTACCTTTTAAGTTACCGCAGGCGGCGTGCAGCTTGGCGCACCAGGGAAGCGAGGTGTTGGGCGCGGCGAACGGCGGAGGCCCTGCCGCGGAGCAATGAGGGGTAGGCGGCGTTTTCGGAAATGAGCAACTCGAGCTACTCGGCCTCGAAAATGATAGACAGGTGGGATATGCTAGCCATCCTCGGATGTGTTTTTGGCGAACATAGCCATCCTCTCAGTTTTGTGCTAGCAGCCATTATCATAACCGGGGTCCGGACGCGGTCTCCGTCGTGCGCACGTATAACCGTTGTTATTGCCCTAGCCACCGGTACAAATAAGACAGTTATCTACCCCCGTGTCCTCGTCACACCCATGCCCTGCACAGCTTGCTTACGTCCTCTCTTGCTCTCAACGACTCCATCGAGCGGTTCACTCCGCTTCCGGTTCGATCCATTCAAATCCCTGGCCAAGAACCGTCTTGCCATCACAGCAAGTTTTGCGTGGCAGTCGCAGCACGCTTGCTCTGATCGATGCCCTGGCGCAACACTCTCGAGCAACGCTTCACATCCACACTTCAGGCAAGTGGACAACATGTCGGATGGCAGCACATCGTCAATCCAGCAGTTCTCCGTGTAAAACCTCGGTAGGTAGACTAATACACTCAGGGACACTCTAATCCCACAAATATATACTGAATGATACTCTAATACCGTTCCTGCCTCTCCGGCCACGCCAACTCTTGGCGCTGCCAAGGAAACTCTCGGTCAATGCGCGATAAGCTCCCCGACAGGCATCCACACGCAGTCGAGCGTGTCCAGGCACTACAATAAGCTAGCTACACTTACCGAAGTCGGACTTGACCCTTGTTGGCTTTGGGCGAAGACTGTCTTTTTTTTACTGAGTTTTCTGAGGCCCTCGGGGTCTCGTTCTGGTCATCCTATGATGAGTCCTATGTTCCTATACAAATATCTAATGTCAACGATCGCAATAAGGCGATTCCGGACACATCAAATGGCGACCGCGGCTACACTAATAAGTGCAGCCGAAGTACGTAACTAAATGCATCTGTACCTAAAGTGGGTACCATGAAGCCTCGTTCGGGGTTCTATTAGGACCCGACGAGGCTTCGGCCACTGACTGTCACTCTACCGAGGAAAATGTCATCATCTAATCAGATCAACAGGAGCAGCATGGCCGAGGAATCTCTCATGCGTGTAGCGTTAGATGAGTCTGTGCGCCGCACCTACGAAAAAGCTTCTAACATTCGCCCTCAGAACACTTCGAGGGCATATACAAGCAAGCAGGACGAGTTCAAGCGGTGGTGTGACAACAAGGGCGCGGCTTTCAGTGATCTCACTCGGTACACAGTAACAGGGCCAAAACTTCACCTTTTTCTTGTGGAGTGCGTGATTGGGAGGGAAAAGCGACGAAAGGGTCACGGAGGGAGAAGCGAAAAAGTTGGTAAATCGACTGTCAACAGCTATGTCGCTGCCATGGTTGACTTGTGGCGGCAACAGAAACGACTGAATAGCAACAGCAACCCGTCTCCTCGAGATGGCGCTGTTACAGCACTTCTCAAAATTACTACGTACGAGGAGGACCAGCTGCGGCGTAAGAACTTTGCAGATCGAGGAGCTGATACTTTACTGGATGGCTACACAACAACGGATCAGCTACAACAGATTGCTCGCTACTTTTGGACCTCGTCGCACGACCCTGGAACTAGCATGAGGAATTTGCTGGCGTTCCTGTTGTCTCACTATGCGCTAATGCGTGGCGAGTCTGCTCGGCTGATGGAGCTAGCTGATCTTCACTCGATTGTACTGGAAAATGAAGGCTACAGTGTTTGTCGGGGATGGTCATGACACAAGGGAAAACCAACCAAGTTGGTCGTATTGAAGTGGGTGCATGTATGCGCAGTAAGAAACTGGAGATTTGTGGTCATGGATTGCTCGGATTCTATCTGTTTCGGCGATGGCACGTGGATAAAGAGTCGTTTCCTGATTTCACGAAGTCGGAACAATGGTATCCTATAAAACTGCTAAAAACTGGGAAAGATCCAACCAAGCCAATGTCGTACAAGGTTTATCGGGCGGCTATTGTTGACGCGCTCGACCACATCGGTCTACGCAGCAGGGCCAAAACACATCTAGGCAGAGGATCGGGCTCCCGAATGGCAGACCTTGGGGGTGCCAGTGAAGCTCAGATACGGCGCCTAGGGAGGTGGAATACTCAGGCGATGGAGAAATGTTACCTCACCTCACTCCCGAGAGAAGCAATGCGAACGCTTGAGGGCTTTGAACCAGGAAGAGGCAGTTATTTTCTGGCGCGTACTTGCGTAGATCCTGCCCAAGCTCTTCAGAAACGTATTTTTCCGTTGGTGGAGGAGTGACAGTCGAAGATGACTTCAGGTGAATGTGAACAGTCAATCGCGGCTGGTGGTTTTCTCGAGCTGCTTCAGTATCTGCGCACCGTAATTCTGCAGGATGCTGCCATTTGGTCCGAGCAAATGCCGGGACATCCGATTTGGAACAATGAGATCTTCAAGAGCGATGATTTTAAACAATTTCAGCTGGAAATGAAGAATGCCATGAACCACGTTAGTGACCCCACCAAGCGTCAGCTTGAGAAAGCCATGCCCGCGCTGAAATCGACGCTCGATGGTGTTCGACAGGAGATGAGAACATCATTGAGTGGTATTCGAAATAGCCTGGACGCGGTTGGTGAAAGTGTAGCAGATGTCATGGAAGTTCTTGCCCCACTCAGGAATGGATCAGCATTTGTGGAAGTTAAGATCGTGAATGGCTTACAATCGACAACCCCCAGCGCCACCCAAGCCGGATCCGGAGCTAGCACAGGTAGCAGTACACCGAGCGACCCCTCTGCGATTACCAGTTACAGACTCAGCCGGGGGCATTCAATCGGTTCGTGAGTTGTGGACCGAATGGACATGTGGCCTCCCTGGTGGTTATGTAGTTGAAACGCTGGAGCAACAGCTCGGTACCAAGTGGTGTGACCATCACGAGAGACGCTTCTTCAACCGACGACGAAAAATTGTTGATCTTGTAAAGACGGTCGCTAGCTGAGTTTGCAACCACGAGGCGTTCGACAAGTATCAGGCAGTCGAAGAGGCGATTAAGCGTGTTGACAGCATCCGCTGTATTCGCAAAAAATCGCTCAATTGGGTGTCTCAAAACGTAGCTGCAATTGCACATGAGCTCGGAGTACGAGACCAGGACGTTTAACATCAAGCACAACCGCGGTCATACGCGATAACTGCGCGCTTCAGATAAATTACAGCGGTAAATACAACTCTCAACATTGTGACTTTGCGGTAGGTGCCGCAGTGTAACTACCGCAGTGTGAGATCGCGGTAGCTACCACAGTGTGACTTCGCGGTAGCTACCGCAGTGTGAGATCGCGGTAGGTGGGTGCCGCAGTGTGGCTACCTAAGTGTGACTTCGCGGTTGAGCTGCCGTTTAGGCGAGGTGGTAGTTATTGAGGCAAAAGAGCTGTGATGAGGATCACATGCGAGGTCTCGATTGATGCAAATTACGTATATTGTTTTTAAACATGTTACTTACCCTGTTGAGGCCCACGTGCGACTCTGCTGTGGAGCTTGGAGCGGTAAGAAGCAGCTTTTGTAGCGTTAAAGTCTGTCGATATCCATTCACCCAATTTGTCCTCAATGGATTGTGGTTCGGCTACGTGCTTCGAGATTACATCCATGTAATGAAGCAGGTATAACCACAATCCACACTGTTTGATTGCTGTGGCTTTGTGTTGAAGGCAAAAGTCTTCCATTCAAATGCGTCAAATTCCTTTTCGTGAAGGTTAGACAGAAACCACTTGGTGACATCGAAGGCGTAGGCGGAACTATGAGCCCTTCGCAGCGAGTTGATATGATACACCTTCGGCGGCGCGGATTTTCAATTACGAGGAGGCTCCAATGCTTGCGGCCGGATACGGGAACTAGCATGTAGCGATAACGTTTCCAGTCGAATTGCTCAATCAGATTTTTGAGCAAGCGGCGTTTTTTTTTTGCGGTTTCAGTGTATATCGGGCCACCTCCATCGACAAGTAGAGTGTGGTCCCGTAACAACAGACCAACCCATCTTGCTTGAGTAGTCAATGGCCATCGACGTCATGAAAGAAAGTGGCAGCAAGCTATCCAAGTCCTCGCGGTAAAACCGGAAGCTTCTCCCGAACCCTGGCAGTCCACCCAAACGAGCAGCGCATCATCGTGCGACTTGCGCTGCCTCAAAACGCGACGGTTGGGTACACTGGGGGCGGAGGCTGGTCCTTTCGCGCTCGTTTCCTCGTATACACTACCGTCGGAACAGACTGAGCTTTCTGATTCCGAGCTTTGATATTTGTCACCCTCGAATCCCTCCTCGTAATGTGCACTCTTTCCGTTCGCATTATCGCTATCGTCCTCGTCATGCACGCTATCACTGTCCACATCTTCTCTATCACTCGAGTTTTCATCCACGTGTTCATTGCTCCCATTGCCACAAGCACTTGCGTCATCATGGTTCTCATTGTTCACTTCGTCACTAGCACTTGCTTCGTTATGGCACTCATTGTCCACATTGCCGCTACTCCTCTCCTCCTCAGCACTGGCCATATGTTCATTGGCTTCACCACTAATGCGTGTACCAACTTCACTAGCCGCATCCCCAATAACACCACTAACCAATCGGGTACCACGAGCTCCGTTGAATTTGTTCACAATTCGAACTTGACCGACGGCAGTATCGAGGTCTTGTTCGTGCTCAATAACTCGTAGTCGTTTCCGTGCAAAATCGCCCGTATGCGGAGTTGCCTCGATTGCGGTAGCCTCTCCACATGTAGGTACGTCGTCTTGGCTACACGCACTACACTCAACCGATGCCGATGTGGGTACAGTAGCCAGCCAGTAACAGTGATTCAGGTGAACAGTACTGACAGCACGATACTTCTCACGTTCTTGATACGTAGTCTTCAATTTGGGGTCTGAGTGCATGGCGTTACGAACGTAACTGCAGAGCGCTTGATCGGCGCTACGAACCCTCGTCACGCTGTCCGCAATGGCTGCGCTCACCTCAGCATCGGTGAACATTTTCATCTGTGTCGTAGCAGACCGCACATAAGCAGCCACATCACTAGAGATACCGACGACCCGCTGTCGGGCTGATGGAGACAGCTCTGACGCGATCTGCGCTCCCATGCATTCCACTATAGCCGCTGCCCGGCTCACAACGTCTTCAATCGCGCCCCCTCTAGTCGCTCGAGCGAGTGCGGTAACCTCGGCGGCGAGTACGGCACGCACCAGCTCCCCTCGGTACGTATCCAGCGCTTTATCCACAGTACTGTCCTGGTCGTTGGAGCTATTGCTGGCCTGCACTGCCGCCGAAGCTTCATGCACAACCTCCGGCGTCGATACGTCTGCACGCACCATCCGAGGGTATCGCGGACGGTCCTTGCGGCCATCCACGATGCCTTTTGGGTAGTCTTCCAGCGGGAAGGTGTCGTCAGCGTTGTTGAGAATGTACGTCTGTCGACGCGGCGGTTCTTCCGCCAGCCACAGCGAGCGCAAAGCTCTTCCTGCGCGAATTCGCAACCAGCCTTGTGCGGCTTTGTTCACTCCAGGTGCATCTTGGGCGGCTTGCTTCCGCGCAAACCGGGCAGCGCTGTCAGAGATCTCAGCGCCGGCTTCACCGGCATAAGCCCAGAAGCCTCTATGGCATCTCATCGGAGCTTGGTGCTTGTGCTGCAGAGCGGATATGCGGCTTTGACCTCTGTTCAGTCCAGATGCATGTGATTGGCTAAAATACAACTGGCTGTTATTACCCCCAGGTCCTCAGCTGGGCCCAATCACGTAGAGACCGGGTCCCGGCCGGACTCAGTCTGTGGCTGGGTTGATAACCCATCACTATCATGGACGGGAGGGACGAAAGAAGGGCGGGGATTGTATGGTCACTGTCGAAACGTATGCAGCGAGCTGCATGTTGCGGTCAATCGCCGCATGGCATCACAAAGCCCGACAATATGCGTCAGACACTGCGGCTCATTTTTGGATTTGCCGGAGAGCAAGACACGTGAAGAATAAGGTCTCACGTCGTTTCTAACGTTAACTGGTGACGTCCCGCCAGCATGCTTCACATTTTTTTTAATTTCTAGCCAACTCTACAGTATTGTAGCAACCTATCCAGGGCGGACTACCACCACGGTGGCTGCTGAGGCGGTTGGCTTGGAGATGAACAGACCTTTGATTCCTTCATGCCAGATGCACATGCACACATGTACTCACTGCCATCACTGTTGATCATTGGCCATCACCGTTGCCACTTTACCGCCGGTTGAGGCCGATTTCGACTTGCAATCGCTCAATCGTTGAAACGATTCGGTTGCCAATGGCACCAAGCGGAGATTTGCATCTAAGAACCCTGTGCTGCGCCAGTGCGAGCGTGCACTTTTCTTGCCTGTGGACGAACATGGCCGGCCAAAGCGTTGCTGTTGGCTTTGAAAGCAAGCAGAGATGACCCGGGACTCCGGCGGTCGCTGAAGGGTCTTTCGGTTGTGGTTGCGGGCACGCCAGGCCGTTGCGCTGTCTGCAAGTTGCATTCTGGCGGTAGCCGGTTGTTGAACATCATGTTCAACCGACACAAGCGATGGACTTCGCTTCCGAGCTCTCTCTCTACTACCGGCTGGAGTCCGTCCAGCCTGGACGACATTCCTTCGAGGAGGAGTTGGGGGACTGCACTGCCGCTCTTTGCATTGGACGCCAGGGTTTTAACACTTCGGTGGCCCTGCTGCAGCGCGAGGAAAAACGAGCTGGCGGCAAAGAAACCTCATCGAAAAAAATGGCGTGTCGCGAGATTTCGCGATGACAATTGACAATCACTCTGGCCAAAAGTTGCCTTTTACTGAGCCGAACTGAACTCTAGTAACTTAAATGAGTAGACTAACTTCAAGGTTGCCCACGCCCTCGCTCGAGGTCTCAAGACGCCGTCAACTTTTCACCTTGCCAGAAAGACCTGAAGATGCCGTCGTCGACGCTGTAGTGTAGATTCAACGAGAGGGTAGGCGGGCCTTGTACATTGGCAAGGGGACCAGTCCTTGTACGAATACCAAGTATTGAAGCTATTATACGGTGCTTCACTCTGCAATCACCATACCATTCAGCCGCAGGAGCTCGAACGCGAGAGTAATAGCTCCAACTTAATCCGCGTTGAGAGACTGCTAACGTATTTTGACGCATTTGCTCGTGATAAGTTGATCTGTCCCCGATGGATCTGTCTGCACGTCATCGCGTCAAACGAGGGTCTTCACTACCCCTCTGACGGATGCTCTGCGACTTAAGTTATTCCACCAGGCGTGTGCTTTTGAAAGCTAAACTGCACTGGAAAAGACGATGAAGACGTCGATCAATTTACTTGTCTTGTTTTCCTTTTCGCCTACTACGTAATATATAACACATGATCCGATCTGGTTTCGTATTCATCACCTAACTGCAGTAAGCCACCAGACTTCTCCTATAATCCTGTAGTTAGCTGATGTGAAGTGTTGCTCTCCTTCTCCTTCATATTCGCACGCTACAAAAGCAAAATCAAGAGAAAACTAATATTATAGCATTTGCTCGGAAAGCGCAACCTGGGTCATCGTCACAATGATGAAGCTCTTCTTTACCGTGTACTTTGAAGGTACTTTGAAGTACAAGGGTGGACCTTTCGTGATCAACTCAGATGTGGCTAGTGAGTTGCTCGTGTATCGATACTATCGATAGCCACAGCGCGGGTAGGTGCTTTGATACACATACAAACAAACCCTCACGTCGGGAAAATAACAACCAGCTCCGAAATACTTCAACATGCATTAGCCTCAAGCGTCATCTTTATTTTAATATGCGTAGCCCCGAACAACCTACAGAAGACACTCAAACCAAATCACCGGCTTGATGGCGTCGCGGAAGAAGCTGTTTCCGTTGAGGAACGCCGTGTCGGCGTGATTGCACTTGGACACGTAGAACTTGTCCTCGTAGCTGTCGCTGAACTGCGTGGCCGGGAGTCCGCCTCGGCAGCTTTCGAAAGTCACGATGCCGTCGTGTTCATCAGTGCCGTGCTCAATCTTGGCGCCAAGGAAGAGATACTCAGGCTGATACTTGGAAACCGTGCCGATGTTGTCGTTGCTGCACATGGCGGCCGACACGTGCTTGCGGTACACTTCCTGAGCAGCCACATACGCCTCGTTCAGCGCCATCGTGCTGTACTTGCCGCCCATGTACGCAATGGACTTCATGCCAGCGCCAACGGGGCACTTGCCCAGCAGCGTCAGGATCTTTCGGAACGCCTGCGTGTCGTCGTCCGTGCAAATGTCTTGCACATAGTTAGAAGCCATTGTGCCGTTCATGGGCGCGCTCATGCTGACCCACGTGGTGCTGTTGTCAATGCTGCACTTCTCGTTGGCGACCGCGCCCGCGAGCATCAAGGCGCCCATTGAGTGGGTCACAATGATGGTGTCCTTGATGGCGGTTGCGTCGCTCGAGTTGCTCATGGACAGCGCGTGCTTGCAGACCTTGTCCTGCAGCTTCCCGTTCGTCCAACGCACGTTCAAAGTGTCGAGGGACGCGTACTTGATGCTCGAGCAGCACGGCGCGTGGTCCGTCATGTCGCCGAAGCTGTCCGACTTGGTCTGCAGCTCGGCCTTCTCCACTTCGTTGCGCTCGCCGTGGATGAAGAGGCACGGGCGGGGCGTGGACTTGCACTCGCACCCGGTCGAGCCGAAGCCCCACTCCGCCTTAAGCTGTCGGTCATTCTGAGAGGTACCGGCGGACACCACCACAGCCAACAAGGCGAACGCCGTCGAGAGAGTTCGGCCCCACATCGTGATACCGCTACAGAGGAATGAACGAGACTGGTTCAAAACGAGGAATGGAGTTCCGAGCACACCAAGCCAGAGGGTCCAATCCCATGAACACGAACCCTGCAAAGCATGAAAGCGCCATCATGCTGTTTTATGGCAACACGAACGCATACAAACAGCAAGAGCACATCAACAAGAGTGGCGCAGATGGCGCGTTGGAAGGCGTTTGCTTCGGAACAGCAGCGGAAGCCGGCGTTCGGCGCGATGAGTTTCGCGAGAGCAACGAGATTACTGTAGGATAGGGAAGCACGGTGGAGCGTCGAGCGCCCCAGACTCTATCATAGGGGCCAGACGCCTTGGCGAAGTTCTTCTCGAGAGCCGATAAGAGAGGTCAGTATTTGATTGCTAAACCAATACATGTACAAAAACCAATACAGTACTGTATGCTCGTCGTTCGATTGCAACTTTCGGAGGTCCAGACCCGTTCAAGTGTCGATGAAACTCCAGTGGTGGGTGTGATGCACAACAAAAACCAGGCGACGGCGCAAACATGTTTGCGGTAGACCACTGCCTGGGCTGGAATAGCACCGGCATTTTGGTGGTCAAATACTGGAGATCACTTCGAGTACTGTACTGTGTGCCGCCACCGGTGCTTTTCACCGTAGCTGGCAGAGTGTCAGCAAGGTTGCCATTGCTTCTCCATGACTAGCATTCCTTGCGCTTCTCTGTCATTGCATCTATCCAATCAGGGCAAGTTCTTCAATGAATTTAGCCAATCACGATCGATTCGTGTGTATCCCAACATTTTCCCAATTATTTTGGGAATTTACAGTCTTGCTAGAATAATGTCCAATACAAAAGTTTAGTGTAATTGTTGCATTACTCATATTTGACCGCAAATTCCCAATACAAATCATGATTGTATCGTTGGTGGCTGTGACTCGTCTGCTTTCTCTCCTCTCCCATTTGAAAAGATGCAGCTGGCGCCGAGAGGGCTTGACATCGCGCAAGGGACAGCAGGGCAGGAGGCAGCGGCGATGAAGTGCTTCAGCGAATTCTTAGCTCTTGCTAACATGAATGAGGAGTCAATTGCTAGTATTGCGAAGTCGCTGTCTATTCCTGATGCTCGACCAAATCAAAACTTTTTACTCTTTGCTAACCGCCTTCTCCATTTTCTTGCAAACTAAGCCAAGTGCTCGAGGAGGCGGTCTTGCTAAGGCTACTGCTGTGGGCTATATGTCCCAAGTTGTGAACCTGCTCCGAGAGCGGTACCCTCTGTACTTGTCAGACAGCAAGCGAATTGCGAAAATACGCGACAAAATAGGTTCAACTATTGAGGAGCGAAATTTGCTAGCTGGCGTGCAGACTGGTGAAGCTCCAGTCTGCACGCTCAGCGACTTGCGTGTTCTGGTGCAGGAAACTGCGATTAAGGGGGTTGGCTCAGGTTATAAGAGTTTGCATAACGCTGCTGTACTAACGTTAATGTGGCACACGTTTGGTCGAGCGATCGATACCTGTTTTGCTAGGAAGAGCCAGCTATCTATGGCGGCATCGGAGGAGCTCTTTCTGCATCTAGCTCGAATCAAGACTTCGGTGGTTCAAGGCATCTCAATTTACAAGGCCGCGACCCACTGGGAGCAGTGTATGCTGCACGGCCTCGGAATGCTGTTCGTCGGAGCGTCGGAGCCTTCCAGCTATGTGTTCCCGCTAGTGCCGCACGCGGCGGCATCGGATTTGCCAGGGGAGAAGACCGACAGCCAAGACGAAGCTATACTCTACTGGGAGAAACTTGAAGAGAAAGCTGAACCAAGGAACGAGCCACCAACAAAGCACGTGAGAGGAAGGCCCAACGTATCCAAGTATATTAACGACGTCATCACCATGGTCTGCAAGCGCCAAGCCCAGGCCTCTGCCCCGCTGCCCCCGACGCTCACCGCACGGCTGAGCAGCCACTCCTTGCACCGCGGCTCCGCAGCGTATGCAAACGCCTCACCGCAGCTTGCGATCCAGTGGATCTCGACCCGGGGAGCTTGGCTGCTGGACTCGCTCACGAAGGCGTTCGCGTACGTGGGTACCACGACACGCGAGGACCAGAGTGTCGGCAAAGTCCTCGCTGGATACCGAGACCCGCACCTGCCATGCGTCACGCCCACGATTGCCACCTTGAGCGAGCTTCTTCCTGCGCTCGAGTACGCCCAGCTGCTAACCCTGCGCCGCCAGCTCTTCAAGAACGTCAGCGGCTTCACGGACACCACGCTCAACGTTGACGCCTTAGTCCTGGATGCGGTGCTCGCGTCCCTGCTCATCCATCTTGACAACGTCGCGACGGCAGTCCAGCAGGAGCAGGCTGCCACAGGCTTCACATCGCATTACCTGTACCGCTTCCCCGACGCTCTGGACGCAACCAACGTAGCGCTGGGAGCTCGGCTCTCGCTGGACACGTGCATTGGTTGGGGTCGGCAGCTTCGAACGGCTTGGCAAACGGAGAACTTCGGACAGCTGGGTGAACGCAGCAATGGAAACACCACCATACTTGCCGCAGCCGTCACCCAGATGCTATCGTCCATCGCAGCAATGCAGCGCACACTTCAGAAGCTCGTCGCGGTCCACGATAGCAAGTCCACCAGCGCTGACGGTCCTGCTCCTTGTCGCTGTGCTGGCCAGGCCCCGCAGGCGAGCACTGACACCGTCGTTGAAGCGCACTCTCTTGCTGGCTGCTTCTACAACTGGTACACACTGGAGCTGTGGCACGCGGCAACCCAAAAGAAACAACAGTTTGTTCGCGCTGACCTCAAGGCAGGCGTCAACATCATGATCATAGCAGCAGGGCGAGAGGTAAACGTACCAACGGCGCCACTGGACCGGGACGGCGTCGCGTATCGGCTGTGGAAGCAGCGTGTCTGGACGCTAGCGGAAGACTTGGACAAGAAGGTCTACGCTGCGCTTGGGAGTATCGACGGTAAAGGCCGATCCAAAACCGCGGGGTCGCTACGGAAGCGCTGGAGAAAGCTGCGCGTTGACCACCTCTCTGCGTACGACGCGCTCTGCTCAGCATTTATCACCCGCAAAGCGAACGGTGGCATCGTCGACCGCTGCACACCAGCTAGTCACCAATGGAAGCAAAAAGACTTGGAGTCGTAGGATCACGCAGCTTGTATTAACGCTTAATACATTCCTATTCATACAACATGGATAATCGAATTCAAAGCGCAAATGCACCCGTCATCGCCATCCTACAACTTAAGCACAGCGCATGGATTCCCGTCAGTCCCGATACAAAGTCATACACAATAGAAAAACGCTCACATACCGTCAGCGAGCGCGCTCGACCTCGTGCTTGGCCGACAGCTACCAAAACCGGCAACATAACACCCGCCCTGCCGGGTTTTGTAACTGCTTTCGACGGGTCCTTGCGTGGGGCGCGTGGGGCGCGCCTGGGGGCACTCGGGTCTGGGGTGGTCGGCGGGGGAGGCGTGCGGCACGCTTGGAGCGCGCTGTCGTGTTGGAGATGCGGGGCGGAAAGTGTGAAGGCGGAGAAGGCTGCGCAGCCGGCCAAAAATAAAACCTTAAGGTTTTTCTTGGCTTTGGAGTCGATAAACCAGTCCATACTTTGTTGAAGTCATTTGGAATCTCAGGCGCGGCGTATCAAACTCTATCGTCGCTCAAGCTGAAGACCGAGCGGAAGTCACAGCGTAGCGACGCCAGCAAAGCGCTCTCTAAGTTTGAGAGACGCTCCGCCCCCAATCGCAGGAAATGAAGCAAGTGTCGTTCCATTGCCCGTTTGAATCCGGCTTTGGCTCTGGGATCGGTTCCAGCTGGAGGATTCGCTGAGGTTGTTCGCTGTAGGTACATTGCTGTATCTTTGATTGAGATGCCCCTGGTTCAGGTCAGGGGAAACAAAGTAAAACTTGAGTTATAATACGCGTCGGTACATATCTGCATGCCGAGTACCCGTAGATGTCGTTACTCGCACCCGCTGTGTCTCCCTATCTGTTGCCACACAGATAACGCTGGCAATCCCACGAAACCCATCCGTCACGCAAAATGATAAATACTGTATGCGAGCTCAGGAGATTTCACGCTGGCGATCTCATCAGCACGAAGGAATCGTTTTGCGGAAAGCGCTCAGTAAAAATGTGGGTATGCTCGAGAACTGTTCTCCAGTAGATAGCGTTGGTGTCCTCAGTCTTCACTTGCACAACAACCTTTTAATAATGGTCTCAAAGTTCGAGGTTGCCAAACATTCAACGGAGACGCCCCTTTCCCTTCACTCACACACACGACATGGCATACACGTTGAAGTCAGCGGTCCAATACAAGCCCCCGGAGCGGATTGCTTTGACGTGGAGACCCACCGACCAACAATTTGGATACACGTATTAATACCAACTTGTCGATGCCCCACCGAGATTCTGACGACCGTCACGCGCTCTTGGTGGTCGCACGGCAACTTTATTGTGATGGAAAAAATACTGATCTGACACCGCGATTCCTTTAGCAGACTTCAACGTGATGCCACGTTGGCTGTGACCGAAGGAAAGCTACAGCAACGCCGTCTAATACAATGAATTTTGATGTCATTCTAAAGCAACCAGAAGAAGGAAACATGCAAAGTAAAGCGTCCGTTGTTGCGATTTATCTGTTCGCCGCTCTAGCCTCAGCTGCCACCTACGCGGATACTTCCCACGTTTCCCACCGAAGACTCGCTTCAAGCGCAGCACCTTGGAAGTCATGGAAGTCTTCGGTCAGTCCCAGTTCTACGCCTTCGCCAAGCCCGTCGTATCCTCCGACAACACCTTCATCCGCTACGACGGCTACGCTGCATTCGTTAGCGGCACCACGGAGCACACGTGGACGGCGTAGCGTACTACGTCACTGCTCCTATTAACGACTCGAGCTCCATCGAGACTGCACGGCGCCTGGATTCCAGTACGATTCCTCCGCTGAACTCCATCTTCACGTCACTCAACGACGCCACTCCGTCTCAGCAAGCGACGATAGCATCAACCGTTCAAGCGGTGACCTGTTTAAGGTTTCATTTGGTGGAGCTGACTTTGTTCGTCTGGGGCCTCGGGCTTCACCATTTACGGGAGCGACTTGGACATCGCCGTCGAGTACCTGGATAAACCTGTCGAGGTATCGGCGCCAACACTCGCTGCCGATGCTGCGGTGGTATGCGAAACTGTGGTCACTCCTCAATCCGTCACGTCGACGACCCTGGCATTGCTCACCGGGGGTGGCATTTCTAGTGACACCCGTAGGAAGCTGAAGGCCGAAGCGGGCGTGACGATCTCCTCGTCTTCGTGCTCGTGCAGCTCCACGCCGCGCCCGTGCATCTTCTTCCGTGGCATGGGCTCGACGACCGAGTACTCGACGCTGCAGACCACTTCCGACTACTGGGGCGACATTGAGAAACACGCGCCGTGCTGCTGGTCGTTCAGCTACGCGATCCTGAACACTGTCGACTACGCGTGGACAGACGCCACCCAGCAGAAGAAAGTGTGCGATTTCGCTCTCTCCGTCAGCTCGTCCAGCAGTAAATCGACCAAAGTTGTGGCAGACACAATCGTTGTCACGCACTCTATGAGCGGGCTGATGGTCGCTGGTGCTTTGGCCAATGCAGCGTGCATATTCGCATTCAGCACCACGTGGGTGAGCATGAGTCCGCCGATGGGCGGCAGTATGAGCTCCGACTAAGCCTGCAAGGCGCGTGCAGCGGTTCCTCGAAGTCGTCGCGACGCTAATCGGCCGTTGTCCTGCAGGCACCGCGTCGAAATCGTTGGCGTACGAAGGCGAATCTTACAGCATCACCGCACTCAATGAGGCATACAAGGCGGCGCAACAAGCGTACCGGTCGAACGTCGACGCAGCCTGCAGCGACAACTTGTCGCTGCACACGGCTGCGACAACTACTCGGGACTGCTCTCCACGGATACGATGGTAGTGCGTTCTACTTGACGGGACTCAACCATGCAGACACGACTTTCCGTCACGGCGACGCTCTCTTCGTCAACTCACAGAAACCCGTCAAGTGGTTCGAGTGTCTGCTCTAGTAAATGCAAATTCGAGCAAGTTTCATTGAATGTGATAGTGCTCAGAAGTCAACGGGCATAACTAAAGTAATGGCCCAAATAGCGAGCAAGGCTCTGGGTAGTCGACTCGTACGCAATGGGTTCCCCCGTGAGCAGGGCTAACGTCGTTGCTGTCACTGAGGAAGGCGTGACGATGGTCTGGCACTCGCGCGCCTCATCTTCGCTAATTGAAGGTGCTGCGATGGGGACGGGTGTGTCCATGTACTTGACGCTGATGTCCAGGTCGCTGCCGTAGACCACAAAGCCCGAGGAGCCCGACGCGCAGAGCACGAAGACTGCGTCACCCAATGTGATCTTGAACAGGTCTCCGCTCTTGCACGTGACCTCCTTATCGTCCACCGTCGCGCTCGAGATGGCAGTGGCTTCGTTCAGAGCTGGGATGACGTAGTCAAGGAGCACCAACGAGCTCGACATCGAGCACTCGGCGGTCACTGCACCGTCGGCTGTCGTCGTGATGAAGTAGGCGATGCCGGCGATCATCGAGATCGTGTGGTTCGTGCCGCCCTCCATGAACGTCGCGTACCCGTCGTAGCGCACGGTGGACTTGTCTGCAGACACGACCGGGTTGGCCAAGACGTCGAACTCGAGCTGGCCGTACATGCTCATGGAGGCGCGCTTGAGCTTGAAGTGGATCCGCAGCGACCGTGCGTCGTCAAGCGTCGAATCGAGGCGTCGACGCGCGCTTTGGCCAGTTGCGGAGCTTGAAACGGCCGCGAACGCGAGCACCACGAGCAAGCCGAGTGCCAGTAGGCGAGGAGATGGCACGGAGCGCCACATGAGGCAACAGCGGTGGGCGTTGAGGGAGGAGCTACGGAGACGTGTTCCTTATCTCGCGAAAAACTCGAAGTGAGCGAGTGAGACCGCGGTCGGCGCAGCGCCGCATCTTGGGTAGCATTCTGCATGGGGAGGATCTGCTGGGCTCGAGCGTGTTGCACTTGGTGTCCCCCATCAACTCGCACGCAGCTGCCGTGACTGGATGGCAACCAGTCATGCTCTGGTGACAGAGGTGGCGCCGGGAAGGAGGAGATGACACCGGCAGATTCTGCCTGCTGCCGCAGAAGGATCCGAATGACATGGGCGGGTGCAATGACATCCAGCCAGCGGGCTGTCAGTCATCGGCGTCAAGAATCGAGGCCTGCTCGCGTGATGGCTGACACCGTGACGATCTTTCTGACAGCTTCTAGGTGATGGGACTGCAACACCGACACGTTGAAGCTGCTCGAAGCAAGCAAAGGATCTTTGGGCGCGAGATTCTAGGGAATCAAGTTCAGCTAACACTGCCACGTTCACGCCAACGTTGGCGCCTGCAACCCACGCCTTGAACGGCAGCATTTTCACGACGGACGTGATGCTCCAAAGATTTCCCGAAAGCGCATCGCCCGTGGACACACCCGGTGTTTGACGCCGCCTGTGAAGCGAAGGTGGCGTCCAACACAGGACGCGAAGGGAGCCGCTACTTGCGGCATGCTAGGAATTTGCAACAGTGTACAGTACGATAGTAGCGATGGCTTTGATCGTGATGTTCATGATACTCCGCGGACTCGAACGCGCTAAGAACCTGCACACCTTAGTTGTGCAAATAATGCCGAGTACTTCAACCACCACCAGAGTGGGGGCCCTGCCTTGTTGAAGTGCTCGATTTCGGTGTAAAACGAGCCACGGCCTGGTAGCACAGCGGTCCACCGCTGGCGGCTAATAGTGCACGTACGCGATATCAGTGCGAGTCGCACTCTAGCTGGCACAACAGAATTTGGGGCTCAGTCGACGTGCTGAATGGGCATGGATCGCGGACTTTGAGGCAAAGCTACCAGGAAACTTCAAGGATACGCAAACGGCTCGAGGAGGACGTTTAACTTCAACGCGAAGCAGCACTTGGTAAGCCGCCCGGGCTTTCACCGACCTGCAAGCGTTGCTGTACAAGGCGCACTGCAAAAAGTTGAAAAACAGGAGAAAGTTGCTCTCTCGACAAGAGTTCAACAAAAAAGTCCATCCTCCTGTTACGCAGGAGATCAAGCTTGAGGCGTGACGATGCCTGAGCCGATGATGGTCCGGAAACGCTGGCATTGCCGACTCAGTGCTATTGCGGACAGCTACTCTTTCTTCACAGTTGCAATACGCCCGTCGTCCTCAAATCTGGACGTTCTCCCATCATCTTACATGCATGAAAATGCAGCATCTAGGAATTGATATCAGTGCAAGTAATTAGTAAAAGCGTGGTGCTGCAGTTAATAACCATCGGTTTGAAGGTCTCGCTGTTAGAAATGGCCGCCACCGATTTGTGTGCCACTCTTGGCGCCAGAAATGTACCGACAGCCCGCTACATCATGTAGCCTACATGCATGTCATTCATTGCCCTCCAGTGCTGTCATGACATCGTGCATCCACTTCGGCTAACTACCTTTGGGCTTAGAGAGCGGCACGCGCAGCCCTACGCCATGCCCCTTTCACGGCGCAAAACTGCAAGTCCGTCAAATCATCGACATCGGTGTCCAGCTTGTTTGACGCCGCTAGCCAAGACGCCGACTCAAGACCTCACTTTCCAACTTGCCTCGTGCGGCACCAACCAGCCCAACACCAGCTCAAGAACTTATCGCAATGTGGGCTCTCAAGTCGCCGCACCGGTTCCTCACCGCCGTCTTCGTCGCGCTGCTCGCAATCGCAGCCATCACCACTGCGTCCGCCGATGACCACGCCCAACGCCGTCTAGCTACGAGTCTTGGCGACGCGCCGTCACTGCGACTTCAATTCACGCTCAAGCGCGACTCCATGAAAATCTACGGCCAGTCCCAGTTCTACGTCTTCGCCAACCCGGTAGTGTCCTCCGACAACACTTCCGTTCTTTACGACGGCTACGCTGCGTTCATGGACGGCTCCACGGACTACACGTTGAGCCTTGTGAACGGCATCGCGTACTTTGTGACTTCGACGGTGGGCGACTCGAGCTCGCAGTCGGCACAGTGTCTGTCGTCGAGCCTCCTTCCACCGATCAACTCCATCGTGTCGGCACTCAACGGCGCCACGGCCATTGCTGGTGCGTCTGCAGGCAACGACACCATTACGTGCGCGACCGGAGACCTGTTCCAAGCCACGCTCGGTGACGCGACCTTCGTGATCTGCTCGGCTGGCTCGGACGGCTTCACCATCTACGGCAGTGACCTGGACATCAGCGTCGAGTACCTCGACAGTCCTGTGGCGATCACCGCGCCCACGCTGAGCGGTGACGCAGCTCTTTCGTGCGAGACGGTGGTCACTCCTACTACGGTCACGCCGACGACGCTTGCTCTGCTCACAGGCGAGGCCGTGTCCTCGTCTAGCAGTCGCAAGCTGAAGGCTGAGGCTACTACGACGCTGGCCTCGTCGTCTTGCAGTTGCAAGTCCACCCGTCGTCCGTGCATTTTCTTCCACGGCCTGGGCTCCGACACGGAACAGACGACGCTGCAGACGTCTTCGAGCTACTTTGGTGATCTCTCAAAGAACGCGCCGTGCTGCAGCTCGATCAAGTACGCTGTACTTAACACCGTGAAGACCCCGTGGACCGACGCGACGCAGCAGCAGAAGGTGTGCAACTTCGCTCTCTCCGTCAGCAGCACAAGCAGCACCTCGTCCAAGACCATTGCGGACACGATCATTGTGACGCATTCGATGGGTGGACTCATGATGGCAGGAGCGTTGGCCAACAACCGATGCAAGTTTGCGTCGAGCACGACCTGGGTGAGTCTGAGTGCTCCTATGACCGGAAGCATGGGCTCGGACTACCTTCAGAACGCATGCAGTGGCAGCAACGTGTTCCTTCAGGCTGTGGCGAACCTCGTTGGTCAGTGCCCGGCCAGCAACGCGGTCGTGGGGATGTCCTACCAGTCCGAGTCGCACAGCACGTCGGCGCTGAACTCTGCGTACACGGCTGCCCAGACCGCGTTCCGGGCGAACGTCGACGCTGCAATGTGCAGCGACAACTACTCGGGGCTACTATCTACGGATCAAATTGTATACAAGCTGGGAGGCTCTCTGATTCCCCACAAGTCGGATGAGAACGATGGCATCGTCGAGTACAAGAGCTGCGCCGGGGGACTCTCCACCTCCAAGTTCGGCAACAAGTACGACGACACGTTCTACCTGACGGGTCTCAACCACGCCGACACGGCCTTCCGCCACGGCGACGCTCTGGTCGTGAACTCGCAGAAGCCCGTCAAGTGGTTCGAGTGTCTGTTGTAAGCGTTGCTCGTTTTTCACCTTTCCTCGACTAAAAGGTGACTAAAAAGCAACAAGGTCTTGTCTTTTGGGTTTTCAAACATTTGTAGTGCCCCCTTCGTACACCGAAAAAATATCCTTGAAGTTGAAGTTGGTCCCACTGTTGTGATGGTTCAAGTTTTGTAGGTTCGGTAGTCGCTAGATGTGCCGAAGGAGACCTCGCACGGAATGATTTGGGCGTATACTTGCGCAATTTGCCGTGCAACTAAGGACTAGAGCTGTCGACGTCGAGGGTTTTGACGTTGACCCGACGTCTTTTTCTGTCGACGTCCGTGGGTGTCAGCCGACGTCGAGCCGACACACGCCGACATCCTCCGCTCGACTTTCTGCTGATTGGTCAAAAGGAGTTTTGGTGAAGCCAATGAAATCGCCTGACCTCAGACGTGCCCATTGCCTCAATCAACTTGTACCCGCGACTCAAACAAACAGCCAAGTCCGATAATGATTTTCACTTGGAAGAGCTCCGCTATCGAATGATGTAGAGTCTACACCTTTGGTCTACACTGTAGACCAGGTAGCAGCGAGTCTGCCTGAACGATGGGATGCCCATGCCCCGGATGAACTACAAAATAAGGGGTGGACGCTGATTCAAGCTGAGTAGCTTGCATGAGGCGCCCTAGCAAGTGTTGACTGCGCTCAGACAGCGACTTGAGTATCAGCGCCAGCCATGTTGTCAAAGGCGTCGTCTCCGGCTGGGCCGAATACACCAGACCATGACGCGCCTTCAATGGTTCCTTTGTCGTCTGGGAGTTGCGCAACTGCATACATCTCTAGATCCAATTACGAGGTTAACTGAGTGGAACACGGGCTCACATGTAGGTCATCGCAAGCATTAACGTCGGCAGTGTTTGTACTCGATCCTATTGCGATCTATAGTGGAGAAGTTGCCCCTCTAAGTTTCACCGAGACACTATTTACTAACAGAGTACGTTATGTGTATGTACTCACGTCCCTCAATGAGGCTAAGGCAGGGTGCGCCACCTCGCGCTGTGTAAGGATCCTATTTCGCAATAGTGATATCCTTTTGGATGTCGACTGGGTGTCGGCTCGACGTCCCTCGACGACTTTTGGACGTCCGGGTGTTAGCCGGAGCGACGACCCGACGTCGACAGTTCTACTAAGGACACCCAACGCTTGCTTGCTTGAGCGGGCGATGGCCCATCGCCGATGAGCGAGCGGGAAATCTTCATTTCCAGATATTCCCACGTGAAATGCTGCCGTTAGCACCCTCCATCAACCCTCGGTGCAAAAGCCGCAACCAAGGATTTGTACGTGTAGTTAGTTGTGATACAGTGTATATTCACGCAGCCATCCGCGTTTAACGCGTCTATCGCTCAATGCCATTGCACTGACTGAGGACTGAGAGCCGTCCTATTTGGCCTCGATAACGAATCGTTCTTAACGATACCTGAAAGGATCGTACTGTACTGTAAAACAACGCGAGTACTGAGGCATGGTTTTGACCGACAACCCGCTGGATGCATGTCATTAGGACCAATTCCTCCCTACTGTATGTGACCGACGCACATGCAGCTCTATCCAAGCTATCCGCTATCCCTTCGACTCCTTGTGATCATGCAACCATCGCAACTGCGAGTGCTCTCCTTCAAGACGGAGAGTAATACGCATGCCACCACACGAGGCGCACCTCTCACGGCGTCAACGGCTTACAAGTGCAAGGTCTTAAGACGTACCAGCACTCTCCGCTGGCAATGAACTCGCGACTTGCCCCGCTTCATTCGTCATTCTCCAAATTCCATCGCGGCAACCAAGCCAGCCCAACACCAGCTCAAGAACCTACTGCAATGTGGAACCTCAAGTCGCCGCATCGGTTCCTCGCCGCCGTCTTCTTCGCGCTGCTCGCAATCGCAGCCATCACCACTGCGTCTGCGGATGACCAAGCTCATCGTCGACTGGTCACCAGCCTTGGCGACGCGCCATCACTGCGACTTCAATTCACGCTCAAGCGCGACTCCATGAAAATCTACGGCCAGTCCCAGTTCTACGTCTTCGCCAACCCGGTAGTGTCCTCCGACAACACTTCCGTTCTTTACGACGGCTACGCTGCGTTCATGGACGGCTCCACGGACTACACGTTGAGCCTTGTGAACGGCATCGCGTACTTTGTGACTTCGACGGTGGGCGACTCGAGCTCGCAGTCGGCACAGTGTCTGTCGTCGAGCCTCCTTCCACCGATCAACTCCATCGTGTCGGCACTCAACGGCGCCACGGCCATTGCTGGTGCGTCTGCAGGCAACGACACCATTACGTGCGCGACCGGAGACCTGTTCCAAGCCACGCTCGGTGACGCGACCTTCGTGATCTGCTCGGCTGGCTCGGACGGCTTCACCATCTACGGCAGTGACCTGGACATCAGCGTCGAGTACCTCGACAGTCCTGTGGCGATCACCGCGCCCACGCTGAGCGGTGACGCAGCTCTTTCGTGCGAGACGGTGGTCACTCCTACTACGGTCACGCCGACGACGCTTGCTCTGCTCACAGGCGAGGCCGTGTCCTCGTCTAGCAGTCGCAAGCTGAAGGCTGAGGCTACTACGACGCTGGCCTCGTCGTCTTGCAGTTGCAAGTCGACCCCACGTCCGTGCATCTTCTTCCACGGCCTGGGCTCCGACACCGAGGAGACCACCCTGCAGACGACGTCCAGCTACTTCGGAGACCTGACTGACAGCGCTCCGTGCTGCACATCCATCCAGTACGCCGCCTTGAACACCGTCGACTACGCTTGGACGGACGCGACGCTGCAGCAGAAGGTGTGCAACTTCGCCATCTCCGTGAGCAGCACGAGCAGTTCGTCATCAAAAACGATCGCGGATACGATCGTGGTCACGCACTCGATGGGCGGCCTCATGATGGCCGGCGCCATCGCAAACAGTCGTTGCAGCCTGGCCTCGAGCAGTACGTGGGTGAGTCTGAGCGCGCCGATGACGGGGAGTATGGGCGCGGACTACCTTGAGGGCGCGTGCGCCGGCAGCAACGTGTTCCTGCAAGCCGTGGCCAACTTGATTGGAGAGTGTCCAGCCAGCACCGCTGTTGTCGCTCTCTCGTACGAGGGCGCGACTTACAGCACGTCAGCGCTGAACACGGCCTATGTTGCTGCTCAGTCGGCGTTCCGGTCGAACGTCGATGCTGCGATCTGTAGTGACAACTACTCGGGCCTGCTTTCAGTTTACCAAGCGGAGTATATTTTGGCTGGTGAAGTGATCCCGCACAAATCCAGTGAGAACGACGGAGTCGTGGAGTACCAAAGCTGCGCTGGGGGTCTGTCCACGTCCAAGTTCGGCACTACCTACGACGACACCTTTTATTTGACGGGGCTCAACCACATCGACACCACCTTCCGCAATGGCGACTCGCTGGTTACGAACTCGAAGAAGCCGGTCAAGTGGTTTGAGTGTTTGTTGTAAGCTGCGTTCGGCACGAGGAGCGTAGCCTTTTAATGTTCCAGTCAATCATCAAGTGCTTCCTACATTCCCTTGGTTATACATGCAGGTGCTCTAAGCGGTGCTGCTTTTGCCATAATGGACTCGAACATTTGGAGGGGATATTTTCTGTTTAATACGCACAATGATATTTTCAGGAAAACTCAACGCATTTGGCGATCGGCATTTGAAGTGGGAGGGCAACGACTTCGATAAGACTGCAAACGGAGCACTCGGCCATCGACGATGCGAGTCGATCGGAACTCGATTTTAGTTTCTCGGATGCGGACTTCAATGATAGGCATGCATCGTAAAATAACCATAGAAAGCCCACACTTCCAACCAACATAGCACATCACCGTGGATGATTCAATCGCTCCACCTTCCTCCTGTCGGGCGGATCAAGTGATTGACGACGGGTACTCTTGAGTCATGATACAGTCTCCCTACGACATTGTACGCCTCATGGTAAATAGTGTTGTCCCAACCAAATCTGGCGGCAGATTGCTGGCGGCTCAAAGCAGGGCAGGGGCCATTATCTTGTTGTTGGGAACAACTTGTTGCAGTGGAAGGATAGGGGCACTTGCCCATCCGATGAGCTGTCAGAAAACGATCATAGTGATACCACTCGAGTCACGCAAACTCATCACGTTGAAGTGAGTCATTATATCCCTTTGCCAGTGTCACCTCCTTTCCCGGATGTGCTAGGAAGCGCCGAGAAGCGGTCTCCATCTCTGTCACCAAAGTATACAATCCAACCATCACAGCTGAAGGAATGATCGAGTATTGGCAAGCCATGCCCTTGCCGCAAGGGGAACGCCCTCACTGCCAAGAGCAACCGCATCAAACTCGCTAATCGCACCAACCTGTTGCCAATCCTTCACTTTCCAAATTGCATCGCAGCGAGCAAACCAGCCCAACACCAGCTCAAGAACTTATCGCAATGTGGGCTCTCAAGTCGCCGCACCGGTTCCTCACCGCCGTCTTCGTCGCGCTGCTCGCAATCGCAGCCATCACCACTGCGTCCGCCGATGACCACGCCCAACGCCGTCTAGCTACGAGTCTTGGCGACGCGCCGTCACTGCGACTTCAATTCACGCTCAAGCGCGACTCCATGAAAATCTACGGCCAGTCCCAGTTCTACGTCTTCGCCAACCCGGTAGTGTCCTCCGACAACACTTCCGTTCTTTACGACGGCTACGCTGCGTTCATGGACGGCTCCACGGACTACACGTTGAGCCTTGTGAACGGCATCGCGTACTTTGTGACGTCGACGTGGGCGACTCGAGCTCGCAGTCGGCACAGTGTCTGTCGTCGAGCCTCCTTCCACCGATCAACTCCATCGTGTCGGCACTCAACGGCGCCACGGCCATTGCTGGTGCGTCTGCAGGCAACGACACCATTACGTGCGCGACCGGAGACCTGTTCCAAGCCACGCTCGGTGACGCGACCTTCGTGATCTGCTCGGCTGGCTCGGACGGCTTCACCATCTACGGCAGTGACCTGGACATCAGCGTCGAGTACCTCGACAGTCCTGTGGCGATCACCGCGCCCACGCTGAGCGGTGACGCAGCTCTTTCGTGCGAGACGGTGGTCACTCCTACTACGGTCACGCCGACGACGCTTGCTCTGCTCACAGGCGAGGCCGTGTCCTCGTCTAGCAGTCGCAAGCTGAAGGCTGAGGCTACTACGACGCTGGCCTCGTCGTCTTGCAGTTGCAAGTCGACCCCACGTCCGTGCATCTTCTTCCACGGCCTGGGCTCCGACACCGAGGAGACCACCCTGCAGACGACGTCCAGCTACTTCGGAGACCTGACTGACAGCGCTCCGTGCTGCACATCCATCCAGTACGCCGTCTTGAACACCGTCGACTACGCTTGGACGGACGCGACGCTGCAGCAGAAGGTGTGCAACTTCGCCATCTCCGTGAGCAGCACGAGCAGTTCGTCATCAAAAACGATCGCGGATACGATCGTGGTCACGCACTCGATGGGCGGCCTCATGATGGCCGGCGCCATCGCAAACAGTCGTTGCAGCCTGGCCTCGAGCAGTACGTGGGTGAGTCTGAGCGCGCCGATGACGGGGAGTATGGGCGCGGACTACCTTCAGAACGCGTGCAGTGGCAGCAATGTGTTCCTCGAGGCGATTGCAAACCTGATCGGTGAATGCCCCGCCAGCACCGCTGTGGTGGGGCTTTCGTACGAGGACGAGACCTACAGCACGTCAGCGCTGAACACGGCCTATGTTGCTGCTCAGTCGGCGTTCCGGTCGAACGTCGATGCTGCGATCTGTAGTGACAACTACTCGGGCCTGCTTTCAGTTTACCAAGCGGAGTATATATTGGCTGGTGAAGTGATCCCGCACAAATCCAGTGAGAACGACGGAGTCGTGGAGTACCAAAGCTGCGCTGGGGGTCTGTCCACGTCCAAGTTCGGCACCTACGACGACACCTACTACTTGACGGGGCTCAATCATATCGATACCACCTTCCGCAATGGCGACGCGCTCATCGTGAACTCGCAGAAGCCCGTCAAGTGGTTCGAGTGCCTGCTGTAAAAAGGGGAACGTTGAAACTGAAATTGTGCTCACAAAAAGGTACACCCAATATTGTGCTGTCACAAAAAATGTACCCAAGAGCCTAAGAGTCAGTGTACCGGTATTATCGGTTTTGTGTAGCTACAAACAGTATACCCATCACCCAAAATATCCGTTCTGTGTGGTCACAAATTTGACTAGTGGTTTGTATAGTTTCGATCGCACAAAATATATTTGGGATTTGTTCCCAGCAGTGTTTCAAAATGAGAGCGTTTTACCATAATGTGATACAAGTTGAACGCGGTTAATGCGTCTCCCGCACCCCAAAGAGCAACTTGAGCCAAAAAAATGTAATGCGAGCCAAATCCCTATTTGAAAGGTGGCTCAGGATCCCCGAGCTACACTGAAGCTGCAACCTAAGCCACTGAAAAATATGACTTTAACTCAGTACATGAGATCGCTTGATCTCATGTACTGATCATTATCGAACCATGGCGGCGGCGGCGCTGAGCGGATCCAGCTTCGTGCCGCTGTGCACGAGCTCCGAGGGCTCGGACGGCCGCGGCCTGCGGCTACACAACGCTGGCGTCGACGTCCTCAATGGGGCGAAGCTGGCGGCGCGCAAGATCGCGCTCGTGGGCGTGCTGAACGTGGCGGAGGACGAGAAGACGGAGCCGGAGCGCGGCCTGTTCCTGAGCTCCAGCGCCGCGTCCGTGGCCGAGCAGGACGCCAGCATGCTGCTGCTCGTGCTGCGCGGCGTCTCTCTAGCCGACGAGCCGTTCTGGGGCTCGCTGCTGTTCGTGCTGAGCTCGCACGTGGTGGTGAGCAAGGCCGGCCCCACCTCCAGCGCCAGCTTCCAGGCCGCGCTGCCGTTCCTGCCGGACTTTACCAAGCTGCAGGTGGCCGAAGGGTCTGTTGATGGGGACAGGAACGCCGCGCTGCTCAAGGAGCTGGCGCCGCGCTTCACGTGGGGCGCGGTGGACCTCAAGATCAAGGACATGAACGGCTGCGACTCGGCGTCGACGTACTTCGAGCAGCAGCTGGCCGCGGGATCCACGGACGCGCAGCAGCTGCTGAGTGCTCTAGTGCCAGTGAGAGACGCTGTGGTGCTCAAGTCCAACTCATTCCAGGCGCCGGAGGAGCCGCACTCGTCCCCCAAGCTGCTGACGCACGTGGCCGACCGACTCGAGTGCAAATCCTTCTTCGGACGCTATATGAGCGGGGCGCTGCTGGTGAGACTCATCCGGTCGTTGATCCATGCAATGGCCATGCCGGACGGATCCCCCGTAGTGCTTCAACGCGTCGTAACCAACGTGTTCGTCGCGCACTGGCAGGAACTGGTGCAGCGCGCGTTCAAGGCGTACTGCGACCTGCTGCACGCGCGGCTGGCGGTGTACGAGCGCGCGCCGATTACGGCCGAGTACCTTGTCGATGTTACGGAGAGGAAGCTGAAGGCGAACCAGGCTCAGGACAACAAGCACTCGGCCGTCGTGAACGCTGGCCAGGGGAACTTTTCGGTCTTCGACGAGTTCGGCAACTTAAAGAAGCAACAGGTATCCGAGGACGGCGCGGAGGATAGTATGGTGGCAGCGACAACCCCGGCGCCGCTAAACACTGGACTATTTAGCTTCCTGAAGAACAGAGCTGGCCGTGCCCTCAGCAAGCAGCTCTCGCGGTTCCCTACTAACCGGTGGAGCACGTCGATTAAAGCTGGAGGACAAGCAACTGCTCAGGGTGACAGCGGTGGACTTGGTGGGATCCTGGAAGACGTAGAAGCAGCGGAAGCAGAATTACGGGAAGAGGCAAACGCAGCGCAATCGCCTGATCTGCTGCTGGCGCGATGCACTGCAAGCATTACGCGCTACTCAGTGCCGATGGAATACCTGAACACACCCAGTGAGGCCATGCCTGTAAACACATCGGTGTTAGACACAATGCACGCCGAAGGGCTGGAGGAAGTGAACGCTTTGCTGAAGCCGTTTCTCGTGGATCTGCGCGGCCCCATGCCTTCAAGTCCTGAGCTTGCTTGCTCGCTGGATTTTCATGTCGGAAAGAAAAACTTGTGGGCGAAGTTGGTCCGCGTCCGGAGGCGCTTCGAGCGCGCCAATGAAGTGTCCTCGGCAATCTTTTGCGGCGAGCTGCTGCGTTATCTGCACTCTGTAGTGCTCCGCAAGAACGAAACAGACACCGAGGATCAACAACAGCAGCAGCAACTTCGAGGTCGCGCTGTCTCGTCGATCATGCTGGTGGACAAGAAGAGCGGAAACGCGCCTGTTGCCCTCACGCGGGTGCCGTTGGAGTTGCTGACGTACAAGAACAACCTGGAGGCAATGGTGTCGCAGTACAATTTCGTGGCCCGTGGCCCTCAAGCTGCTACAGTGCTCGCAGGCTTCCTCAACGGACCAGTGCGCCGCCAGCTTCAACACTTGACGGAGCAAGAGTACGACCGATTCACTGCAGCCTGCGATGAGAAGGAGCGTCGCATCAAGGAGTTGGAGGAGTCGCTGGAGGACAAAGAGCGCCAGGTGAAGCACATCACGAAAGCAAACGCAGAGTGGGGTCGTCAAGAACGCGAGGCTGTTGCCAACATCGAGCAGGGTCATGCCGAGCAAGTGAGCTCGCTTCAAGACTCAATTCGGAGCACGGAAGCTAAGATCGAGGGTGCGCTAGCAGAACAGCAGGCTTTGTACCAAAGCACCATGCAGGCTACGCGGCGAACAATCGACACAGTGGACAAGGTGGCCGACAAGGGCCGCATCGTGTCCGGCTACTTGGAGCGCTACGAGAAGGCCCACGTGTTCTCGTCGCGGTGGCGCCAGTACTTCTATGTTCTGAAGCACGCAACACTCACGTGCTACAAGTCCAAGAGCGAGTATGAGGAGCGAGGACCCCCGTTCGAGCGGCCGATTAGCATCAGTGGATACAAGGTCGTCCAAAGCCGCACCGATGAACTCAAGATCAAGCTGGTCCCCCCCGAGGCGGGCCACCAAATGCTTCGCTTCCGTGCACCTGCCAGCGTGGGTCGCGAGACGTGGATGAAGCGGTTCGCTGAGGCCACGCAATATTCCGGTCAATAAGTGCCCAAGAAACACAATCCGGAGCTGTCGTCAAGGCAAGACAAAGTCAGTATCGCAAACGAAAGTAACTTGTGAAAGTCCGTTCGTTGGTTGGTTGGGCCGTATCCTCCCTCATCTAAGCTGCAGTGGTTTGCCAAGTGAGGCCTGAAATTCTTCCGTCTCTTTGGCGCGATCTTCACTTTGCTTCGTAGCTGCTAGTCCAGGCATGTTTTCAAAGGAGAAACGGGAGCGAGCAGGCCCCTCAAAGAAGAAATCGTGCACAAGGGCCTAAACAACGACAACATCACCCGTTAGCAAGCTCATGACCACAATTGTGTACAGGTAACGGCACCTGTCGAGCTGATAGCCGTTTGCTTGGATCGAGCACAAGGAGCTTGGACAACAGATCCACTGCAGAAGCCTGAGCATCTGGGAAGAGCTTGCTGAGAGCCATCGGATCATAGGGTGGGAAGGAGACCTTGTTGAAGTCGGGCAGCTCGCACACGCCCGGCCACTGCTTCTCGATGTCTCCTAGCACCTGCACGACTCGGAAGATCTGGTCAATGTCGTTCTGGCCAGCGAACAACGGGGTAGGCCGCAACAACTCGGCGAAGATGGTGCCGACAGCCCACATGTCCACGGCGGTGTCGTAATGTCTGGCGCCAAATAGCAGCTCCGGCGCCCGATACCAGCGCGTGGCCACTTGGTGCGAGTACGAGCGCCCTTCCCGCCCAACGAAGACGGTAGCGAGTCCGAAGTCGCTGAGTTTGAGCACTCCGTCGGCACTCAGCAACAAGTTGCCGGGCTTCAGGTCTCGATGGAGAATGTTGTGCTCGTGACAGCAAGCGACGCCGTGTAGCAGCATCCGCAGGAGACCGCGGACATCGGCAGGGTGGAGGGGTTCCAGTCGATTACGGACAACACTGAGGAGGTCGGTGGACATGTACTCGAGCACCAGAGCGATGTAGCTGCCGTCCGACACGACATCCAGCAGCTTGACGATCTGCAGCAGCACAAACAGTAAGTTTGAGGACAAGAAGATCTCTCGACGTATCCATCCATACATTGGGATGCTGGAGCTGGCGCATGGCCTCGATCTCCTGGAACTGGGCGGCCGGCACGACCGAGAGCTGGCCGTCGTCATTCACCCGAAGCCGCTTGATAGCTCGAACCTCGCCCGACTGCAGGTCCTTGGCCCGATGGACCTCTCCGAAGGCCCCGTTGCCGATCTTCTCCAGCAGTTCGTAGCGACTCGCGAGCATCCTGGAGGGAGAGGCCTGTGACGATTAGGATCAAACAAAAAGATACTTTTACTTGATTGACGAGACACCGGACCGGCAAGACTCACGGCATGTGGGCACAAGCGACCTGGAATATTCATTCTTGCATCCCTCCCCTCTCTCTGAGAGGGGGTGCAGCTTAAATGACGCCTCTGCTAAAAAGTATGAGAAGTAAAAGAATACACTGGCAAGGACGGCGAGCGCTCCGTGGGTTCTGTTTCTTGTCGCTCTCAACTCCTACGACTCGCTCACTAACCCCGAGCCGCAGCTCCGTCGTCGCGTGCCTGCTGGACACCTTCGCTGACCTGTCTGCGATTTAACTGCTTAGTGGTTGTTCTTCCACACCAGGTACCGCGTGTCGCCCAGCTTACGCGGACTCAGCTTGTGCTTGGCGAAGAAGAGGATGGCCAGCACCATGCAGAGCGCACCCACGATGATGTACGCGATGCCGAGGAACGGGTTGCGGCCGCCGAACCATGATGTGGTCGAGATCACGATAGACTTCTTGCCCTCGAAAGTGCTCACCACGAAGTCTGCCAAGTCACAAACAAACCACTCAGTTAGATACCGTCCTCTGCACTTGGAACAAGCCAAGAAATCAATACAAAAACGTACTGCTGGAGACGAGGAACTCGATCTCCGTGCCCTCTGCCAGATCTGTGTCAATGCGGCCGTAGAGCTTGCGGAAGCTCGGCAGACCGGCCGTGCGCATCCAGACGATAAAGTGCTCGTCCTGCACGCCGTACGCAGGCGCAGCCGTCGTCCACGCCGTCTTGTTGGCGATCGCCTCCTGGCCCTCGTACATGGGGATGATGTAGCGGTAGCGCGGGTTCTGCCACAGCATCATCGTGTTGTCCGCGTCCGACAGGTCCGCCAGGTCGATGTTCTTGAACTTGGTCTCGACGTCCGACTTCCAGGCGATGCCCGTCTGGTCCACGAGATTCACGAGCGTCTTGCCGTTGTACGTGTCGTCCTGGTAGTACGTCTTGCCGTCGGCCACGAGCTTGTTGACCCAGAAAATGTCGTTGAAGAGGCTGTTGGCGATGAGGCCGCAGGGCATCAGCGTGTAGTCCGTCTCGTTGTCGCCGATGGCCTTCTCCGCCGTCGAGTTGTACTTGTACATGCCCGTGCCGGACTTGGTCAGCGGCGAGCAGTCGCTCGTGCTGGCCGTGGCATCTCCGCGGAGCTGCGCGTCGCTGCGGCTCTGCACGTAGCGGCGGTGGTTCTGGTAGAAGTTGTCCAGCTGGTAGTAGAGGTACACGGGCGCCTTCATCTCCTTCTCGATCGTGAACTTGATCCTACAGCCGTGCGTGTCCACGTCGAACGAGTCGCCGTCGCTCTCGTCCTCGAGGTAGCAGCCGCTGCCCAAGTCCACGATGTTGGACGATTTCTCCACGCCGTCTCCGTCGTACTGGATCGAGTACTCCACCACCTACAGCCCGCAGCCAGCCAGCAATGCATAAGTACATAGGATACACACAATGGCAGAGACGTAGACAGAGATAATGGACGTACATTGTCCGACTCGGTGTGCAGCACGATGCCGATGGGGATGAAGATGAGGCCCACGACGGCGAAGGTGCCGATGACCCAGTTGGGCGTGAGGATCGGCTGCCAGGCCTTGAGCTTCTGCTGCTTGAACGGGGTGTCTAGCGATAGAGATAGAGATAGCGAGGGGTCAGGTTAGTTAGAGCGGGGTGTCGTTGTTCTTGTTGGCGTTGCTGCTGCTGCTGCTGCTGCGCGCACCTTCCGGTTTCCTCGACTTCTCGTCCATGGTGGCGATGTCTCGCTCCAAGGTCTGCTTGCGGTGTAGCTCCCTTCCTCCTATGGCGCAGCGCGGGCGTCTCGGGGCGGCGCCTGCTTCCTTCCTCCTCTTGCGATGGTAACAATAGGCGACGCGGGGGTTTCGCGCCGATTGTCCGCACGCTGTCCCGAGCGCAAATATCCAGTTTGAGAAGCGAAGGCGAGCCCGCCCATTGGCTGAAACAGCCTGATTATCGCACGCGCATTGGCCAACGCATTTTCCGTCGTAATCCCTGCGTGCACCACACCATACACAACTATCCAAATGGGTTCATAGCGTGGTCCACCTCATAGCGTACTTAGCTGGCCACCCGCCCCAGCGGATACATTAGACAGACGGCCATGAGCTACCGGGACCGGGATGACCGCCGCGGCGGCGGCTACGACGGCTCCTCGACGAGCAGATACGGCGGCGGGGACTCTGGAGGACGCAGCAGAGACCGGTCGCGCGACAGGCCGCGCGACCGGGACTCGTACCGCAGCGGCGGAGGACGCGACAGGTCTCGGGATCGCGGCGGCAGGGACGCGCCGCGCCGGGCCGAGTACGGCGGCGGCAGCGACAGCAGATACGGCGGCAGCGGGCGCGACCGAGACGGCGGAGACGACAGAGGATCGGCGCCGCCCGCGGAGCAGCAGGAGGAGAGCCAGCCCAAGGTGTCGGGCGCCTGGGACCCCGCCAAGGAGGCGCTGGCCGACCCCACGTGGGCGCGCATCTACATCTCGAACCTGCCCACGGACGTGACGAGCGACGAGCTGCAGGAAATGTTCGGCGCCATCGGCGTCGTGGCGCGCGAGAAGCAGAAGCGCGGCTACAAGGACCAGTGGCCCTTCAAGATCAAGATATACACGGACGCCGCGGGCCAGCCCAAGGGCGACGCCGTGCTCACGTACGAGGATTCGAACGCGGCGCGCACGGCGCCAGAGTTCTTCAACGGTGCGCTATATTTGCTACGATTGTTTTGCAATGATTTGTGGTGTTGATAGAGTGCTGACCTTTGTGTTTGTTGCTGCCAATGAACGATGCAGGAGCGGACATTCGCGGGAAGACCATCAAGGTGGAGCTCGCGGGCAAGCCCGAGCCTCCGGTGGGCGGCTGGCACGGCGGAGGCAACAGCGGAGGAGGCGGCGGCGGGCGCCGCGGCGGACGTTTTGGCGGAGGGGGAGATAGATATGGCGGCGGAGGAGGAGGCTACAGTCGATACGGCGGTGGAGGCGGCGGTGGCGACCGCGACTTCCGAGACCGACCCGACCGCCGCTCGCGTCCGTACTGAGAGCAGCGACAGCGTGTCCATTAGGTGCCCTCCATATCCAGATAGCAGCAGTGTGTAGCAGTGTCCTTGAGCCCCAGCGAGAGAGCGTTAAAAGGCGTCAACCGCAGTGTCCACCAGAAGTGTCCACCTTGAAGTAACCCCCCGTTCGGGGACATGATTTTGCGACCGCGGTTTTGACCTCAAAGTCCCGTTTCGATTGGCGAGATTTTGCGAAATATTGCGATACGCCGGCCAATCACGCGTCAGGAGCTCAACTCAGGCATTCTTCGCGCATCCGGCGAGAGAGATATCCCGGACCAGACTCTCTCTCTGCGTCTGCTGCCCCATGGGCGTGTTCAACGTGCTCGCGCTGTCCGTGGAGACGTCGGTGCTGGGCTGGTACCTGCTGGCGCCGCTGGCGTCCCCGGGCGGCAGCGCCGTGCTCGCGCGGGACCTGCGCGACGCGCTGCACTTCCGCCAGTCGCTGGCGCTGCAGGCGCTGCTGTCGCTGCTGCGGCTGCTCTTCTTCGTGTACATCCGGCGCCGCAACAAGCGCGTGCCGTCCACGCGCTGCTTCGTGTTCGTCGTGTCGCTCGTGGAGGTGGCGGGCTGCGCGCTGGGCTCGCTGCAGCCGCTGCTGTACCTGGACGGAGCACAGATCGACACGTTCGCCAAGTTCCGGCGCGTGCGCTGGGGCGGCTTCTACGCGGCGGTGCTGTGTGCATTGGGCATCTTCAGCACGCTGCTGCAACTTGGCTACATCCTGCAACTCAACAAGAGTCGGGGGAGGCTGGCGGACGACAACCTGCTGCGCGACGTCATGGTGGGCGAGACGCCGCGCGCCAAGTGGAGGTCCAAGTGGGCCACGCTGGGCAAGCAGCTGGCAGGGAGACGCAAGCCCAAGGACCCGACGTTCGAGGCCATGGTGAGGCTCTACGCGCACCAGGAGGGGGCCGTGGACAGGCTGGCGGTGTCGTCCGACAGAGATGAAGAGGAGTTCGAGTTCTATCTGCCGCAACTGTGCAGCTTTTTGCTGTTGGGGGCGTTTGCAAGGTCGCCGCAGTTGTGTGCCATGCTACTGCGGAAGTGCAGTGTGTAAGTTTGAAGATTTTGGGGATGGAGGTGTAGTGAGGTGCTAATAATTTGGTGCTTTTTGGGTGATCTGGACAGGTCGCACGTGTTCGCGCACAAAATGCTGTGGTACTTGCAGTCCTACTGCCTGCACAATCCGGCGTTCGCCACGGATGCCGACTTCCAGCGCGTGCAGATGCTGATCGAAGACGTGGCTGAGCGCGGTACGGCTCCCGCGATGGTTATTGCGTGTCCGCCCAGTCCGGTTAATTCGGAGCACCAACCTCAGTATCGTTCCGAACGCGGTTCAGGGGTGTCAGCTAGCGCGCAGGAAGTGGAAGCGTTGCTGCCAGGTTCCCAGGACGACCACTACGCCACGTTCCAGGATAATAACGATCTCGAGCGAGGAGTGGCGAGCTCAGTCATTGCGCCTAAAGTGCCCCCTGCCACCGGCGCCGAGCCGTTTGAGCTTGAGACGACGTTCCTGGGATCACTCGCCAATGTATCGTCGAACTTGAGGGCTGTCGCGTACGATCAACGCAACGATATGGTAAGCGACTTAGTCCTTTCGTTTCGGTATTGCCAGTTCCCTGACCTCGGTTGTATGCCATTGTGACAGCTTCGCATTTGGCTTCAAGATCTAGAGGCGCAGTATCTGCCGAGCAACTCGCTGTACCTGCCTGTCGGCAACTCATACCACCGGCTCAAGCACATCCACGTGGACGAGAGCTTTACGTTCTCGACGCGAGAGCGTGTGCCGTTCTTGCTCTGCGCTGAGGTCGTGGACTATCCGTCCCCGCAAGAAGAGCTCGCTGCACGGCAGAAGCGCCGCAGCAACAGCGTGTTTAACGGTCGGCGATTCACGCTCAGCTTGTGGGATACTGCAAGCACTCCTGAGTTGACGGCAGCTACGCCCGCGGAACGCACACCATTGATGTCTCCGGACGCGTCGAAGCTTGGTTTCTGGAGTGAGTCGCGTACGCCGAGCAGCCCGACTCGACTTCGCTCGTTCTCGCACCATATCTCGAACAAAATGGCGCAACCGACTGAGCTACTGCACGGACTGATTGACTCTTTGGTCGGCAAGGTCCCCGGCGGCAAGAACTTCGATCCCAAGGGCGAGGCATTACTTAGCAACGTTGATTCTGGAGAATATGGCGAGGATTCGCCCAAGCGCTTCCGAGATCTACCGGAGCGAAGCCAAAGTCAGCCATTTTTCAAGAGCTCAGGCATGTTCCCCAAGCGAACCCTCACAGTTGACACGAGTGTAGTAGGACTTCGATCAACACACCCCGAGTCGGCGCGGAGCCAGCCAGCGGCCGCATCTATCGTGCCTGTTACTACTGACATCGATGAAATCGAGTCTGCCAGCAGTGTCAGCGGTCCGTGGTCGCCGAAGTCGGAGACTGTACTGTCGCCCCAGTCCGAGAGCTCAGCGTGTTCACCGAACCACCTCTCACGGTTCGACAGCACAGATCGTTTCTTACAGGATCTATCGGAGCGTGATTCAAAGCTGGAGGAAGACGAGGAAGCTGAGAGCAGCGACCCCTCCTCCGAAACCCGTCACCAAAGTGCAGCTGAACCACCCGCAGTCATATTTAAGGAGCGTTGGGTGGAGAAAGAGCGTCGTATCCAAGCCACTTCCCCTTACGGGAAGCTCCCGGGCTGGAGGTTGCTGCCTGTGATCGTCAAAAGTGACGACGACCTGCGTCAGGAGCAGCTGGCCTTGCAGCTAATCCACCAGTTCGCCAAGGTGTTTGAAGAGTTCAAGGTGCCGGTCTTCATCCGTCCGTATGATGTGATCGCTATCTCCGCTACGTCGGGACTCGTCGAGGCCATCTCGGACACCATCTCCATCGACTCGCTGAAACGCAACGACCGCGAGTTCACGACGCTGTTGGACTTCTTCACGAGGCATTTCGGTGACCCGAGCACGCCCGAGTTCCGGAGGGCCCGATCCAACTTTGTGAGCAGTATGGCCGGCTACGCGATCGTGTGTTACCTGCTCCAGATCAAGGACCGACACAACGGCAACATCTTACTGGACGCCGAAGGGCACATTATCCACATCGACTTCGGCTTCATCCTGTCGAACAACCCGGGCAACATGGCCTTCGAGCAGGCTCCGTTCAAGCTCACGGCCGATTTTGTAGAGCTCATGGGTGGCCCGCGGTCCGCGCACTTCCGGCGGTTCCGCTCTCTGTGTGTGCGTGCGTTCCTCGTCGCTCGCAAGTATCGTCACCGCTTCGTGCTGCTCGTGGAGATGATGCTGCACGGGAACGAGCACTTGCCGTGCTTTGCTGGGGACCCGAAGGGTACAGTCGAGCGCCTGGCCGCTCGGTTCCAGCCCGACCTGGACATCAACTCGTGCGAGGACTTTGTGCACGAGCTGATTGACGCGTCGCTCGACAACTGGCGAACACGCTGGTACGACAAGTACCAGCGATGGATCGTCGGGGTTTTCTAGGCACCGAGTAGTGGCCGAGCGTGTGCAGTCCAGAGCGCTCGAGAGAGAGGAACGAGAAACACTAGGAGCTAGAGGAGAAGACATGCGCTGTTATAAGCCTCTCCAATTCAGACAGACCACTTTGTATCGATCGATGAAACGACGCGTCTATTGCTGCGTCACTAGTCCGTGGCTGGCCGGAGGTGAGTCTCTGCGATGGACCAGCACTTGACGCGGCGGGCTCGAGCTGAGCAGAAGAAGAGGATTAAGGCTGCCAAGCGCAAGTTGCAGCCAGGATGGAAGCCCGGGCGGTCCAAGCGCCGCAAGCAGCTTGCCGCGTCCATGATCCAGCGCTGCTTCAGGTCGCACCTGCTTCGTCAAGCCTTTCAACGCTCTCGACAGAACGTGCGCTTCACGTTCAACTCGCTGCGGGCGTTCGGTCACGCGCGGAGTCGCCAGCATTGGCGCAATGTGGATTTGAGGAGGCTTTCTCGAGAAGAGCTGAGACTTCTAGCGCTGACACTCAACTTGCCGTCGACGGGCAAGAAGGTGTTGCTCATCTGCCGGATTCAGCGCTGGGTAGACCAGCACGTACTGGTCAACGACGTGGCTGCGGAGGCTGCTGCTCGAGCGCTGGAAAATCGTCGCAAAGCTCAAGGCAGTGTCTACTTCAGCGAAGCGCATCCTGGAGCTGACCTCGTTGACATCCGACCACTGCGAGGCCACTACATCACGAGCATCGCCGCGGTACGTCTTGTGAAGCTTCGACCTTGATCCATCTCGACTCTGACAGACTGGGTGCTGGCTGACAGGGCTCCGAATCCGACGCTGTGTATGCGCTGGATGGTGCTCGAGGTGCAGCGTGGCTGTGCCGAACAGGAGGGTTGGCGTCTCAAGTGGGGCTCTGCAGCCACGTTCATCGGCACGACGAGTTCGAGCCATCTCCGCGTGAAAGTCACTGGCTTGCTACCCCCGTGTTCCTCCACACATTGCGTACGGAGCACGTCGATCGCGTTTACGTGGCGCGAGGCCATGCGATGGCGCTTGCCAAAGCGGGCGAACTGTTCAGCTGGGGGGATAATGCGCATGGAGCTTTGGGTTTCGCAGCGGAGTCAGCAGCTCAAGTGGCACGGAATCGAGCGACGGTGGTCGGAGCCTTGGCGAACTATCAGGCGGTGGCTGCGGCCGTGGGAGGACACCACAGCATCGCTGTGTGTGATCAGGTCGCTGGCCATGACGGCGTGGTCTTCTGTTGGGGCAGCAATTCACACGGTCAACTTGGTATCAGCCCGTCCAGTTCCTCTACCATTGACAAATTGACCGATGGCTCGGCCAAGAGAGAGCCAACCACGTTTCCTCGAGCAGCGGTGATTCACCAGGTGGCCACACTTCGCTCGGTATCGGTCCGTCTTGTGGCTTGTGGCGTTCTTCACTCGCTAGCGTTGACGTCCGATGGTAAGGTGTACTCCTGGGGGTGCAGCGATGGCGGACGGTTGGGCCATGTTAAACCGTTGAAGCGCAGCAGCGATGTCGGTGAGCCTGCTCTGGTTAGTGGTGTTCTTACCAACCTCGTTGTACTGAGGATTGCTTGTGGCGCGTGGCATAGTGCATGCATCGCTGCAGAAGCCTCACAAGCTGATAGTGGAGCTGGCCGTGTCTTCACTTGGGGTACTGGTGTCTACGGACAGCTTGGCGTAGGGAAGGCTCAAGTCACGTACGAGCCCCAAGTCGTCCGTTTACCTCCGCGTGAGCTTGACGACGAAGTGCTGGCCACGCGACTCGCATGCGGGACGCACCATACAGCCGCGTTGACAGTTGCTAATCGCATCTTTACGTGGGGAAGCACTCGGGCATTTCACGGAGTCCCAACTGAGCTGAGACTACCTGATGGTGAGCGCTTTGGACGCGTCGCGTCACTCGCCTGTGGACGCACATTCACTGTGTTCAACACGGTTTCTCGAGACGCAGCAAGCTACGAGTGGCCCGAAGTCCCGAGGCTTTGGCGGGATAAACCGACGGTCATTCCGCGCTTGGATCTCTCCAAGCTGCCGACGCCACCGCTGTGTACATCGAATCCGCTGCCTCCGTTCAGCAAAGGTGCCCACGTGACCAAGTCCTCCAGCCAACTGCCGTCTCCAGTACGCCTTGAACCGTTCGCCGATCGATGTGCTCGAGAAGCTGAGGAGCTGCGTGAGGCCAAACGCATCGACGATATCGACATCGAAGCGATTGTCCACCCGCTGTGCCGCTTGTGCTGGCGGTGCAACGGGTTTCAGCCGTCTCCGTTGCGGCTGTGGATGTGTCGGAATTGCTCCCATGAGCGCCAACTGCATGGAACAAGGAAACCCGGGGTTCCTATGGGCGAGTATGAAGCAGTTCGCAAGCTGCAGTGCTTGTTCCGTGCACGGCGAGCTCGACGAGTGATGCAGCGTGCTCGTGAGCAGCGCTATCAGCGCATCTTCTGCATCGCGCACGACGAGTTCTTCTACTACAACTTGTGGCAGCACAGTAAGTCTTGGACGCGGCCTGCGGAGATCAGTGAAGACTTCGAAGTCCCAATCCGTGACCCTGATGCTTCGCCCCGGATATCGCCCCCATTCACGCCCGTAGAAGCTGCAGTAAAACTTCAAGCTGTATGGCGAGGCTTCCAGGCTCGACAACTGATCAAGAAGCTGCTGAGTGAGCGGTACGAGAAGCACTTCGACCTGGAGAAGGAGCGCGTGTACTACATCCGGAAACCTGGTATTCCAAGACCTGCCAAGAAGGAGCCGCTGACGAAGTTGTGGGATCCTCCTCCTTTGCTGCGCAAGAGGTACGACCTTGGTGAGCCTGTGGAAATCCAGAGATTAGCCAGGTTCGCCAACATCGCCCCTGATGAAGCTGCTCGGATAATGCAGCATGCGTACCGATGCTATCGGGGACGTGAGTTCATGCGCCGAATTCTGCGATCGCGGATCAAGAAACTCTGGGACGCCATGACGGGAAGGTATTACTACTACAACGCCACCACTAAGGAGTCCTCATGGGAGAAACCACGACTGCTACTTCATGACGGTGACGACGACGACAACCAGGGACCGAAGGTTGGCCGTAATGATACGAATGCCGACGCTCATGGACGGAGACGACACGCCGTCAATGTGCGGCCGGAGAAGTTCAACACTGAGGAAGCTGCAGCACGTACAATCCAGGCACTCTACCGGCGGTTCGCGACGCGCAAGATGCTGCTGGAGCTGCTTAGCCGTAGGTATCGCAAAATGATGGACCCGGTATCTGGCCAGCCGTACTATTACGACAGCGTCGCTGGTACTGCGACTTGGTTTAAGCCAGCCGTGTTAGGAGACTACGACCTTGAGCTCTTCGACGACTCGGTTACTGCATCCGCTTCAGGAAAGAGGAAAAGTACGCTCATCGCCCCACAGTCGTCTGCTGCTTTCTCCGCTGTAGTTAAACTGCCGCGCATCAGTGAGCGCGCACGCCAGAAGCGACACAAGCGAAGACTGCAGAGACTGCGGCAAATGTCGCGTGATGAAGCCGCTTCACGTCTACAGCGCATGTGGCGCACACACCGGGCCAAAGAGGAGCTGCGTGACCTGCTCTTCGACGCGTACGAGAAAATCTTCGACCCGACAACGGAGCACTTCTACTACTACAACCGCAAGACGGGAGTAGCGAAGTGGGAGAAACCGGCACTTCTTGTGGGCGACGAACGAGATATCAAAGAGACGAAGATTATCAAGAGACGGCGCTCTCACACCGTCACCGAGCCAACCGAAGCCAAGCTAGTGGTGTTCACGTTCATGCGCTGCGCCGCTGCACGTCTGGAACTCCACCGCCTGCTGAAAGAGCGCATCCAGAAAGTTTTCGACCCCAACTCACAACAGTACTATTATTTTGATAAACTTACCGGCCAGTCCTCGTGGAAAAAGCCCGTGACGCTCAAAGGATACGACCTGACTCCGGTGTAAAACCTACGGAACGGGTTGGCAGGAGTAGTGCAGCAGCGTGCCATTGGGCAAGCGCACGAACGTACCAACACCCAACTTCTTGCCACACGATTGGCAGCACTGGGACGACCAGACAGTGACGGATCCCTTCCGCTTGGTCGACAGCTGCTCCCGCACCTTGAAGTTCTCCATCTTGGAGAGCTGTTTCTTGACCTGTCCATTGCGGAAGCGCTCGACCTGGCGCTCCAGAACACGACGGAAGAATCCTGCCAAGGGGGCTGCTGCGACGTCAGCAGGTAGAAGTTCGAGCGCGGTGGACACGTCAATACGTTCAGCATACTTGTTCAACACATTGATGGCTGCGTTGACAGCTTCACTCTGCAAACCGGGAAGTGAGGCTGATCTTCCAGCTCGGTTCCACACAGGAGAAGGCTGCGGTGGCGAGCCTACATTTGGTGATGCGGATCCTCCAGATGATCCACCCGTGAATTGTGGCCGCAGGTAGATCGTTAGCAGCGTAGAGTAGATAGATGAGTCGGCCGTCTTTGCTTCGTAGCACCGATTGCAGTAGGCTTCCGCTAGAGCTGCGTCCTTTAATTCCAGAGCATAGAGTTGAAGCACCTCACGGTGACGCCCGAGCTTCGACAGCAGCGCTGCGTGTTCATCAATCATTTCAACAGGTGTGCGACTCAGCATTCGCTCTGGGTGGTAGGCAGCAGCTGGGAACTCGAGAAACTCAAGCAACTTGCGTCGCAAAAGCCCCGTCATGCCACGCTGAGACTCAACGCGACTCGTGAGCCTCTTCTTCTGTGGTGTCTTGGCTTGGATTGAATCCAAGAGTAGATAGACTACCTCGTCATGCAACCGCGGCGTAAGCTGGTACGGACCCTCGTAGATAACTTGTGTCAGATACTCGATCGCCAGCATTTGACTGTTTGTCAAGGGCAAAACCGGTTTGGTTGTTTCCTCAGCGCCACCATCAGATTCAAGTACCTCCACTGTCGTCGAGTCATCGCTAGAAGCTGCGATAGAGCAACTCTTCAAGTGCTGCAGTATCGCGGCAGGATCAATATCCTGTTTGGTGCTGGGTACTTCGCGCTGAGTAAAAATCGATAGGCCTAGCGCTGGGTTAACCGACAAAACACGCCGCGAAAACTCGAACACTAGCTCCGCGTGCTTTTTGCCCAGCACACGAAGGTACTGCGCGATGAGCACCATATAATCGTGTGACGACTGCAGATCTTCCGTGTCTTCAGGTTCGTCCTTCGCGCCCGTCTCGGTCTTTTCATACAGAGTAGCAGCCGAGGCAGCGCTGCGCTCCAGATCCTCCAGTAGCTCAAGGGCCTTACGATGCAATTTCCGCGCGGAGTAGAATGCCAACAACGCCTTGAAACGCCGATGAGCACGAAGGAAGATCTCCGCCTCGCTGATCTCACACCAATTTTGGTCGGTGACCACCTCGAGCAGAGCTCGCTTCGCACGTTCTTCATACTTTGCTTTTTCCGCCACCACAACCAGGCACTTCACCAGCATCGTGTCGATCAGTTCCAGCGCACTGTCATCGCTAGGTCCAAAACTGCGGCGTAAGTGAAAACCCATAGTCAATCGTTCTTCATCGCGCTGCAGATAAGCGTTCCGCTTACGACGCAAAAGTCCAATCAGCGCCAGCAAACTCTCCACCAACTCGTCACCTTCCAACGTGTGATCCTTGTTGTTGTTGCTGTTGTCCTTGTGCAACGCACTGGCCTTGCGAGGAAGCAAATTCCGTGGGAAAAGCAGCAGCACTTCCATCACATCAATGTCACTCTCAAAGAAGAAGTTCATGGCCTCCTTCCGATGGCCCGATCGAAACAATTTGAAGCCATAGTCCGCGTAAAGCTTCCGCTGGTCGGTGTCACTCAGAGGACTCTCTTCGGGGCACAACTTGCAGAGCGAGACAGCATCTTCAAGCCGACGGTTCCCCATGGACGCCGCGACTTGCTGGGCGATTGACAGCATTTGGAACGACTGAACGTCGAACGGCGGGGACACTGTATACAGCGTCGGGGGTTGGTCATCCTTGAACTGCGGCGCACTAGCAAACGGGTCCGCCACGGTCGCAGACGCCACATTGATGGCGGCACAGACACCATAAGGTGCTTTAACCGGCAGCGTCTGCACCATTTGCAGTGATCCAAAGTTGTACACCGCGATCTGCTCCCCCTGGTCCAGCAGCAAGAAGGGGTGATGGTAATACACTCCCCTTGGCGGCATATTATAGGTAACCACTCTGTCCACCTTCATGCCCAACTGACTCGTCGACACGTCCAGCGCCTTGCCCACACTCTCATCCCCCAACCTGCTCACGTCTTGCTCAAAGGCTCCATACACATCCTCCTCCTCTTCGTCCCCACTCTTCTTCTCCATCGAATCAATCGTCAGAATCACTCCACGCTGCTTCCCGCACAGCAGCAAGTCCAGCACCTGCTGGCGTCGTCGAGCCGCGTACAAACTAGGAAGGGCCACCGCGTCACAGACAGCAGTGACCCCTCCATCCAGAGCTTCATTGACCTGCTGCATCACGTCCTCCTTGACACTCAGTGGCCGGCCGCTGTCCAGATTCAGAACCACCCACTCCTTCTTGCCCTGGATAAACACGTGACTCTCACTGAGTAACAGCAGCCGCTGAACCGGCAGCAGCGTCGGTAGCAGCGTCTGCAGCTCGTGCTGCGCGCGCGGCTCGAGGATCCTGTTGACGGTCCAGTCGAAGACCTTGAGTGTATTGCTCTTAAGCAGCACGCACAGCGTCTTGGCCGCCTCGTGGGCCGCGAACTGCACGGCGCCCTTGGTGTCGTCGCGGGCCACGAGGCCGCGGCCGCCGGCGTCGCGCGCGCCGTCCAGCTGCGGGTTGCTCTGCAGCGGCAGGTCCAGCAGCTTGAGGCGGTTGTCGGCCAGTGTGGCGAAGACGCCCCAGGCGTCCAGGAACGTCGCGTTGGCGTGGAACAGCCGCTTGTAATCCGCCTGCCAGCGCAAGAGGCCGGCGCGCTCGTCCGCCACGTAGCTGCGCAGTGTGCCGTCCGCCGACGCGCCCGTGAACAGCAGCGGGGACAGCTCGCCCCACGCGCGCAGGCTGCGCAGCACGCGCTCCGTCTGCTGCGGCCGCTTGGGCGGGCCGTCCACCTCCACACGGGCGCCGGGGGCGTACGCCGCCGCAGGAGCGAGGTCCTCCGACGAGCTCATCGTCGCTCCTGGGGCCTTTTGATGGGCAAGAAGAAGATACCTTGTGTAAAATGGCTTTTTAGAGCGCTTGCTGGACCTTAATCTCGAATATTGTATAATATGCATGTGGTTCGCTGATAAGCAGGAATCATGCAATAATACTATATTAGTATTAATAATGTATAAATACTATTTCAAATTAGTAATTGTTCATGTAACTTAACTGATCAATGACGTTAACTAACTTCAACTTCGGGTGATACATGTGCACCTCGAAGTAAAGTCTACAGTAATAGGTAGTTGCCGCCCTCCATTGACATGTTCAAGACCTGACCAAGCGTAGTAGAGTCTATGCAGGCGCTACGGCCTCCGCTCGCTTTGTCTCGACTGAGCAGCGTTGATCTCGGTGATCGACGTGGCGATCCATTCGCGACGTTTCATGAACGGGTGATTGGCACGGAAACTATCAACGAAGATCTCGCCCGACCAAAGATGGAGAGACGAATGCTAGCTATGCTGCTCCTACTGCTGCTTCCAGTCACCGTCGTGCAGGTCGCAGACGCTGCGTGTGCCAACTCGTGCTCGGGCCACGGCCGATGCGGCGCCTCCAAGTGCGACGCGTTTTCTGCTGTCCTGACGCCGACAATTTCTCATGCGGATCAATTGTTTTTCCATGCAGCCAATGTACGTGCGATTCCGACTGGGCCCTAGCTCCCGACTGCTCTCTCCGCAAATGCCCCACGGGTGTGGCCTGGACGGATAAGGCGAGGGCGGCGAACGCAGCACACGCGGTGGCCGAGTGCTCAAATCGCGGCGTGTGCGACTACTCCAAGGTGGGATAAGAGCATTAAAGAGCATGAAATCATGATGAAGTTATAGACATTCTACTGCTCCAAACAGGGCGAGTGCACGTGCTTCAATGGTTATACTGGGGCTGCTTGTCAGCGACGTAAGTTTCCCAGCCCAAGTATATTGACGGAATCACTATGAGTGCTCATACCTCGTGTACTGTAGTTCGCTGCCCGTCGGACTGCTCTGGTCATGGACTCTGTTATTCTTCTGCTACATTGGCGTCGCAGTACGGTCCGAGCTCGCTCGCTGGCGGCGGGCCGACGTACACTAACTGGGAGAAGGAGAGCATGACGAGTTGTATGTGCGATATGGGATACACCGGGCCCGACTGCTCCCAGAGTGCGTTGCCTGTGATGAAAACTATTGTATTACATTCGGCTGGCTAACATTTGCTGAACAACTCCAGCCATGTGCGCAAAGAACGATGATCCACTTACGACAGGCCAAGCGTATCGAACTATCAAGATTCAAGTGGGTGCCGATCCTACACCTGGTATAGCTTTGGCGGGGTCTGTGCGGGTCCACTTTCTCGGAGAAGTTGCAGTTTTCAGTGCCGTTGTAGTCGCAGATGCTGCCCATGAAACTGCGTGTGCGCAAGCATTTCAAAGCATGCGCACCGTTTTGACTGCTACATGCTCGATTTCCAGTGTGGATTCGGTAACAAAAGGGGCCATCTATACAGTGGCGTTCACGGAATGGGTGCACTTGGGAGGGGAGAATAACTTGCTGTATCATAATGGGAACCCGCCGTTGTCCAGTTTTACGTGCGATCTCAGCCAAGTTACGAGCGCGAACACCCCCACGTGTGTGATCACCGATGGCGTTGCGACCAACGTAATAGGTAAGTTTGATTTCTGTATTATCCTTACCATCGTTTGAAATCTAATCGTGACACTTGCTGCGAATGTATCAAAAGAGCATGTATATTGCTCCAACCGCGGTCTCTGTGATTTCAGTACCGGCCAATGCGTTTGCTACGCAGACTTTAAGGGAATGGACTGCAATCAGCCGTCTAACATTCCTGACAGTATCGACGACAATGACGGGTTTATCATCAATCCTCTCGGGCTCGCGTACACGGGTACAGTTCTGCATCTGAAGACAGCGAAAGGGTCTCAAGCAGACTTCTACTTTATGAAGATTGAGTCGTCCACGTTGCCGATTCTGACCATGGACGGCATGGGAGACACAAAACTGTTACATGGTGATCTTGAGCTGTCAACCGGCGCATTGACGATAACTACCATCGCTCAGACGTCACCAGCTGCGGATATTGCGGACACTCACATTACCTTCACAAGTACAGTGCTGAAAGTCCGTGCAAGCAGACTATTGAGTACTAACTTCAAATTGTTTGAAGCAATGGTGGCGGATACGAACACTGTTGTCGACATTCGTGGAGATGGCCTCACTACCATTTATACTGGTGGACTGAATGTCGTGACGGGTGGAGCGACAATTGCTAACACCGTGAATGCTCCAAGTCTTACCGTCATCAACTCGTTTGGTACATTCAGCAATTCACTCCTCAAGCTGTCGACTTCACGCGCTACGCTGTATCCTGTGGCTACTGACTTCTTACTGATCGATGCCAGCGCGAATAATGTACCAGCGTTTACTGTGGAGGCTTCTGGGAGGACTACGATCGCTAATGGTGGGCTCATTGTGAATGGACTTGGAGGAGGGCAAATTTCAAACTCAGATACTGCAGCTTCTGCGCTCGTTGTGAGTGCCACGTCGACGAGTTTTGCCAGTGATGCTGTGTCTATAAATACCTTTTCCGGGCTAACTCACAATATGCTGAAGGTCACGACTCAAGTCGCCCCTGCTGCCGCTGTGGATCTGTTTACGATTGATAACACTGGGTTGACGACTATTACTCAGGGCGGTCTGTATATTACTTCTGGGGGCGCTACCGTCAATTCGGGCGGACTTCGTATCGTAAATGGAGGCGAAACTATTGAGTTCGGAGGGCTACGAGTGAAGAATGGAGGAGAAACTATTGAATTGGGCGGCCTAAATGTTATCAACGGTGGAGGCAAAATTGCCACAACGTCAGCTACGACTGATGTACTCACAGTTGAAGCAACTGCGACCACTTTCTCCAGTAACGCAAGAGTTTTACGCATCAATTCAAAATCAACGATAGACCCCACGGTGAGCATGCACTATTTGTTAGAAGCCACAGTAGGAGCGAGCAGCACCTCCGTTTTCAAAGTTGATGCTACTGGGCTGACCACGATCGTGGGCCAAGGGAGCGGCGGAGCCAGCATTTCCGACACAGGCACCTCGGCCAACACGCTCACGCTCACCAATTCCGCGTCCAGCTTCAACAAAAAGGTGCTCGGGATGGTCGCGACGGATACCAATGGCTACTCGTTCATCGATGCCACCGTGGGCAGCACGTCTGTCTTCAATGTGGACGCGAGCGGGCTCACCACGATTGTGGGTCAGGGCACCGGCGGAGCCAGCATTTCCGACTCGGGGACGACGGCCAACACGCTCACGCTCACCAATTCCGCGTCCAGCTTCAACAAAAAGGTGCTCGGGATGGTCGCGACGGATACCAATGGCTACTCGTTCATCGATGCCACCGTGGGCAGCACGTCTGTCTTCAATGTGGACGCGAGCGGGCTCACCACGATTGTGGGTCAGGGCACCGGCGGAGCCAGCATTTCCGACTCGGGGACGACGGCCAACACGCTCACGCTCACCAACTCAGCCTCCAGTTTCAACCAAAAGGTGCTTGGGATGGTTGCGACGGACACCGCCGGGTTCTTGTTCATCGATGCTGCGGTGGGGTCGACTCCTACGTCCGTCTTCACGGTGGATGCCACCGGGCTGACCACGATCGTGGGCCAAGGGAGCGGCGGAGCCAGCATTTCCGACACAGGCACCTCGGCCAACACGCTCACGCTCACCAATTCCGCGTCCAGCTTCAACAAAAAGGTGCTCGGGATGGTCGCGACGGATACCAATGGCTACTCGTTCATCGATGCCACCGTGGGCAGCACGTCTGTCTTCAATGTGGACGCGAGCGGGCTCACCACGATTGTGGGTCAGGGCACCGGCGGAGCCAGCATTTCCGACTCGGGGACGACGGCCAACACGCTCACGCTTACCAATTCTGCTACTACATTCACAAAAACGATGGTCTCCATGACCTCGTTCGATACAGATGGCAGTGGGTTCACCTTCATCGACGCCAAGGCCGGCGCCACCCCCACGTCCGTCTTTAAGGTGGCCGCATCAGGCGCGACCACCATATATGGTGGCGCCACGATCAAGGATACGGGGCTGACTATTGACATGGGCGGCGCCACGATTACATCGGGCGGGTTAAAAGTTGAGAACGGTGGGGCAACGATCACGGCCGGAGGCTTGACCGTGACCGATGGAGGGGCCAGCATTACCAAGTCCACGGACGCGACCACGCTCGCGCTCACGAACTCGGCTGGGACCTTCACCACCACGATGTTCACCTTGACCTCGTCGGACACGGATGGCAGTGGGTTCACCTTCATCGACGCCAAGGCCGGCGCCACCCCTGCCACCGTCTTTAAGGTCGCATCATCTGGTGCGACCACCATATACGGTGGCGCCACGATCAAGGATACGGGGCTGACTATTGACATGGGCGGCGCCACGATTACATCGGGCGGGTTAAAAGTTGAGAACGGTGGGGCAACGATCACGGCCGGAGGCTTGACCGTGACCGATGGAGGGGCCAGCATTACCAAGTCCACGGACGCGACCACGCTCGCGCTCACGAACTCGGCTGGGACCTTCACCACCACGATGTTCACCTTGACCTCGTCGGACACGGATGGCAGTGGGTTCACCTTCATCGACGCCAAGGCCGGCGCCACCCCCACGTCCGTCTTCAAGGTGGCCGCATCAGGCGCGACCACCATCGCCGCCGCGGTGACCATCCAGAACAACGGTCTCACGATCACTTCTGGTGGAGCGACGATCACGGCCGGAGGCTTGACCGTGACCGATGGAGGGGCCAGCATTACCAAGTCCACGGACGCGACCACGCTCGCGCTCACGAACTCGGCTGGGACCTTCACCACCACGATGTTCACCTTGACCTCGTCGGACACGGATGGCAGTGGGTTCACCTTCATCGACGCCAAGGCCGGCGCCACCCCTGCCACCGTCTTTAAGGTCGCATCATCTGGTGCGACCACCATATACGGTGGCGCCACGATCAAGGATACGGGGCTGACTATTGACATGGGCGGCGCCACGATTACATCGGGCGGGTTAAAAGTTGAGAACGGTGGGGCAACGATCACGGCCGGAGGCTTGACCGTGACCGATGGAGGGGCCAGCATTACCAAGTCCACGGACGCGACCACGCTCGCGCTCACGAACTCGGCTGGGACCTTCACCACCACGATGTTCACCTTGACCTCGTCGGACACGGATGGCAGTGGGTTCACCTTCATCGACGCCAAGGCCGGCGCCACCCCCACGTCCGTCTTCAAGGTGGCCGCATCAGGCGCGACCACCAACGCCGCCGCGGTGACCATCCAGAACAACGGTCTCACGATCACTTCTGGTGGAGCGACGATCACGGCCGGAGGCTTGACCGTGACCGATGGAGGGGCCAGCATTACCAAGTCCACGGACGCGACCACGCTCGCGCTCACGAACTCGGCTGGGACCTTCACCACCACGATGTTCACCTTGACCTCGTCGGACACGGATGGCAGTGGGTTCACCTTCATCGACGCCAAGGCCGGCGCCACCCCTGCCACCGTCTTTAAGGTCGCATCATCTGGTGCGACCACCATATACGGTGGCGCCACGATCAAGGATACGGGGCTGACTATTGACATGGGCGGCGCCACGATTACATCGGGCGGGTTAAAAGTTGAGAACGGTGGGGCAACGATCACGGCCGGAGGCTTGACCGTGACCGATGGAGGGGCCAGCATTACCAAGTCCACGGACGCGACCACGCTCGCGCTCACGAACTCGGCTGGGGCCCAGACCACCACGATGTTCACCTTGACCTCGTCGGACACGGATGGCAGTGGGTTCACCTTCATCGACGCCAAGGCCGGCGCCACCCCTGCCACCGTCTTTAAGGTCGCATCATCTGGTGCGACCACCATATATGGTGGCGCCACGATCAAGGATACGGGGCTGACTATTGACATGGGCGGCGCCACGATTACATCGGGCGGGTTAAAAGTTGAGAACGGTGGGGCAACGATCACGGCCGGAGGCTTGACCGTGACCGATGGAGGGGCCAGCATTACCAAGTCCACGGACGCGACCACGCTCGCGCTCACGAACTCGGCTGGGACCTTCACCACCACGATGTTCACCTTGACCTCGTCGGACACGGATGGCAGTGGGTTCACCTTCATCGACGCCAAGGCCGGCGCCACCCCCACGTCCGTCTTCAAGGTGGCCGCATCAGGCGCGACCACCATCGCCGCCGCGGTGACCATCCAGAACAACGGTCTCACGATCACTTCTGGTGGAGCGACGATCACGGCCGGAGGCTTGACCGTGACCGATGGAGGGGCCAGCATTACCAAGTCCACGGACGCGACCACGCTCGCGCTCACGAACTCGGCCGGGGCCCAGACCACCACGATGTTCACCTTGACCTCGTCGGACACGGATGGCAGTGGGTTCACCTTCATCGACGCCAAGGCCGGCGCCACCCCTGCCACCGTCTTCAAGGTGGCCGCATCAGGCGCGACCACCATCGCCGCCGCGGTGACCATCCAGAACAACGGTCTCACGATCACTTCTGGTGGAGCGACGATCACGGCCGGAGGCTTGACCGTGACCGATGGAGGGGCCAGCATTACCAAGTCCACGGACGCGACCACGCTCGCGCTCACGAACTCGGCCGGGGCCCAGACCACCACGATGTTCACCTTGACCTCGTCGGACACGGATGGCAGTGGGTTCACCTTCATCGACGCCAAGGCCGGCGCCACCCCTGCCACCGTCTTTAAGGTCGCATCATCTGGTGCGACCACCATATACGGTGGCGCCACGATCAAGGATACGGGGCTGACTATTGACATGGGCGGCGCCACGATTACATCGGGCGGGTTAAAAGTTGAGAACGGTGGGGCAACGATCACGGCCGGAGGCTTGACCGTGACCGATGGAGGGGCCAGCATTACCAAGTCCACGGACGCGACCACGCTCGCGCTCACGAACTCGGCTGGGACCTTCACCACCACGATGTTCACCTTGACCTCGTCGGACACGGATGGCAGTGGGTTCACCTTCATCGACGCCAAGGCCGGCGCCACCCCCACGTCCGTCTTCAAGGTGGCCGCATCAGGCGCGACCACCATCGCCGCCGCGGTGACCATCCAGAACAACGGTCTCACGATCACTTCTGGTGGAGCGACGATCACGGCCGGAGGCTTGACCGTGACCGATGGAGGGGCCAGCATTACCAAGTCCACGGACGCGACCACGCTCGCGCTCACGAACTCGGCTGGGACCTTCACCACCACGATGTTCACCTTGACCTCGTCGGACACGGATGGCAGTGGGTTCACCTTCATCGACGCCAAGGCCGGCGCCACCCCTGCCACCGTCTTCAAGGTGGCCGCATCAGGCGCGACCACCATCGCCGCCGCGGTGACCATCCAGAACAACGGTCTCACGATCACTTCTGGTGGAGCGACGATCACGGCCGGAGGCTTGACCGTGACCGATGGAGGGGCCAGCATTACCAAGTCCACGGACGCGACCACGCTCGCGCTCACGAACTCGGCTGGGACCTTCACCACCACGATGTTCACCTTGACCTCGTCGGACACGGATGGCAGTGGGTTCACCTTCATCGACGCCAAGGCCGGCGCCACCCCTGCCACCGTCTTCAAGGTGGCCGCATCAGGCGCGACCACCATCGCCGCCGCGGTGACCATCCAGAACAACGGTCTCACGATCACTTCTGGTGGAGCGACGATCACGGCCGGAGGCTTGACCGTGACCGATGGAGGGGCCAGCATTACCAAGTCCACGGACGCGACCACGCTCGCGCTCACGAACTCGGCTGGGACCTTCACCACCACGATGTTCACCTTGACCTCGTCGGACACGGATGGCAGTGGGTTCACCTTCATCGACGCCAAGGCCGGCGCCACCCCTGCCACCGTCTTTAAGGTCGCATCATCTGGTGCGACCACCATATACGGTGGCGCCACGATCAAGGATACGGGGCTGACTATTGACATGGGCGGCGCCACGATTACATCGGGCGGGTTAAAAGTTGAGAACGGTGGGGCAACGATCACGGCCGGAGGCTTGACCGTGACCGATGGAGGGGCCAGCATTACCAAGTCCACGGACGCGACCACGCTCGCGCTCACGAACTCGGCTGGGACCTTCACCACCACGATGTTCACCTTGACCTCGTCGGACACGGATGGCAGTGGGTTCACCTTCATCGACGCCAAGGCCGGCGCCACCCCCACGTCCGTCTTCAAGGTGGCCGCATCAGGCGCGACCACCAACGCCGCCGCGGTGACCATCCAGAACAACGGTCTCACGATCACTTCTGGTGGAGCGACGATCACGGCCGGAGGCTTGACCGTGACCGATGGAGGGGCCAGCATTACCAAGTCCACGGACGCGACCACGCTCGCGCTCACGAACTCGGCTGGGACCTTCACCACCACGATGTTCACCTTGACCTCGTCGGACACGGATGGCAGTGGGTTCACCTTCATCGACGCCAAGGCCGGCGCCACCCCCACGTCCGTCTTCAAGGTGGCCGCATCAGGCGCGACCACCATCGCCGCCGCGGTGACCATCCAGAACAACGGTCTCACGATCACTTCTGGTGGAGCGACGATCACGGCCGGAGGCTTGACCGTGACCGATGGAGGGGCCAGCATTACCAAGTCCACGGACGCGACCACGCTCGCGCTCACGAACTCGGCCGGGGCCCAGACCACCACGATGTTCACCTTGACCTCGTCGGACACGGATGGCAGTGGGTTCACCTTCATCGACGCCAAGGCCGGCGCCACCCCTGCCACCGTCTTCAAGGTGGCCGCATCAGGCGCGACCACCATCGCCGCCGCGGTGACCATCCAGAACAACGGTCTCACGATCACTTCTGGTGGAGCGACGATCACGGCCGGAGGCTTGACCGTGACCGATGGAGGGGCCAGCATTACCAAGTCCACGGACGCGACCACGCTCGCGCTCACGAACTCGGCCGGGGCCCAGACCACCACGATGTTCACCTTGACCTCGTCGGACACGGATGGCAGTGGGTTCACCTTCATCGACGCCAAGGCCGGCGCCACCCCTGCCACCGTCTTCAAGGTGGCCGCATCAGGCGCGACCACCATCGCCGCCGCGGTGACCATCCAGAACAACGGTCTCACGATCACTTCTGGTGGAGCGACGATCACGGCCGGAGGCTTGACCGTGACCGATGGAGGGGCCAGCATTACCAAGTCCACGGACGCGACCACGCTCGCGCTCACGAACTCGGCTGGGACCTTCACCACCACGATGTTCACCTTGACCTCGTCGGACACGGATGGCAGTGGGTTCACCTTCATCGACGCCAAGGCCGGCGCCACCCCCACGTCCGTCTTCAAGGTGGCCGCATCAGGCGCGACCACCATCGCCGCCGCGGTGACCATCCAGAACAACGGTCTCACGATCACTTCTGGTGGAGCGACGATCACGGCCGGAGGCTTGACCGTGACCGATGGAGGGGCCAGCATTACCAAGTCCACGGACGCGACCACGCTCGCGCTCACGAACTCGGCTGGGACCTTCACCACCACGATGTTCACCTTGACCTCGTCGGACACGGATGGCAGTGGGTTCACCTTCATCGACGCCAAGGCCGGCGCCACCCCTGCCACCGTCTTTAAGGTCGCATCATCTGGTGCGACCACCATATACGGTGGCGCCACGATCAAGGATACGGGGCTGACTATTGACATGGGCGGCGCCACGATTACATCGGGCGGGTTAAAAGTTGAGAACGGTGGGGCAACGATCACGGCCGGAGGCTTGACCGTGACCGATGGAGGGGCCAGCATTACCAAGTCCACGGACGCGACCACGCTCGCGCTCACGAACTCGGCTGGGACCTTCACCACCACGATGTTCACCTTGACCTCGTCGGACACGGATGGCAGTGGGTTCACCTTCATCGACGCCAAGGCCGGCGCCACCCCCACGTCCGTCTTCAAGGTGGCCGCATCAGGCGCGACCACCATCGCCGCCGCGGTGACCATCCAGAACAACGGTCTCACGATCACTTCTGGTGGAGCGACGATCACGGCCGGAGGCTTGACCGTGACCGATGGAGGGGCCAGCATTACCAAGTCCACGGACGCGACCACGCTCGCGCTCACGAACTCGGCCGGGGCCCAGACCACCACGATGTTCACCTTGACCTCGTCGGACACGGATGGCAGTGGGTTCACCTTCATCGACGCCAAGGCCGGCGCCACCCCTGCCACCGTCTTCAAGGTGGCCGCATCAGGCGCGACCACCATCGCCGCCGCGGTGACCATCCAGAACAACGGTCTCACGATCACTTCTGGTGGAGCGACGATCACGGCCGGAGGCTTGACCGTGACCGATGGAGGGGCCAGCATTACCAAGTCCACGGACGCGACCACGCTCGCGCTCACGAACTCGGCTGGGACCTTCACCACCACGATGTTCACCTTGACCTCGTCGGACACGGATGGCAGTGGGTTCACCTTCATCGACGCCAAGGCCGGCGCCACCCCTGCCACCGTCTTTAAGGTCGCATCATCTGGTGCGACCACCATATACGGTGGCGCCACGATCAAGGATACGGGGCTGACTATTGACATGGGCGGCGCCACGATTACATCGGGCGGGTTAAAAGTTGAGAACGGTGGGGCAACGATCACGGCCGGAGGCTTGACCGTGACCGATGGAGGGGCCAGCATTACCAAGTCCACGGACGCGACCACGCTCGCGCTCACGAACTCGGCTGGGACCTTCACCACCACGATGTTCACCTTGACCTCGTCGGACACGGATGGCAGTGGGTTCACCTTCATCGACGCCAAGGCCGGCGCCACCCCTGCCACCGTCTTCAAGGTGGCCGCATCAGGCGCGACCACCATCGCCGCCGCGGTGACCATCCAGAACAACGGTCTCACGATCACTTCTGGTGGAGCGACGATCACGGCCGGAGGCTTGACCGTGACCGATGGAGGGGCCAGCATTACCAAGTCCACGGACGCGACCACGCTCGCGCTCACGAACTCGGCTGGGACCTTCACCACCACGATGTTCACCTTGACCTCGTCGGACACGGATGGCAGTGGGTTCACCTTCATCGACGCCAAGGCCGGCGCCACCCCCACGTCCGTCTTCAAGGTGGCCGCATCAGGCGCGACCACCATCGCCGCCGCGGTGACCATCCAGAACAACGGTCTCACGATCACTTCTGGTGGAGCGACGATCACGGCCGGAGGCTTGACCGTGACCGATGGAGGGGCCAGCATTACCAAGTCCACGGACGCGACCACGCTCGCGCTCACGAACTCGGCTGGGACCTTCACCACCACGATGTTCACCTTGACCTCGTCGGACACGGATGGCAGTGGGTTCACCTTCATCGACGCCAAGGCCGGCGCCACCCCCACGTCCGTCTTCAAGGTGGCCGCATCAGGCGCGACCACCATCGCCGCCGCGGTGACCATCCAGAACAACGGTCTCACGATCACTTCTGGTGGAGCGACGATCACGGCCGGAGGCTTGACCGTGACCGATGGAGGGGCCAGCATTACCAAGTCCACGGACGCGACCACGCTCGCGCTCACGAACTCGGCCGGGGCCCAGACCACCACGATGTTCACCTTGACCTCGTCGGACACGGATGGCAGTGGGTTCACCTTCATCGACGCCAAGGCCGGCGCCACCCCTGCCACCGTCTTTAAGGTCGCATCATCTGGTGCGACCACCATATACGGTGGCGCCACGATCAAGGATACGGGGCTGACTATTGACATGGGCGGCGCCACGATTACATCGGGCGGGTTAAAAGTTGAGAACGGTGGGGCAACGATCACGGCCGGAGGCTTGACCGTGACCGATGGAGGGGCCAGCATTACCAAGTCCACGGACGCGACCACGCTCGCGCTCACGAACTCGGCCGGGGCCCAGACCACCACGATGTTCACCTTGACCTCGTCGGACACGGATGGCAGTGGGTTCACCTTCATCGACGCCAAGGCCGGCGCCACCCCTGCCACCGTCTTCAAGGTGGCCGCATCAGGCGCGACCACCATCGCCGCCGCGGTGACCATCCAGAACAACGGTCTCACGATCACTTCTGGTGGAGCGACGATCACGGCCGGAGGCTTGACCGTGACCGATGGAGGGGCCAGCATTACCAAGTCCACGGACGCGACCACGCTCGCGCTCACGAACTCGGCCGGGGCCCAGACCACCACGATGTTCACCTTGACCTCGTCGGACACGGATGGCAGTGGGTTCACCTTCATCGACGCCAAGGCCGGCGCCACCCCTGCCACCGTCTTCAAGGTGGCCGCATCAGGCGCGACCACCATCGCCGCCGCGGTGACCATCCAGAACAACGGTCTCACGATCACTTCTGGTGGAGCGACGATCACGGCCGGAGGCTTGACCGTGACCGATGGAGGGGCCAGCATTTCTGATATGGGAACAACAGCCAGTACGCTAACGCTGACGAACTCCGCATCAAGCTTTAACAAAGCCATACTATCGATGGTTTCTACTGCCACCACCGGCTTTTCGGTCATTGATGCCAAGGTGGGCAGCTCGTCCGTGTTCAATGTGGCCCCATCCGGGCTTACGACCATTTCGGCTGGAGGTCTCAGTGTCTCAGGGGGAGCCACGATATCAGGCGGTGTGACGGTATCCAATACGGGACTCACGGTGTCGGGCGGTGTGACGGTGTCGAATACGGGTCTAACGGTATCAGGGGGTGTGACGGTGTCCAACACGGGTCTCACCATATCTGGAGGCGGGGCCACCATAGCAGGTGGCGTGACGGTGTCCAATACAGGCCTTACTGTGTCGGGGGGTGGGGCCAGCTTTACTGGAGGCATCACTGCTGTAGACACCGGAGTCAGCGTCACCACCGGCGGTGCGAGGATCTACGACACTGGTACTTCCGCCGAGACGCTCACGGTGAAGAACAGCGCCAGTGGCATCACCAAGGCCATTTTGTACTTGGACTCGACGGAGACCAGTGGTTTCCCGCTCATCGATGCTAAGGTGGCCGGCACGTCGCAGTTCACCGTGACGGCAGCAGGGCTGACGACGATAGCGTCGGGTGGCCTCAGCGTCAAAGGTGGTGTCACTGTTGTGGACACAGGTCTCACCGTGTCAACTGGAATTGTTGGCATCTCGGATACAACGGCTTCAACAGTGAGTACAGACGGCGCTCTCGTTGTCAGTGGTGGCGTCGGCATCGGGGGGAGCATTCGCTGTGCTGGAACTTCCTACGCGGTCACGCACACGAACACGTCTGATCGGCGTCTGAAGACCGCAGTCAAGAACTTGGAAGCAGCCCAAGAGACCATCAGGAAGCTTCGTCCGGTACGTTCATCCCTTGTCTCCTCTCCATCAGAGCCGTATCAGCTCCATATTCACCTTGCTAAACAACCTTGTTCTCTGATCTTGCCACCAGGTGACGTACGAGTGGCGGCGAGATGAATTCCCGTCACGCAACTTCCCCACCGGCGTGTTCCCTGGTTTCCTCGCTGACGAGGTGGAGGAAATTCTGCCGGACCTGGTGCAGCAGGACGGCGACGGCTGGAAGTCGATGGACTACACCGGCATCGTGCCGCATCTGGTGCGCGCCGTGCAGGAGATGCAGGACCAACTCGAAGCCTCCCAGGCGCAGATGACGCGCATGCAGCAGCAGATCGACGCGTAAATTTCAATCAAATTCGTAACTTCACTCCAGTCGTCGTCCAGCAGCTTGTACTTGCTGGCCCGACTTGGCCTGCACCACCAGCGTCACATACTCCTCCACGGATAATTATCATGCGTCTCCTCTTTCTTCCGGTGGTCTCCTGCGCGCTCTTCAAGGCACGCAAGTCGCATTCACTGAATCGTACTTAGCGTTCAAAGTGCGTACTTAAGTACTTGAAGCCGTTGATGTTCACAATTCATTTTCGTCAACAAGAGTGCAATGACGGGCAGCGTCGGGGAGCGTCTGCTGCTGTCGCTGGCGTTGGGCGCCGCGCTGGCGGCTTGTGGCTACTACTGCAGCAAGCTTGTTGGTCGCCGCCGCCCAAAGAGTCTGGCAACGTTAAGGCTGGCTGCAGCGCCGCGCCTCAGTCTGCGGGAGCTCTCGCTGCAAAGTTCTGGCCGTTGGGTGGCGCTGTGCGGCACGGCGTTCGACGTGACTGGAGACCCGTTCTTCGACGAGCAGTGCGCCGGTATCTACAGCTCGTGGGTGGGCCACGACGTCACGTATTTGTTGCTGCAGTTGGGGCTGGCGCCGGATGCTGCGGACGACGCGGAGGCCGTGGCCAGCTACTTGGACCGCGAGTGGACGCTGGACGCGCTGCAGGGAGACGATGAGGCGGCTAGACGCCGCCGAGAGCTGTTGCAGGAGTGGTTCGTACGTCTCCAGTCGAGGTACGAGGTGGTGGCGCAGCTCAGCGACCGCTACGTTGGCGCGCCGTGGGATACGTTGAGGGAGGGTCTGCTACCGTCGGATTCGGGCTCGAGTTCCGGTGGCAAGTGCCCGTTGGGATTCGGAGCGAAGACAGTGGACAAGGTTGTGTCGCGCAAGGCAGAAGATGTGGATGATATGCGGACGATCACGTTCCAAGGTCGACGTTATGATGTGGCGAACTCGAGTTTGTTCCAGCCGGAGGGCGGACAGTTTGCACACTTCGTCGGTCACGATGTCACGTACGCGTTAGCGGTGCACTCGACGCGACTTGAAGATCTGGATGTGACGCCTTCGAGAGGGCATACTTTTGAAGAGCAGTTGCTGCTGGAGAGGTACCGGAACTTCTTCGCACGTGAATTGGCGCTAGTAGAAGTTGACGCTGAACAGAAGGAGAGTGGTGGCCAGGCGGAGGTGATTGATCTGCACCAAGTGGTTGAAGAGAGTGACGGCGTGGCACAGGAAGAGGGCGTGCAACGAGTGAAAAAAGCGCTAGAAGTTGCGAGCTCTGACCAAGTGAACGCTGTGTGCTCTCGGACCACGATGACTCCGTTACACAAGGCCGTGGAGAAGCACCGCCTGGATCTCGTAAAGGTGTTGGTACAGGCTGGTGCAGATGTCAAGGCGCGTGCAGCCCTGTACGACGACGAAACGCCGTTAGAAATGGCGCGCCGATTTCACTTCGACGACATTGCCACGCATCTCGAAGCCGTCGCCGTATAATTATCGTGGAGGCTGTAGCTAGCTGACGATAGCGCGTTCAAGGACAAATAACCACGCGCATGAACTACAGGGCCTCGGATGTTGGACATTAATTTTTAACTTTGTGTCACTGCTGTGGCTAGCAGCGGCTACGCAAAATGTTAGGAGGCGGCGTCAGTCTGCCTATCTTATCTCTTAGCACAAGACTTACTCTCAGCGTCGTCCTTGATCACATAGCATCTTGTGAATATGTGCAATGTACTCCGGTCCAATTCCACAGCAGCCACCAACAACTCCAGCTCCCAGCTCAACCCACTGCGATACAAAGTCACTGTATCGCTCCACTGCCAGATCCGTACGCATGGCTTGCGGCTCACTAGACTCTGCAAGCGCCCAATCATCCGGAATGACCGTAAGTCGGTTGGCGTAAGCGCCTAAGCGCACTCCACGGTAGATTAGACTTCCACGTGTGTGCTCGTCGTCATGTAGTTCTCGGAGAGCCTTGCAAATGGCCTCAGGCTGCGAGCAATTGAAGAGAATTGCTTGCAGCTCGGACCCAGACATGGCGGCAGTGAAGTCCAGCAGCTCCCGTGCTGCATCACACACGCTCTCACCACTCCGAATACGCCCTTACCTATTGAGTGCAAACGAAACCATAACTTGTGCAGATCCTCCATCATCTCCACTCCAAGTCTGCTGCACCCCGAGCAGCGCCATCTTGGCCTCCTGAACCGACGACAACGTCTCAGCCAAGTAGCAGTCCACAAATGGCTTCAATGCTTTTGCGATCATCGCGTAGAGTCTCACTCCCTCTTCATGTTCTGGCACTTTGTCGGCTCGGTAGCTCTTTAGCAATGGCGGGAGTGAGCCGCAGACCTTTGCCTTCTGCCTCGTCATGTCCGTCGCCGACTCCATCCATTGATCGCAGGCCTCTCGCGCCACTCGCCCTACTATTGCCGTCAGTCGGACGATCTCCTCGTCGCTGAATCCAACACCCGGCGTCACTCCGTAGTTGTTGCATGTGATGCAGTCGGCGCCAACAGCCAGGAACGAAGTGTGCACCTCTCGCAGCAGAGCGTGGTGCTGCCCGTGCACGAGCGCTGTAGCCGACCAAATGCGGCGGTCGTCGGGCAGCCCACGAGCGAATAACTCCTCGCCGGTGCCTCCATCGAGCAGCGGCATCTTCGTCGATCGTTGTGCCGCCGTTGAGACTCGTCGCAACATTCGAATGTATCCTAACATTTTGACAAGCGAAATGTTTGAGTTTCGTGGAACATGAAATTTGTATGAAAAATTGAGCTTGAAGTATTTTTTGAAAGGCAAGATGTGAATCGAGCTGCAGCGGCTACTAGCTGCGACAGACTAGACTCCTATGCAGCTAGCAAGGGTCCTCAGTTGTGACCTACAATGAAAGGACTTCGGCGATGCGCTGCAGGTAGTCAGGCGGGATACCGCAGCAGCCGCCAACGATGCTGGCGCCGTCGTCGATCCAGCGCATGGCGAACTTGCTGTAGATCTCCATGTCCATCATGGACTGCAGCGCGCCAGGTACGAGCGACTCCTCCATGGCGCCGGCCTTGGACATTGGCGAGATGTGGTCGCCGTAGCCGCCGATGCGGATCTCGTGCTTCTTGAGCGTGTCCATCAGCTCCGGAGTTTCCTTTAGCTGCTTAATCGCCTTGGCGATGTCCTCCGGTTGCGAGCAGTTGAACAGGATACCGCACAGCAGATTGTCTTTGCCTTGAGCTTCACCAGGCAGGAGCTCCATGTGGCGCGTGCAAAACTCAACCAGGCTATGCACACTCTCGACCACGTCCTCACCGCTGCGCAGTTGGCCGGTGCTGTTGAGCGCGAAAGAAACCATCACGGGTTTCTGCAGTGGTTGAACGCCCTCAAACGCCATCTTCGCCTCGGCAAGCGACGACATGGTCTCAGCCACAAACACGTCGACGGACGGGAGCAAAGCCTCTCCGATCAGCAGGTACGTGTCCAGTCCCTTTTGGCGCTCAACAGTGCGATCCGAGCGAAGGCTGTGCATCAATGGTGGCAACGACCCGCAGATCTTGGTGCGGTCCTCGCGGTTGCTTCTGGAACGCGCGCTCACAGCCAACTCGCCGGCCAGTTGCGAGTACTCGCGGATCTCATCGGGAGTGAACCCCACGCCCGGGGTCACGTAGTAGTTGTTGGTGATGATCATGGTAGCTCCGGCCTTGAGGAAGTCCTCGTGGGCCTGCACGACCATGTGATGGTGAGCCGGAGCCACCAACGCACTGGCCGCCAGCATGTTGCGGTCGTTCGGCAGGCCGCGACGGAATAGCTCGTGCATGATGCCGCCAGCAATGATGTCAACTTTCTTCCCCTCCATCGCGGTTTGTTCTGCTCTGCTTCCTTCTGCTTCCTTCACGGCCAATTCGTGAATGAATACAACTAGGTAAGCTGAGAGAATTGGCTGGCTGGTTGGCTGCCACTAACAACATGTCTGTCTGCGACCTGGCAAAGGAAGAAAACTCCGCGGCGGCGTCCCTCAACGGCGACGTTGAAGTGGTCCGATCCACTTCTCATTGGCCAAAAGAGCTCGTGCATTTTCTACGAATCGCCGTTGCGTATCTAATTCGAAGGTCAGACGCTGACGTTGAGAAGGACCATGGCGGACGAGCTGGCCGAGATGACGTGGCTGCGCGTGGCCTGCGCGGCGGCGGGCGCCGTGGTGGTGCCGCTGCTGATGCACCGCATCTTCTTCCACAAGAAGGTGACGCACGAGAGCTCGGCGGGCAGCAGCTCGCTGGAGGAGTACATGACCAAGGTGAGCTGCATTCTGGCTGTGTGGAGCCTGTCGGTGGCTGCTGGTTAATTTGACTGGGGCGTTGCATGCTGCAGCACGGAATGAGCGAGCTGGATGCCAAGTTCCAAGTGGCAGTGGACTTCATCGCGGCTCGGGGCAACAACAAGCTGACGAACGAGCAGGTGGAGGGCGAATGCACTACTGTAGAGCGAGGACGGAGGCGAGGGACTACTGACATGGGTTTGTGCGTGTTGTGCTTGCAGAGATTGACGCTCTACGCGTTCTACAAGCAGGCGCATTTCGGCAAGTGCAGTGTGGAGAAGCCCTCGGCTGTGGACATGGTCGGCTCTGCCAAGTGGTGCGTGGTTTGGTGGTGTGCTGGTGAGAGGCGAGTTGTAGACTAGTGCTAACTGATTCGGGTGGATGTTTGTGCAGGGAGAGCTGGAAGGCGCTGGGCGACTTGAGCCAGGACAAAGCAAAGGAGCAGTATGTGGAGTGGGTGCAGGATCTGTTCGAGGAGTTCGACGTGCGTGGCCCCAAGCGGTGGCGCTCGTCGTCGAACACGTCGTCGTCGAAGGCTACGAGCGAGGCTGTGTCACTGGATAGTTCGATGTCGATGGCTGGAGCTGTCAGCATGCCGAAGGTTGACATGTACGTGTTGCTGTTGTATTGGCAAGTGTGCTCTGGGGCATTAACCACTCGGATCGCGTGTGGTTACTGATACATACGTGTGTGCAATGGCTAGGTCGACGGAGGAGTGGAAGGTGAAGGATGATGTATTCCACTACGCGAGTACTGGGGATGTGGACAAGCTCGTGGCTGCGTTGGACCTGGGCGAAGACATCAATGCGCAGGTAAGCTACTAACCGCTGGCACCGGACACTCCAACTGATGTGCCTGTTACACGATCATAGTAGTGGGGACCTAACGTGTGTTAATGTGAAATTTAGGACCCCGAAGGTCGAACGATGCTGCACTGGGCTGTTGACCGAGACCAGACGACGATTGTGGAGGAACTGCTGCGGCGCAAGGCCTCTCCGAATGTTCAGGTATGCAAAGATCAAATGAGCCAAGCGTGAATGTGTTATCAGCGTCTGACACTTGCGGTTGACTGTGTATTCCTGGTGAGCAGGATGCCGACGGCATGACCCCGCTGCATTACGCGGCGAGTTGTGAGCACGAGGACATGGCCCAACTGTTGGTAAGAGTGTTTACTTGACAGTACCGCTACCTCGTTCGCAGTAGTCCAACTTTCATGCTTTTTCGTGCAGGTAAAGCACGGCGCGCTGGTGGATATCGAAGACCTCGACGGTGACACACCGCTCATGACGGCCTCCAGCAAAGCGCTTCAGTCAATTATGGCGGATGGTCCAACCAGCGACCCTCAGTAAACCGGGGACGCTGCAGGCCACACGGTTAGCTATGCGTACACCGTAGAAAACAGGTAGGTATCATCATGTCAGTGGGTTAAGATGGAAGGAACGGGGCGTTAAAGCGGATTTTTTGCGTTTGTCGAGCTCTTGTATATCGCCCCTCTGGGCAGATTCAGGCTTTCCCCAACGCTGCGGATTTCGTGGCGTGTGGGTCTTATCGGTGACTCCACGGCATTTTCGCGCAGACGAATCCACTGGGATGGAGTTGTTTGCTCCACCCTATTTTTCCGACAGAAGCGGCTTTGGCGATGTGGCCGCAATCGCGGAGATTATTCCCGCTGCACTTCCTCTAGGAGAAGGAGATGGAGTAAGCGGGGTTAACTGCTCCGATGATGCCTACCGGGAATGGTGAAAATTGAGGCAATGATCGTCTCAATCCGGCCATGGGCTGGTTTCAATTGTTGGGTGCTATTCACATGCGAACGAGTCGTAACTCGTCGGCCATTCCTATGCTGTTTTTCTCCCTACGACGCCGCTCGCCTTCCTACACAAACTGGTCGAAGGGGGCGTCGTGGTCGTCGAGCTTCTCGGCGTACTTGATCAGGTCCACGTGGTGCTTCACCGGCACGTTGCGTGGCGAGATCATGGTCAGTTCCTCCATCGCTCGTGCGAACGACACCTCGCGCGCCTGCTTGCACGACTGTAGAGCAGATCGGCTCTTCGCGATGCCGTCGTCTGTGGGCACCGGCGTGACGTTCTGTGCGCACATCGTTGCTGTCGAGTCGCTGCTGTCAGCGGCCTCCGAGTACGCGAACTCGACGGTCTTTCCTACCGCGATCTCCTGACGCACTGCTGCCTGCTCCTCGTTCAGGTTAAACGGAATAACCAGCGGCATCTTGGGCTGGTTGGGGCTGGCCACCGCGCCGCTGCGGGTGACCTGGTTGGCCGGCTTGGCGTCCACGCAGAGGTCGTGCGGGATGATGAATCCGTGCGATCCCTGAATGTCAATGACCGTGCCGCAGTGGAGCACATCCAGTTTGTTGCTGACCTCAGCGCTGCTGTTGCGACGCGTGGGGGCCTCGACGACCGTCGTGGTCATGGCCGACTCCAGGGCTCCAATGCTGTCCTCGCTCTCTCGTCGGCTAGGCTTCTCCTGAAGGGTGGCCGGGAAGGGCGCCGACACGTTGACGATGGCCGGCGACGCGATGTTGAGCGTCATGGCGGAGACGCCGTCCTCGGGCGTCTTCTGTTCCAGCTGCTGCTGGGCGGGGGCCACGTGGGGCAGCGTGACCATGTCGGCCCCGCATTTCTCCATCTCCTTGTCGAGGAAGTCCTGGTACGACTGCGCCGTCTTGGGCATCTTGAACTCCTGCACGGCGCTGGCCACGCTGAGCGCGACCATGAAGAGGCCGGCGCCCGTCATCCAGAGCTGGAAACGGCCCAGGCTCATGACGGCCAGCGCCAGCAGCGCCAGCATGAGCAGGCCCGCGGCCACGGGGCGCACCGCCGCGTGGGTGGAGAGGCCCGAGGCCTGCTCGGCCGCGTGGCTGGACACGGTGCGCATGGCGTTCACGCCCGAGCGCAGGATCTTGGCGGACGTGCGTCGGGACTTGGCCATGGTCAATCGGGATCTGTGGTGGTGTCTGGGGGGTCTGACTGGGGGGACTCGACTCACGCGGTCACTATTTTTACGGCCAACACAATCAACACATGTAAGGAGGGATGGGACGGTGCCGAGGCGAAAATAGCGCGCTAATGGACGCACGTTCGGGCCCTGAGGGTGTAGTGAGCTTTGCTGCGGCGCGGAAGAGCGCGGCGACTGCGTGTGGGTGGAGGGGAGCGCCTTGGCTCCCTGCTGCTGCGTTCTGTTCCTTTGCTTGACGAGGAAAACTCCGCAATCCGGCCGCGGTTGGTCCACGTATTGGGAGGAACGAACGGCATTTGTCATAGCAGACATACTGGGCGCCAGCGCTTTTGAGCGGGGCGTGAGTTCGAAGTAAAGATCAGGCGGGCTGCTTGAAATACCAGCTGGAATTAGTTGCTGCGAGGTCATGGCTCTCGCAGGCTCTCGAGCGGCGTCATGATCGCCGAGCGATGATCGGGCGTGGTGGAAATTTGGCGCTGTATGCGAAGCGCGGCGCGCCGTTCGAGGCGCCAACTTCGCGTTCCTGCAGCGCGGATGAAATCATTCATCCCGATGATCCGCCCTTGACAAATATCCGCCTTGTCATGCATGGCGCCGGCCGGCCGGTATCCGTGACGACCCGAGTCCGGAGCGGCCGGCCTCGACAGCCGAAAGACCGACCGCCCTGATTCAAATCACCGCCCGGCAAATGGAACCAGCCTGCCCTGCCCTGCCGGCGCGGTGGACGTTCAAGCATGTGTGCCGGATCTGCTGCTGCAGCGTTCAGCGTCCTCCGCGCCAGCTGGACGTCCGCTTCTGCTGCTCGCTACCGAGAAAACTGGCCGACAGCATTGCCGCCGCCTGGCGGAGCGTCCTCGAGAGGCTGCGACGCCAACGCCATCCGCCGACGACACCGCGCCATCCGCTGAGGACGGCCGGGGGCCCGTAAACACGGGGGTCAACATGAGCTTCGCATGCGCTGCCTTCGGTATCCGCGGTCTCAACGTGTCGTCAATTGCACCCCTCATCTTGCATAGTTGCCTTTTATGCTACATGGGAGAGATCGTCATTCTGATCACCGCAACGATTGAGCTGATCACCCGCTGTGACCAAGACGCTGAGGACGCTGCAACAACACACGTGCGCAGTACATGTACTCACTCGCACCTGTCAGGGATAACGTAGTTGAAGCTGCACCATCTTGGCCCAGTTGTCGGTGTTGAGTAGATGGCCGAGTGGGAATCTTTTGGCGGCTCCAAAATGGTCGAGGGGCCGCGTCGCTTCACGGCGCTTTGGGATCGCTCCATAACGCAGCAACAGTAGAGCAAGCACTCGCAGCCGAGAGTGGGGGAGACTCGGGCGCCATGTTCATCTTCCTGAGCAAGAAGATCGCCATCCCCAACAATGTCAAGCTGCGGTGCGCGTCGTGGAACTCGGAGCAGGGCTGGATCGCGTGCGGCGGGCAGCACGGCCTGCTCAAGGTGCTGCGGCTCGAGTCGGCCGCGCAGACGGACGGCAAGGGCCCGCGCGGCATCGCGGCCGCCAGCAACCTCACCATGAACCAGTCGCTCGAGGGCCACAACGGCGCCGTCGTGTGCGCCACGTGGAACGCCAACTTCAAGAAGCTCACCACGAGCGACGAGAACGGGCTCATCATTGTGTGGGTGCTGCACCGCGGCATGTGGTACGAGGAGATGATCAACAACCGCAACAAGAGCGTGGTGCGCGATATGAAGTGGACCACCGACGGCCAGAAGATCTGCATCGCCTACGAGGACGGCGCCGTCATCGTCGGCTCCGTCGATGGCAACCGTCTCTGGGGCAAGGAGATGAAGACGCAGCTAGCCTTCGTGGAGTGGTCACCCGACGGTAAGTCGCTGCTGTTCGTGACCAAGGACGGCGAGGTGGCAGTACACGATGCCATGGGCAACAAAGTGAGCAACTTGACGCTGTATGCTGTGGAGTCACGCGGCGGTGGCAACGACTACAAGATCATCGGCGTGCACTGGTACGACGGTATCGAGGGCCACATCAGCCAGGAGGCACCCACGTTGGCCATTGCGTTCCGCGACGGCAAAGTGCAGATTACTCGTGGCAGGTTTGACGAGAACGCGGTGCTTATCGACACTGGGATGGAGTTAACCCAGGTGAGGTGGAACAACGACGGCAGCGTCATCGCCCTGGCCGGCACGCAGGTCGACAGCTCAGCGTCGAAGAGCGACGCGCCCAAAGAGTTCAATGTTGTGCAGTTCTACGACCCGTTTGGCCGCCACTTGCGCTCGCTTCGCGTTCCAGGGAGTCGTATTGAAGCGCTGGCGTGGGAAGGAACGGGTCTCCGTATCTGCCTGGCCGTAGATTCACACATCTACTTCGCCAATATTCGACCCGCGTACAAGTGGGGATTCTACGCTAATACGCTGGTCTACACGTACAACCGAGCGGACCAGATCGAGAACTGCGTCGTGTTCTGGGACACAAAGTCCGATGAGCGCTGCACCAAGTACATTCGCGGACTCCTTGCGATCAAAGCGGCGGGGGATAACTGCGTGCTGGTGACCAAGATTTACAATGAAGATATGGGCACAGGCGAGGTCAACGGGCAGCTCGTGGATGACGAGCAGGGAGTGTTCAAGGAGATCCAGTACCAGTTGATCCTTTGCGACACGATCGGATCTCCTATCGAGAGCAAGATCATCGACTTCGAGCCGATTTTCGTTGCTATGACATCGCGCCACATTGTTGCAGCTTCAACCGATGCCATTTACGTCTGGCAGTACAAGAATTCCAGCGCCAAGCTGACGGGTTTAGTATCCGGCAACGGCTCGAATCAAGACGCGATGGATGTCAGCACAATCTCGCAGCTATTGCAGCGAGGAGGTGGTCGTGAAAAGGCCTTTTACATCGATGAGACGCAGGGCAACGACGTTGAGCACTTCCGCTACGTTGCTCGCCAATTGGAAGACCCGATCTGCGCGATCTGTGCCTCGGACAGTTGGATTTTCGCAGCTCGAGCCAGCGGTTTGATCCATTGTTTCACGCTGCCTCACATCTCGCTGGAGATGAAGTACATCGTAAACTGCCGCCCGCAGTTCCTCGCCCTCAACTGCAACTCGACCTTGCTCAGCGTCATTGATATCAACGGGTTGCTGACTATCATGGAAGTCGGGGCTGCTGGGAGTCTAAACACCACGCAGGGGAAGATGCTGAACTTCGAGAAGAAGGATGCGTGGGATGTCGTGTGGGCCGAGGATAACCCGGAGCTGTTCGTGATGATGGAAAAGGCCCGGATGTACGTGTATCGAGGTCTCGAGCCTGAAGAACCCGTGTCGTCGTCTGGGTATCTCTGTTACTACAAGGATCTGCAAGTGAAGGCTGCACTGCTGGACGAAATTCTTGCGAATCCAGAACAACCCGACAAGAACATGGTGATCGAGTTCCAGACGCGATCGTTGCGTGATGCTAAGGCTCTATTGGACAACGTGGGGCTCGCTGAAGCGTGCGAATACATCCAGGACCACCCGCACCCGCGGCTGTGGTCCCTCCTGGCAGAAGCTGCATTGGATCAGTTGGATTTCGGGATGGCTGAGCGAGGTTTTGTCAAGTGTGGAGATTACAGCGGCATCCAGTACGTCAAGCGCTTGCAGCTGCTGAACGATCGCGTCAAGCAGAAGGCTGAGGTTGCTGCTTACTTCCAAAACTTTGACGAAGCGGAGGCGCTTTACCGTAAAATTGATCGCAAAGATCTGGCTATCGACCTGCGTCAAAGACTCGGAGATTGGTTCCGCGTGGTGCAGCTCGTCCAGTCGGGCGGAGGCAACGATGACTTGCTGACTCATGCGTGGAATATGATCGGCGAATACTTCTCGGATCGCCACAAATGGGAAAAAGCAATCAAATACTACGCGCAAGCTAAGAACACGAGTGCGCTGGTGCAGTGCTACTACGCATTGGGTGACTTCAATCAGCTCGAAGCTCTCGTGAACGACATCCCTGAGAGCTCTCCTCTGTTGAAGGAAATGGCCATCAAGTTCACACGAGCAGGCCTTTGCCAGTCTGCAGTGGAGACTTACGTCCGGATGGGGGACGTCAAGTCCGCTATCGATTCTTGCGTTCTCTTGAACGAGTGGGAACAAGCTGTTGGTCTTGCTGAGCAGTACAACTTCCCCCAAATCGAAAACGTGCTGACGAAATACGCGAATCATCTCATGATGAACGGCAAAACACTGCAAGCGATTGAGCTGTACCGTCGAGCAAACAAAAGTACGGAGGCAGCGAAATTGCTGGCGAAGCTTGCCAAAGAAGTTGGGAAGAACCCACTGCGCGCCAAGAAGTTACACGTCCTAGCAGCGTTTGAAGTGGAGCGGATGCGGAAGAAGATGCTGGACATGTCCAATTTGACCTCCATGAAAGGCACGACGGCAGCTCAAGTGACCGCGCAGACGCTGGAAAGCCTCGTGCAGCATGATGCGGCGACGGGTGAGGACCGCTCCTTGGACAATCCTTGGCGAGGCGCCGAAGCCTACCATCTCTATCTTCTCGCCCATCACCAGCTATACACTGGTCGCATCGAACGAGCCTTGCGCACCTGCCTCAAGCTGTCGGCGTACGAGGACATCCTCGAAGAGCGCGAGATCTACTCACTTATTGCTCTCACCGCGTTCTACACCAAGCACTACGAACAATGCTCCAAGGCCTTCGTCAAACTGGAGACGCTCCCTGGTCTTGATGATAAGGAGCTGCAAGCGATGAGCGAGCTCGCCCTCAAGATCTTCACGACCACGCGCACAGAGCACCAAGACCCGACCATGCGCCCCCAGGAGTGCCCCAACTGCCGCAGCCACGTCAAAGAATGGGATTCACGCTGTGGCACTTGCAGTCGTCCGTTCCCGACGTGTATGATGACGGGGATGTCCATCCAGTCCCAGAGCACGAAGACGTGCAAGGCCTGCCGTCACGTGTGCATTGAAACCGAGATTCGCGATCAGAAGAACTGCCCCCTGTGCCACACCCCGTTCTCCTTCTAGTTGCTAAGGCTATCATACGTGGAGGAGGCCAAGTACTATTGAATAACTCAAATGAATTCCATGTTCTTCCCCAATTGCAGTAGTTCTATTCGTACGCGCCAAACAAAACTTGGGGTGCCGTTAGTTCGGTGTCTTCGAAACGACCGTCGAGTCACCTCCATTTTGAAGCAGAATAGGAGGACGGATAAACAATGAAGGTAAGTTCTTGCTTCTTGTGAGGTGCTTGCTCTTGAACGATGACAGCTGACCTATCGCTATCGACTACTGCAGAAGCCCGCAGCTACAGAAAAGAAGACTGAGGGTGCTGACAAGAAGGAGAAGGATGACGCTGAACCCGACGATGATGCTGAAGAGGAGGAAGAGGGCGAGGAGGAGGAGGAAGAGGAGAGTGACGAGGAGGTAGAAGAGGACACAGGGCTGACTGAGAACCAAAACCGACTATTGTATCTGGTGTCGCTGTATTCGAAGCCTGCCATTCGGGCCTCCGACAAGGAAGAGTGGATCCGCAAGCCTGCGCTTCTGGTGTTGCTCTACGAAGCGATTGTATCGAAGGCCCTTGACTATGACTACGCGCCATCCTCTGAGCTTATTGAGAACAAGCGCAAGTACTTCAATATCTCTCAAGAAGGCAAGTCCGACCTCGATTTCTTACGTGAGGAGGATCTGGTGAATGGCCTCAAGCTGTCGTCCAAAAGCTACCAGCCAGTGACCTGCTTTCAGATCTCCGAAAAGGGCCTCGAAATTGTGGCGAAGATCAGCAAGACGGACAAGTTAGCAGTTAACGATATGGCGTACGCACCCGGAACACTGCACTTGTTGCGTGTGGAATGGGATGGAGAGGAATACTGGCTGGTGGATGACGAAAGCGGGTACCGGCGACTGTCGTCTGTGACCGAAACTGAGGACGTATCGTACGTTTCCAGTGCCTATATCCCGCAGTGCCTACGCTTCGGTGGTCGGCCGACGCTCAGCAATGCACATCGCGCCCATGAGTGTGGCGTGAGCGACTCTAGTATCCGAGACCAGCTTGACGAGATCATCACGCTCAATTCAGTGTCACTTATCGTGGCCGAGTACATTCCTTTCGGCTCCAATCAAGTTGTACAACTGAACTGCAACCTGGGATCAACCGAGCGAGTGCAGGGCGGGTTTTTCACTGCGATCGTTGACGATAATGCGAGTGGCACCCAGATCTCCGTTGATCCTGGTCTCACTTCGATCAATATTTTAGACTACACGATGACAAACCACGTGAACTTCGAGGCGGACATCCACTTCCCCGAAGCTCCCGGGGTTGTACAGGTAGAAACGTTTGGCTGTTCACTCACGGCCGCAGGCTCTTGTCTGTACGGGATGCAGGTCGAAGCCATCATGGATCGAATCAAAGACAACATTTCGCTTGATCACTTGTCTCGACTGCTCGTGGATGTGCACATGGACTCGTCCAAGATTGTCGACAGCGTTCTGTCAGCATACCAACGCGCGCTACTGGGGCTCATCTTCTCGAACCAAGCAGCCAGTCGCAACAAGATCAATCTCATCATCGCCAACGAGATCACGCCGCATTTGACAGCGGAAGAGTACATGGATAAAGGCGAGTACGAGAACGAGCTGAAACAGGTTATTGGCGATACCCGTGCGGCTTTCGACATTAGCGAGCACGACACGCTCGTCTTTGGAGCGCATGGCCTCCTGATCGCCGGTCCCAATAGCAGACACCACGAGCCTCTTCTCTGCAGTTTCCTCCAGTACGAATCCATGAACCTGTTCACACAGAACTTCTTCGCGCGCATGTTCATCATCGTGGATGACATGGCCCAAGTACGCAAGCTTATCGAGACAGCAGAAAAGGATCCGAATAGGCTCCGAGAAATTCGAAATCGACTTGCGGTGCTCTCCAAGGAGATCATTATGATGGAGGAAACGCTGAGCTACTTGAAGGAATCGCTGGACGAAGCTATTGTGCCAGCGGAGCCACCGGAGCAGGCAGGGCGGAGTCTGTACGAGCGACTTCAGCTCGGAATTCTGAGCAACCAGCTCAAGCGACGAGTCAAAGACCTGCACAAGAACATGGGCGGAGCTCGCCATGAGATGTCGGTGCTGAACGAGATGGCGAACATCGTGTCGAGTGAAAAAGATTTCCAGCAGAACGAGGCGATACGGATGCACACGCGAACGTTGTGTGAGCTTCAAGAAGTGAACGAGCGGGCAGCGTCGACGTTGCTGATTATGAAAATGATGTTGAGTGGGCTACTGGCGTTTAATATTCTGGATCGAGTCACCGGAGACTGGACTGTGACCGACACCGACTGGATCAAAAGCTTTGTGGAGGTCATGATCTACAATAACCCGGGGCTGTGGTTCTTTTTCAGCCTTCTCGCGTGGGTAATTGTGGGCGGCGGCATGCTGTACTTGCTGCGATACATGAGCTTCAAGTCGCAGGGCGTCGTATCGATCAAAGTCGAGCGGAAAGCGCCTATACAGCTCAAAAACCTCACCAGCTACCTGCGGAACAAGATCCTCGATGTAAGCGAGCACCTTTGCATGTATGCATAGAATTGTCACTATCCGGACTGACCTGGTGTTGCGGCTGTTGTTGTTTTCGTGTATAAATTAGAACGAGACCCACCACTACGAAGGGGGGATTCGCGTGGCCAAAGTGGTCTGGAGGGAGAAGGACAAGAAGGAATGGGGCGGTACAGTTCCGTCGATTGAGGTGCGCAGCGTAACCTCGCTATTCACGCCATGCTATCTCTGACTTTTGATCGTTGTTGCAGCTGGAGTACGACGAGGAGAACGCGTTCATGCTGCGGATGGCAATCTCGTACAAAAAGCGGCAGGCTGCTAAGGCGCTCGCTTTTAACGCCGACGAGCTGTACACGCGCTTGATGCAGGAGCTCGACAAGGCCCGGATCTTCGTAGACGCCGACAGCAGCGCCGCGACGAAAGCGTCCAATTCATCGGCCGCCGCCCTGCCACCTTCCAAGTCGCCAAATAAGAAGGAAGAGACCACGTCACCGCCCTCGGCACCTACGTAAGCGTCTAGAAAACGAAACACATCCAATTCTTCGCTTCAACTTGAGGCGACCACTGAAATCCTTAATTTGTGTATGGGACACAGTTCTTGTGTGTAATTCGTGTGTGCCACCGCGTGTGGCTCGAGTCGCTCACCCGTCGGTTCTGGAGGTGCGAGCCCCATGTTGACCCGCGGCCAGCGCCTGCCGCGACGGCTGCTGGAGCTGACTCTGCGTGCGTCCTCCACCAGCAGCACTCTCGCCGTCTCCTCCACGTCCAGACGCGCTGCTTCTCGTCGCCTATCGCCCACCAGAAGCTTCAGGAGCGTCTCCTCCAGTGTAGCAAGGCACGACCCACACGTTTCGAGCTTCAGCCGCTCACTGCAGCCCCGCCGCTTCTCGCAGGTCACAGCCAGCTGCCCGCCAGTGCCGCAAGACGAGCATGAAGAGCTCAAGAGCTTTTTAGCGGAGCCTGCGACGGCGGGCGCGGCCATGGAGCGCGCCAAGGAGATCGTGACGGGCTGGATGCAGCGGCACGTGGACCCGGCCATGCCCGGCCAGGACGCCACCGTCATGGTGATGGTGGCCGACGCCATGGAGGACCCGCAGTTCGTGATGCAGGTGTACACGTGTCTGCGCGACGCCGGCGTGTCGCCCTCGCCCCTGACACTCGAGTACTCGGCCGCAGCCTGTGCTCAGCTCGGCCTATGGCGCACGGCGCTGGAGATCATCGAGTTCATGCACCAAGCAGTGGAGATCATGCAGCCGTCGCTGGACATCTACGAGAACGCGATCGCGGCGTGTCATAAGGACAAGAAGTGGATGAGGACCAAACATCTTCTGGAAGAGATGCGCACCCACGGCCTCGAGGCGTCACCGGAACTGCATGTGGCGTCAATCCGACTGTGTATTGACAGCAATGAAACGACAGCTACGCGCGTGCTCCTGGATGCGTTTCTGCGGGCGTACGATGAAGAGCTGGCGGAGGAGGAGAAGCAGGAAGTCGTCACCGAGCTTTTCCACGCAGCGTTGGACGCGCAGTCGTTGCCGCAGGCGCTCTTCTTCCGCGACGAGCTGCTGGCGAGACACTTTACCGTTTCGAAGGAGCTGTACACGCGGCTGGTTCATTTGTGCGCCGTAAAGCGTCAGTGGCACAAGGCTCGTGTACTGTTGCGGCAGTTTGTGGATATCAACGCTCCACCACCGAAGGCACTGCCATCGAACAAGCATCTGGACCACATCCACCGTTTGCTGAAGGAGATGCACGCCCATGATATCGAGATCCCGTTGGCGGTGTACAATTCTGGACTGCGGCACTTTGGACAAGTCTCGCTGCTAGATGACGCTAAGCTCCTTTATGCAGACATGCAGAACAGCGGAGTGAAGCCTGATGCTACGTCGTTTGCAGCGCTGATGTGCTCTTCCGGCTCCAATGTTCAACAGTCAGAAGACTACTTTCGTCAACTGCAGCGTAACAACTGTGAGCCTACACTGGACGTCGTGCATGGATATCTGCTGGCACCCAGTCGTGCAAACAAGTGGGAAGAGGTGCTAAAACGATATGCCACTGTCCACGAGGAAGATCCTTTATTTAAAGATCTTCCGATGGAGTCGGACGTGCGAATTCAATCTCTCGTGGCGGTTGCTTATGGGCGCGTGCATCGCTCAGAAGAAATGCTGCGTGTGTTCACAGCGATGAAGGTGAAGGGCATGGAGCCGAATCTGCACGTGTATGGTGAAGCGCTGTTCGCATACATCCGTCAGGGGCAGTGGCGGCATGCGCTGATGCTGTTCGATCATCTTTTCCAACAGCAGACGCCCGAGATGCAGGAGAAGCGAGTTCTAGAGAATTTCCCCACGCTGTGGGATGCTGCTGTACTGGCGTGCGTGGAAGGCGAGGAAACACAGCGAGCGGCGATTCTGTATGACACTATCATCGAGCAGCGTGTTCCAATCTCTATGGTGACTGGTGAGCGTCTCGCTGCGTTGCTGACCAGCGTCCCCGCAGAAACGTTGTGGCATTCTTTCAAATCGATATCGTCATTGCATCGAACCAAGACAAGGAGTCGATTGAACCCGCGAGTACAAAACGCGGTGCTAAAACGCGCCGTGGATGAAAACGACAGCAATCTAGCTGAGCAAATTGTGGTCGATGGGGTGGATGATATGAAAATGCTGCCCAATTCCATGACGTACGCGCTGATGCTTCGTCTGTACGCAAACCGAGAGGACCAAGAGAAGTTTCACACCTGGTGGCGTAGGATGGAAGATGCCAACGTGAAGACGACTCTCTTCGTGTTCCGGGCACTGATGCAGCATCTAAGCAACCTTAGCGTGGAATGTGAGGACGTGTCGTACTTGCACGCCATCAACAGCTTTCTTCAGCGACAGCAAACTGAGGGGTCAGATGCAAGCAGGATTACCGTCGAAAACATCAAGGAATACGCTGCGAAACTTGGACGAACTGCGTTAGACATCATGGAAGGTCGAGGAATGGCGCCTGACACAATCTGCCTGCAGTACTATCTGCTGCTCAGTCAAGAACCGGACCACGTGGCTCGCGCTCTCGCGTTTGTAGAAGATTCACTGTCTTCAGCCAACGGAGATGACCAAGACAATCTCCACGATGTCGTACAACTCACGCCTCGGTTATTGCACACGCTGTTTACAGCGTTGGGCAACTTCCCGGATGACCAGCGTGTGCGCAGACTTCTCATCGACATTGTGAAATACTTGCCTAGCGATCTTTCAGAAGACGCTCTTGCGGCTTACTGTGCAGCGAATGATGGTTACCACACGCTGCAGCTTTTGCGCGAACTGCTTGATCAAAAGTGCCCTCTTAAGGATGAGCACGTGCTGTTCTTCCTTACCAACAGCTACACGTGCGAGGCGTCGGCGTTGGAAACCGAGGAGTCTCGTCCGAGGAGCGGAAATGGTGTGATAGTGGACATGGCTGCGCTGTTGTGTGAAGGCGAGACCGTCACGATGGAGGCAGGTTGCCTGGCCTTCCTTATCAAGCACGTCGTGGACCTGTCCAAATGGCAGCAGCGAGATACGTTCGAGGTATCTACGCAAGAGGAGATCGAGGCTATGAAAAGGCTACTGGTGCGTGCGTTCTCGCATTTCTCCATCGCCCAGGTCACAGAGTTTCTCTCCAAGGTGATCGATAGAGACGATCTCGTTCATATCATGAGTGTCCTAGACGAGCTCCAGGAGGCTAGAGATAATCATTAGACCTAGAGAAACCGCGTTGGTGTTTTGAAAACGAAATTTATGAAATCTAAAGTGTCTGACTCGTGTTGCATTTCGGAAAGGTGATTGGTGCACTTGTACTTGCACTTAGCACGTCACGCTCCTTCGGTTAGTCATCACTGGTGACGAGTTCGCAGTGCTGTGCTGGACCAGCATCTGCTGCATCGCCGGTATTGGTTGCAGCTCTTGACTGGCGCACTTCGACCGGTGGACCCAGAGACGTCCACGTGACGTGGACGTTTCCGGTATATGTATCAGCGACACTTCAAGGGACGAAAAGGGTACACTGCCTGCCCCCCGCTTCCTTCGCCTCCTTTGCTGTTCATTCCTGAATCTGCCTAGCCTCGCTCAAGTCCCAAGCTTCCAGTCCTCCCCGCTAACAACCACCCACCATGGCCAAGATCGCTATCATCTACTACTCCACCTACGGCCACATCGCCAAGCTCGCCGAGTCGGCCAAGGAGGGTGCCGAGTCCGTGGAGGGCGTGACCGCCGAGATCTACCAGATCCAGGAGACGCTGCCCGAGGAGGTCCTGACCAAGATGCACGCGCCGCCCAAGAAGGACCACCCCGTGGCCACGACGGACGTGCTCAAGGAGGCGGACGGCATCCTCTTCGGCTTCCCGACGCGCTTTGGCTCGCTGCCGGCGCAGGTCAAGGCCTTCTTCGACTCGGCCGGTGGCCTGTGGGCTGCCGGTGCTCTGGTCGGCAAGCCGGCGGGTATCTTCTTCAGCACGGGTACGCAGGGCGGCGGCCAGGAGACCACGGCGTTCACTGCGCTGACGTTCCTGGCGCACCAGGGCCTCACCTTCGTGCCGCTGGGCTACCGCGCCCCGGAGCTCTTCAACATGGACGAGATCCACGGCGGATCCCCGTGGGGCGCCGGCACTCTGGCCAACGGCGACGGCTCTCGCCAGCCGTCGAAGCTGGAGCTGACGGTGGCCACGACGCAGGGCAAGTCGTTCGCTGAGATCGCCAAGAAGCTGGCCGCTTAAGATAAAGTTCGCCAGGAAATGCTTGTCGTTTTGACATTCCTGCAACGTGCTGGTTGTCTCCGCACGCGAGAGTTTGGTCGTCACAGTGCTGATCTCAGCCAAAGTCCGTCAGGCCGTCGGTACCGGAACTTCCGATACCCCGCCGGCGCGTGCCCGACTGGCAACGTAACCAATTTTATTTAAACTAAGACAAACTCGTAGCAGCCGGCGCTGCTGACTAACTAACAATACACGCACTTCCTAGACACGTACGCAATGAGCAACTTCATCGCCCTCTAAACCACTTGGACGTACACCACCGCTGTGCCCGTCCTCACTTCGCAGTCCACAGAAGACTCGGAGTGCCAAGTGCTCTCCTGTCCGTCACTCACCACGTCGCCCAGTAGCCCGTCCACCGAAGCAGCCGTTCGTTCGTCTTGCAACTCGCTCCCGAGCTGCGTCTGTCGCCGAGGCCTCTGCGCCCTCGCCGTCTATTTCAAGAGTGAGCTCGACGCTCGAGGTCCTGAGCCCCATGCCCGCCGCACACGTGCAGCAGATCCTGGCGACCGTGTGGTCTCCGGGGTCCGCTGGGGTTCAACGTCCCACTCGTCCCTCAGCCGCTCCTCGCATTCGTCATTCTTCGCCAGGCTGGGGTTCAGGCCGCTCGTCTGACCCAACCCGTCACATTCCCATTCGCGAATAGAGCTGTCGACGTCCGGTGTTATCGAAGGTTAACACCCAGACGTCAAAAGTCGCCAACGGACGTCTGATCCACGCCCCCTTGACACCACCCGCTTGGTCACTATTTCGAAATAGTGAGATGCCACTTGTGGGGACTGCTTCATTGCATATGGCGGCTCGCATTCTATTTTGTGGCATGTTAGCTCGACTACCGTAGTTGACTACAAGCTCAGGAACGTTAGATTGCCACCTTCTAAGGGATCGGATTCTCTACCCTTAGGCCTACGCGCCGATAATACACAGGTAGTCTCAGATAGCAGAACTCTCTTGGTCGTGTGCTGTGCCGCTTGTCTTGTGGCCTGATGCGTTGTCAGCGAACTCACATCACCTCTAGGTTGTATTCCCGTGACTTGCAGGAAGGCTACAACTTCGTGGTGACAGACACGCCATACCTAGCCGCCAACGTGGCCAAGTTGATCGTCAACTCAGCTGACCCCTCCTCTGAGTAGGCCCGTACGACGTGCGGCAATGACCGACAGTCGGCCAGACTAACCAGTCTCGCGACACTGAGCGGGAGGAAGAGAACGGCTTCACAGGTCCCATTCTCCCTCATGGAGTCAGAAGCCAAGTCCATCATCGACGACTCCAGAGACGCCTGTTCAACCATCGGCTCGTTTCGGTCTAGATGCTGTTGCTGAAAGTGCGCAAGAGCGTCAAGCACGTGGACGCACTCCTGGCCGACGTGAAGCTCATGGCGACGCTCGAGCCCGCGCGCAGTGTCCCGTTCGCGGGCATGGCTTGGGACTCACTGACGGACTTGTGCGCCGTCTCGGAGATTATGGAGGGCGGCGACTTACGTGCGTTGCTGAGTGTGTGTGAAAACACCACAGGCTTCGAGCTCAGCAAGTTGACGATCGCTCGGAACGCGGCGTACGTGCTCACGTACCTCCACTGGCTTGAGACTTAAGTACTGCATCGAGACTTGAAGTCGATAACGTCCAGCTCGCCTCCAGGCTAGAGACCAATCTCACAGCTAAGCGAGAAGACGACGAGATGACGGCCAGCGTTGGCATGTCGCAGTGGATGGCGCTGGAGGTGGTGTGTATACGTCGACATGTTTGTGGTCGTAGTGTGTTGGATCAGCATGTCATTTCGTATTCACACGCAAAAGGCTGCGGGGATATTGACCCAGACCACAAAGTCTATGAGGTGGCCATCATCTAGATGGTGGCGCTGTTTAGTTTTCATCAGGTTAGTTCAATCGATGCCGGACTTGTGCACGGCTTGTGTGTCTCTGGATCCGACGGAATGGCCCAAAATTGCAGAAGCGCTCTACCATCTTCATTCAATACTATCGCAGAAGCACCATTGAAATGAGTTACATACATGAAGAAGTTTCGTTATGAAGACACATACAAACATTATACATGTTAGTTACAGTGTTGTCATCACTAACTAGATACATATCATGCTGCTCCATTTTGAGCCATAAACACCATATCCCGAACTGTGCTAGCCTTCAGCGAACAACGTCGTTTTGTAACTGTGTTACCTGCAGTGATAAACGCGCGCTCTGAGGGCACCGATGTAGCGATGCATCCAAGTCACTTGCGAGTAAGAACAGCAATAGTCGGAAATTTTGAATGGTTCTGCTTCCACCACGACAAGGCCGATGGGGGCTTGTCGGGATCTTTGACCTCCGCCTCGCTCGACTGCTTCAAGTAGCTGCTTAGCTCCCACTCGCAGTCAGTCTTTAACTTGTCGTCCGTCGCAGCTGATGATCTTGACGTTCTTGATCCGTACAACATCTTATGGAAGCTCTGTCGAGCGCGGTCTGTAGCATCAGTCATTCGCTTTTCAGGGCTTTGAGAACGAGCGGCGTCGTTGTGAACCACAGCAGACTTCTTCTTTAGCACGAACATCTCATCGGCAAACTGCTCCCGCGCCTTCTCATATTCATCCGCAGTGAAAATCGCCGAATTCGTCATGTAGGGGTCAAGCAACGATATCCACAAAAGGTCGGGGTCTGCCTCCTTATCAAACCGCTGCTTCAACAAGGCTGAAAAGCTTCGGCGGACGGATTGCATGATGGATAGCACTTCCATTGCGTATGCCTCCTTCTCGACACTTGTATAGAGAACATCAAATATTTGTTGGTTGTCCAGCGATCGTTTGAGTGAAGAGATGAAAAGATGAAGAGATATCAGCGTAGGATAGGTCTCTCCATCGAGCATAGTGGTGGTAACGCTGAACGGGGCCAACAGCTCGACCAGGCACTGAATCATGAACCACTGCTTGGCACTTGGAAGCTTCAACTTTTTTGTAGATCGATTGTTAAACTCCTTCTCGCCTTCTTCCGACTTAATGTACAGGAAAAAACTTTCACCGCAGGCTGCAAATCCAAAAAGCGCTGAAGCATAACCATTGTGCTGTTCCATCTCGTCGGGTAATCGATCAACACTTTTAGGGGCTCTTTTCGAGTGACTGCAGCTCATCTAGTCGATTGCGAGCCTTTTGTGAGCGATGGAAGTAGTCCGCCAGCTTTCGGAACCTTCGAACCGTTTTGCGAACCAGCTCCATATCAGCCGAGCTAATTTCCATAGCCGCCGATTTCTCGGCTTCTGCAACAAAACTGGCAACTTCCCCGCAAAGCGCATCAATATCAGCTTCACTAATAAACTCTTCGTCTTCACCGTCGTCGTCCGAGTCCGGGCCATTTTCCAAGGCATCCAGCTGCTCATCTATCCACTGGGTTTCCGTTTCCACATACTGCTCACTGCGCACACAGACGTCGTTGCCGAGAGTACTGCCAACTTCGCCAGGACTAACACCGGTGCTGGCACCATCAGTAACTGCTATCGCCTTCTTGCGTTCATCTCCTTTCTGCAGAAGCGCCGCGGCTACAACGAGGTGAAGTGAGTGCGCTGCGCATGATCGATGATTGAGCCCAAGGAGGGTGCATCCACGTTTCATGTTCGACGCAGCATCTCGTAGAAATCGAACACACTTCTTGGGGTCCAGACGCCACCACGCAAAGCAACGTAACAGTACATCTGCAATGGCTTCTCCATCGTGTTTTCCAGGAATAGAGGTAACTTCAAGTGTCCACGACTTCATGTTGAACAGGCTGTCAAGGTAGTGAACCGTTAAGCTTATAAAGCTTTCACACTTTATCGAAGTCCAAATATCCGACGAGGCCGAATAGAAGTCACATTCGTCGTCGCTCACCAGCATCACTCGCAGTGACAAACGGCGCTCTGAAGCATTTTCGTGGACACGGAGCGCGACCGTTTGTCTCGACGGGATCTCAAGAACAGTGGTTGCGCTGTTTGCAAACCTTATCGCCTTCGCGAATCCTCTGTCGCCGATGATACTTGTAGGTCGCAAATCCGTACCCACCCATTCCGACAAAATGCCCTCGAAGAAGCTCTGTTCCGATTCATCTTCTCGTTCAAACAAGTTCACCAGTTGGTTCGATTCTTTCAGGGCTGCTTCATGCCGCTCATTTTCTTTGAAAGCCCGTAAGGCCTCGATGTGGGATTTCCGCATGTGGGGGCCAACCAAACTCTTTCCCTTCTTGATGGAAAGCTCCTCCTTGCATCCAAAGCAATAAAAACTCTTGGCGTGGTCGCGGGTGAGGTCTTGCCTTGGAATATCTTTGTACTTGTCGTCTACCACACATACGACGAACTGCCAGTACGCCGTGTCCCGCTGCTTAGGGGCCTCAAATGCCCTTCCAGCCGGGCAACTCGTGACGCCTTTGGCGGTCGGGACCTGTTGAAGTTGTTCGTGTGAGCTTGAGCTGAAAGCTGAATGGTTTAACCGGGCTGCATTTTGCATGCGGGTTTCGGATGGCGCAGTCAGCCTTGCACGCGTTGGTCCCGACGGGGTACTTGTCCTTGAAAGAGCTCCTCTTGGTGTAGTTGTCTTGGATGGAGTTGGGCGTCTTCGTGCTGGTCTCCGCGGAGAGGTTTTTGTTGGAGTTGGTTTTCTTGCCTTTTTCCGAGGTGGCTTTGGCGACGACGCTGGGCGGCTTCTTAAAGACGACGCTGGACGGCTTCTTGAAGACGACGGTGTTGCGCAGCTTCTTGGAGGGGGGCTAGCCACCGGCCAGACGTGGCCTCGCATATCGGAATGAGCTTCCATGCTCACAGGCCCGTGAGTGTGGACTTTGGTCTGGGCGGCGAATTGGAGGATGAGGCCGACAACAGACCACTGGTCGTTGATCTGAAGCTCACTCACGCAGGAAATGGACGGCGCTCCGGCATTTGAGATCTTGTCCATCCCGAACACTTAATGTGGCGCAGCTTGCTTCGTGAATGTGGCATTGACGAGCTAAGACATGGCGTGCTTCTGATTGGCGTTCAAACAACCTTTTTGGCCAATAATATGGCTTAATTAGGTAGGGTGTCAAGGCGACGTCGATAACGACCCTTCACCTAGGTGTTGCTGACGTCCAGTCGACGTCCAGAAGCCCGGACGTCGACAGCTCTATTCGCGAATAGAAGAAAAGTTGTTTATCGATTTTTGTTGCTCTTTGGTGTTTCTTGGTCGCGGAGGGTAGTCCCTGGATCGTCGCAGCAAAGTGCTCCCCACATGTGAAGCTGCGGGAGGGAGGCGTTGCTGGGTTGAACGAGCGGATACGCCTTCCGCAACATGTTACTATCCTGTAGGGCAGAAGCTCTGTGATTCTGCTGAACAACGCTTGTCCGCATTTCGGGGGGCTGGACGGCTGTATGCGTCCCAAATGCTCCCAGCCCCCTCCTATAAGATTTACGCGTCGCAACTGGTTCTGTAATCTGCATGCGATTAAGGCTCCACCGAAGCCAATGCGAGCTATAGATATAGAGAAGTTCATACCACGCGCGCCGAAACAGCCTGTGCCGTAGTCACGCTGGACCACCGCACGCGGCCCTTGTGCAAGTACGCACGCAAGGGAGGGAGGGGCCGGTCGGTGGCTGAGTTGTTAGCCGCCTCGTATGCAGGCGGTTCGTCAGCCGGACTCGTTCAGTGCAGTGCAGTGCTGTGCTGGTGTTGCACGTTCCGCAGTCTCACTTCGACTTCGACGCAGCCAATCAGCGCGCGGCTCGGATGTCTACGTCCGAGTTCAACGACGTAAACAGCGCCATCCAGCCAATCAGCGCGCGCGGTGGACCCAAAAACGTCCACGTCACGGAGCCCATCCCCAGATTGCGCTATCATTGTGAGGCCCAAGCAGAACAGAGAGTGGGCCGTGGCCCTGGTTTAAGGTGGCGCACACCACCGTTCCGGCAGGTGCCGCCGTTTTGGTACAACGCATACCTATCCGGCTCACCTCAAGGTCGCCGTGGTTTCTGATGACGTCCTCCCTCCCAGCTGGCCGCGGCTCTGCGAGCCCCGTGCAGCACGGCACGGCACCTTGATCTCCGGGCCGCGGGCGGGGGTTCCCGCGGCCTCCGCTGCATCCACCCTCTCATTCCTCAATCTTCTGTCTCCGACTCAAGTCTCCGAAAGAACCCCAAGTCCCAGTCACCATGGCCAAGATCGCGATCGTCTACTACTCGTGCTACAACCACATCTCGACGATGGCCGAGACCGTCAAGAAGGGTGTCGAGTCCGTGGACGGCGTGACCGCCGAGATCTACCAGGTGGCCGAGACGCTGCCCGAGGAGCTGCTGACGGCCATCCACGCCGCGCCCAAGAAGGACTACCCGATCGCGACGCCGGACGTGCTCAAGGAGGCGGACGGCATCCTGTTCGGCTTCCCGACGCGCTTCGGCTCGCTGCCGTCGCAGATGAAGGCGTTCTTCGACTCGTGCGGCGGCCTGTGGGCTGCCGGCGCCCTGGTGGGCAAGCCGGCGGGTATCTTCTTCAGCACGGGCACGCAGGGCGGCGGCCAGGAGACCACGGCGTTCACGGCTCTGACGTTCCTGGCGCACCAGGGCCTCACCTTCGTGCCGCTGGGCTACCGCGCTCCGGAGCTGGCGAACATGGAGGAGATCCACGGTGGCTCGGCCTGGGGTGCCGGCACCCTGGCCAACGGCGACGGCTCTCGCCAGCCGTCGAAGCTGGAGCTGACGGTGGCCACGACGCAGGGCAAGTCGTTCGCTGAGATCGCCAAGAAGCTGGCGGCCTAAGCACCTATTGTATCATAAGCGTGCTCGCAACTGGTGGTTAAGTACCAGGACTAGATGTGTGTAAGCTAGGTAGCGGTTGCTGCACTATTGCATCCGCGTATGGTAGCTTTCCATTCTAGAACATTTTGTTTAATACAGTTGTCGTTTGCTGCTTGCACTCCATTGCCGCTTGTGCTGATTTGGTTTTGCGCTGGTGCATTGTTGTCTCTGAATCGTGGTGGGCTAAGTGCCTTGCTCCGCTGATGCTAGGCTACCCGTAGCAGGATAGAGAAGTACTGCGTGTAGCGCTGTTCTGTTCGGCGAAACTCAGTGTGCAAGAGTGATAGAGGAGTGGCTCCGGCATACCTACCTACTACGACGTAGTACGACGATCTTTCGTTGAACATGTAGCTCGGCGTGCGGTTGCTGCCAGCTCAATTGATGCAGTTATCGGTAGGGCGATTTCATGAGCAAGTTGCATGCCGCTTGTATGGCACATTGAGCCGCCGGGTCGGTCTGCTTTGAGCGCTCTCCGAGCTTAAAAGCTACTTTTACTTGTTCTCTAGCCGACGTAGCCATGCTGCCGATGCACAAACAAGCTCTGCCACGTCAGAGTTCACCTTCGGATACTCACTGTTTCACAATCACCAAGTGCCCTAGCCACAGGCTCGTTATCAGGCCCATGGACCTCTGCGAGTTCGCCATCGTGTCACAAGTGCGAAGAAACCACAGCGCTGCTAAACTACTATGGACAGGGTGCGTTTCCACGACGTGAAAGCTCCGCAGGAGTCTCGAGCGCACCAAACGAGTTCATTATTCAATTGTCCTCGCTTCGAGCACATCAAACAACAGCAGCAACAACAAGCACCACCACCAAACATGACCAACGTCGCCATCATCTACTACTCGACCTACGGCCATATTGCCACCCTCGCCGAGTCCGTCAAGGCCGGTGTCGAGTCGGTGTCCGGCGTCAAGGCCACGGTGTACCAGGTCGCCGAGACCCTGTCGGAGGAGATCCTGACCAAGATGCACGCGCCGCCCAAGAAGGACTACCCTGTGGCCACACCCGAGACGCTCAAGGAGGCGGATGCCATTCTCTTTGGCTTCCCGACCCGCTTTGGAGCGTTCCCTGCCCAAGTGAAGGCTCTGTTCGACTCGTGCGGCGGTCTGTGGGCCAAGGGTGCGCTGATTGGCAAGCCGGCTGGCATCTTTTTCAGCACGGGCACGCTCGGCGGCGGCCAGGAGACCACGTCGTTCACGGCGGTGACGTTCCTGACGCACCAGGGCATGACGTTCGTGCCCCTGGGCTTCCGCGCTCCGGAGATGTTCAACGTGGAGGAAGTGCACGGTGGCTCGCCGTGGGGTGCCGGCGCAATTGCGGGTGGCGATGGCTCTCGCCAGGTGTCGAAGCTGGAGAAGGCGATCGCGACGACGCAGGGCAAGTCGTTCGCGGAGATCGCCAAGAAGCTTTCGGTTTAGGATAGCAAGATCGTGCGGCAGATTGAGTAGAGCGAGCGTCGCTAACCTACGTTACTAGGACGGAACCCTGCTGCCTACTGTAGATCCGTCCGTTAGATTTACCCTTACCACGAATACAACTCGTGTTCCCCGCATTCGTAGCATGGATATCTTGCTTTATCAGAACGTGTGTGTGTGGGGGGGGGCTAACCTTATGCTGACGAAGGCCGTGCTGCGAACCATGCTGAACAAGCGCACTCATCACGTGTTTCGCTTCAAATCCAAGTCTACCTGAAGCTGTACGTGCGCTCTTGGTGCGCCTTCCGTGCAACCTACAATGTACGCACCCCCTAACAATCGCTGCTCTATCGCGCGGAACGGCTTGGAACGTTGAGAACTTCTCAGAGAAGGTTTGAGGGAGGCTGGCGATAATGGCATGCTGCTCAGACAACCTGCTACAGTACATGTTTCGGAGGTGTAGGTTGCGACGGCCGTTAAATACAATTGTTTTATCCTCAAGGCATGAGGGCCTCATGATTGCCATGAGCCTCACGATGAGGCTCATGGCAATCGTCAATCCCCTTGATTTGATTATCAGGGCGTATCTTTCGTCCGTTTGCCACGTCAGTGCTCATCCCCCTCGATTGCATAAACAGCAAATCTGAAACACGTTATCAAATACGGTACACACGCCAAGCAAAAGATACGGTACACATGAACTGATTGCCGATTGCCATGATGACAAAGCATCCAACCGCTAGCCGGGGCCCAGCCTTCATGCTGCTTCGCCGCGGCATGCAAACTAATAACAAGCTACCTGCACACGCCAACGACCTCCCCATTCAGGCCTTTTCAAATTGAGAATCTCCAAGCCGTTCCGCGCGATAGAGCAGCGATTGTTAGGGGGTGCGTACATTGTAGGTTGCACGGAAGGCGCACCAAGAGCGCACGTACAGCTTCAGGTAGACTTGGATTTGAAGCGAAACACGTGATGAGTGCGCTTGTTCAGCATGGTTCGCAGCACGGCCTTCGTCAGCATAAGGTTAGCCCCCCCCACACACACACGTTCTGATAAAGCAAGATATCCATGCTACGAATGCGGGGAACACGAGTTGTATTCGTGGTAAGGGTAAATCTAACGGACGGATCTACAGTAGGCAGCAGGGTTCCGTCCTAGTAACGTAGGTTAGCGACGCTCGCTCTACTCAATCTGCCGCACGATCTTGCTATCCTAAACCGAAAGCTTCTTGGCGATCTCCGCGAACGACTTGCCCTGCGTCGTCGCGATCGCCTTCTCCAGCTTCGACACCTGGCGAGAGCCATCGCCACCCGCAATTGCGCCGGCACCCCACGGCGAGCCACCGTGCACTTCCTCCACGTTGAACATTTCCGGAGCGCGGAAGCCCAGGGGCACGAACGTCATGCCCTGGTGCGTCAGGAACGTCACCGCCGTGAACGACGTGGTCTCCTGGCCGCCGCCGAGCGTGCCCGTGCTGAAAAAGATGCCAGCCGGCTTGCCAATCAGCGCACCCTTGGCCCACAGACCGCCGCACGAGTCGAACAGAGCCTTCACTTGGGCAGGGAACGCTCCAAAGCGGGTCGGGAAGCCAAAGAGAATGGCATCCGCCTCCTTGAGCGTCTCGGGTGTGGCCACAGGGTAGTCCTTCTTGGGCGGCGCGTGCATCTTGGTCAGGATCTCCTCCGACAGGGTCTCGGCGACCTGGTACACCGTGGCCTTGACGCCGGACACCGACTCGACACCGGCCTTGACGGACTCGGCGAGGGTGGCAATATGGCCGTAGGTCGAGTAGTAGATGATGGCGACGTTGGTCATGTTTGGTGGTGGTGCTTGTTGTTGCTGCTGTTGTTTGATGTGCTCGAAGCGAGGACAATTGAATAATGAACTCGTTTGGTGCGCTCGAGACTCCTGCGGAGCTTTCACGTCGTGGAAACGCACCCTGTCCATAGTAGTTTAGCAGCGCTGTGGTTTCTTCGCACTTGTGACACGATGGCGAACTCGCAGAGGTCCATGGGCCTGATAACGAGCCTGTGGCTAGGGCACTTGGTGATTGTGAAACAGTGAGTATCCGAAGGTGAACTCTGACGTGGCAGAGCTTGTTTGTGCATCGGCAGCATGGCTACGTCGGCTAGAGAACAAGTAAAAGTAGCTTTTAAGCTCGGAGAGCGCTCAAAGCAGACCGACCCGGCGGCTCAATGTGCCATACAAGCGGCATGCAACTTGCTCATGAAATCGCCCTACCGATAACTGCATCAATTGAGCTGGCAGCAACCGCACGCCGAGCTACATGTTCAACGAAAGATCGTCGTACTACGTCGTAGTAGGTAGGTATGCCGGAGCCACTCCTCTATCACTCTTGCACACTGAGTTTCGCCGAACAGAACAGCGCTACACGCAGTACTTCTCTATCCTGCTACGGGTAGCCTAGCATCAGCGGAGCAAGGCACTTAGCCCACCACGATTCAGAGACAACAATGCACCAGCGCAAAACCAAATCAGCACAAGCGGCAATGGAGTGCAAGCAGCAAACGACAACTGTATTAAACAAAATGTTCTAGAATGGAAAGCTACCATACGCGGATGCAATAGTGCAGCAACCGCTACCTAGCTTACACACATCTAGTCCTGGTACTTAACCACCAGTTGCGAGCACGCTTATGATACAATAGGTGCTTAGGCCGCCAGCTTCTTGGCGATCTCAGCGAACGACTTGCCCTGCGTCGTGGCCACCGTCAGCTCCAGCTTCGACGGCTGGCGAGAGCCGTCGCCGTTGGCCAGAGTGCCGGCGCCCCACGGGGATCCGCCGTGGATCTCGTCCATGTTGAAGAGCTCCGGGGCGCGGTAGCCCAGCGGCACGAAGGTGAGGCCCTGGTGCGCCAGGAACGTCAGCGCAGTGAACGCCGTGGTCTCCTGGCCGCCGCCCTGGGTGCCCGTGCTGAAGAAGATACCTGCCGGCTTGCCGACCAGAGCACCGGCAGCCCACAGGCCACCGGCCGAGTCGAAGAAGGCCTTGACCTGCGCCGGCAGCGAGCCAAAGCGCGTCGGGAAGCCGAAGAGGATGCCGTCCGCCTCCTTGAGCACGTCCGTCGTGGCCACGGGGTGGTCCTTCTTGGGCGGCGCGTGCATCTTGGTCAGGACCTCCTCGGGCAGCGTCTCCTGGATCTGGTAGATCTCGGCGGTCACGCCCTCCACGGACTCGGCACCCTCCTTGGCCGACTCGGCGAGCTTGGCGATGTGGCCGTAGGTGGAGTAGTAGATGATAGCGATCTTGGCCATGGTGGGTGGTTGTTAGCGGGGAGGACTGGAAGCTTGGGACTTGAGCGAGGCTAGGCAGATTCAGGAATGAACAGCAAAGGAGGCGAAGGAAGCGGGGGGCAGGCAGTGTACCCTTTTCGTCCCTTGAAGTGTCGCTGATAACGGGCCACGCTGAAGCTGAAACCTGTGTGATCTAGTACAAGTTCATAAATGCTGGAAAAACAAAGTAGATTGACGCGTAAATGCATTCGATTAAGACCTACGAGAACACGTACCCTGTCCTGACCGATGCAACTCACAGCAGGCATCTGATTAGCCAATCGAGCGATCCAGTGTGACGTGGCACCGCAGGTTCACTTGACGCCCCGCCATTGGCCCAGTTGCAGCTATTAAAATAGCAGGCGCTGACAGGCATTCCCCAAGTTCTGCTTGACGATCGCCGCTTGCAGCATCGAGCTCTCAAGCTTAAAGCCCAAGGGGGCGAAGGACGAGAAAAGGCCTTGACAAAGGTGTGTTTACTTTAAAGAGGTGTATTGCCTGGTGAGCGAGATCAAGACGCTTCTATAGTACACACGAATTGATCTTGTGCGTTGGTCCTGTGCGTCTAGGCCGACCACTTTTTGGCGATCTCCGCGGACGACTTGTGCGTACTGTGTGTACTGTAGCAGGCTACTGCGCTGTCATTGTCCTTACTTTTGTGGAGATCAAGCTGAGTTTCGAGAAACGAGAAATGTGCTTGGTTTTTCGAGTACATAAACTTCATTTGAGCTCGCGCACTGCGTCAACTTGCAACTACTGACTTCACTCTAAAGGCGCCATTTGTTTGGATGGCATCCATGAGCGGGAGTAACGTGCTCCAAGCAACTTTTCTTCTGTTTTCTGCTACATGTCGCTCAAATTTCTCATTAGCTTGCTCACATCCGCAGAAATGTGTCGATGTGTTACACTCCAGGTACATTCGTACTGTATCCTTCTCTGGTTTCGTCTAGGGTGGCGATGCCAAAGTTGGCGTCTTTTCTTAAGTACAAATAAAAAAAAAATTGCGATTACTCGAAGCCATCAAAATGTGCTTGGAATCAAGTAGACCCACCGCGTTGAACGCGCTTCATTCATGTCATCTGATAAACATTTTAGCGCTTCAGCTGCCGGTAAGTACGTGAAAGGAATACACGGTATGCGGGGTTGAAGCGTAGCAAAATAGGTGTTAATCGCGAAAAGGATAGCATGAAAAATTATTTTCGAGCATGCTGCGTCTTACTAAGTGTTCATGTACTACAGCCAGGTAGACGTGTGCACGAAAGTCCCCACAAATGCACTGAAGTACTTAAGTGCACTTTTGGGGCACCTGCTGGAGATTAGAGCGTGCACTAAAGTACTTTAGTGCATTTGTGGGGACTTTCGTGCACTGCACTAAACAGGTCTACAGCCAGGTTATCACGTCGAAACGGTCAAATATTTTTCGGAGGACAATTCCACAAGTACTGTTGCTGTAAAATTATGATTGTTTGATCCTTGCAGCAGCTTTGTGAGGACTACTGATCCCTGTTTGACTTGGGCCTTCAAAGGTAAAAGTAGAAGTGTATTCAAGTGAAGAGTGGGGGGAGGACACTGCTCCTATCGTGTCCGCTACCAAGGGTACCCTCCTTGGCTAGGAGGTGTTCCTAAGATACTCGTAGACTGTTCCTAAGACTTGGCCGTTTGTTCAGACTATCAGTGAGCTGGCAGCGCGGCCGCTGCACTGGTAACAACTACTAACTAACACGTTCATAAAGGCGATGATACCGTACCGCAACCGCCAAGAACCCCCCGTGGTGATATTTTACGTAGCTCTGACTACCTGTGTAGAGCTCTAGCTAGGTATTGTTCGCGAGAAGCGTTCACGAAATGAAAGCCGAAAACGTGCCATACTACGTGGGTCGAATTCGCCGTCTTACACCGTACTAATACGATTCAGGCAAACTCCGGACGCCTCATGCCAGCGCTCGGTCCTATCGACGAATCACTTTCAGTTTGTCTCGCTACGAGAATCAAACAGCACCAGCAACAACAATAACAACAGCAACTACACCAACAAGCATGGCCGAGGCCGCCATCATCTACCGGTGGTGACGTTCCTGGCGCACCGGGGCATGACGTTCCTGTCGCTGGGCTCCAGCGCTCCGAAGATGTTCAACATGAACGAGAATCCGGCGACATTGCCGGCAAAGACGGCTTTAGCCAGGTGTCGACGCTGGGCAAGGCCATTGCGACGACGCAGCGCAAGTCGTCCGCGGAGATCGCCAAAAAGTGGTCGGCCTAGACGCACAGGACCAACGCACAAGATCAATTTGTGTGTACTATATAAGCGTCTTGTTCTCGCTCACCAGGCAATACACCTCTTTAAAGTAAACACACCTTTGTCAAGGCCTTTTCTCGTCCTTCGCCCCCTTGGGCTTTAAGCTTGAGAGCTCGATGCTGCAAGCGGCGATCGTCAAGCAGAACTTGGGGAATGCCTGTCAGCGCCTGCTATTGATGGGTTATCTACCCTTCCGCAACCGGTCTCTTGTCGATAAGAATCCAGTCGACAAATAACAGCCATTGCCCCTTTTTAGCCAATAATAGGTTAGTAGCACGCGCAAGTCCTTTCACAGCTTAATGCCTCAGAAGTCTCCCTCAACCTCCCTCGTCGCTCAAGAAACAACATGCGCTGCCACAGAGGCTTCTGGGCCTACGCAGGCGACAAAGGCACCGACATCTCGGACAGCGCTGCACGCTTCGCGCAAGAGCAAGCCTCTCAAGCGGAGCCAGGTGCCAACAAGGCGGCAGAGAATTGGCTGCGAACGCGGGCTGGAAGGGCTCTGAAGTAGCGCTGGGAGGGGGAGACAGCTACGATTCGGCAGGACTACATACAGAAGAACCCTGACGCTACCTTTTCGCTGGACGACAACCCACTGGGCTTCGCGGATGGCCGGCAGGATCGCCGGCGTTATCCTCGAATGGTGCGAGCCGACATCGCTACGCCTGAGGTACTGCAGGAAGAGGCACCGGTAGCACCAGCTACGACACGCACACCCGTCGACACTCAGTGTCGAGAACAAGTTGGTGAATTTAAGCGCTACCAGGACGAGCTGCTGCGGGCTGCGTTCGTGGCCGAAGTGACAGCGCTTGCGCACGCAGTCCGAGCGAACGACGTTAGCCGAGTTGTGTCACGTTCGGTGGCAGTAGAAGAATGTATGGGCGTCCAAATTGCAGCAAGTTTATCCCCCGATTCAAGAGCTCGTGTTGTGGGAGTCATTCGTGACGTGACAGCGTATATGCAAGCTGCACGAACACAGTTGACTATGCACTCTGATGAAGAGGCGGATGGCGCGCTTCATGAAACGCAGACTAGCGCAGCTGCCGCTAACTCAGCACTGAGCAACTACGTGCGTGATACCATTCAAGTTAACCCAGACTTCAAGGCCATGCACGAGGGCAGGGGAAACTACACGACCAGCAGCACCAATAACTTGCAGGAGTTATATTGGCTAGGAAACGTATCCTCGGTGCAAACTTTGCAAGCTAGTCCAGGCTCAACTGCTGTGTCAAGTGATGCATCGTCTACATCAGCTACGGTGGGTTAGGCAGGGGCGTCTGTCGAGAGACTCAATGGATCGGTTGCTGAGGGCGCGGCTAATAGCAGCAACGATGCTCAGATATCACCCTCGACTCAAGCAAAACCTACCACTAGTACCTCTCGCAAATGCCCCCGGTTGCTCGAAGGAAAGCAGCGATCCGCCACGACAAATTCAAAGCCACACGCAACCAGCGGAAAAGAGCAACCGGCTGGTAATGCGGCAGATGATGAAGATAGCGCGTATGAGCCAAGCAATGCGGAGGAAAGTTACGCGAATGATGACGATGTGGACCCCCCCCCCCCGAATGGGCTTTTCAGAAATCGCGTGTCAAAAATGATCCTCTGATAGTGTGGACCGATCTCGAAGATGACGATCACCCCCGAACAGTGCATGTTTACCCTGTGGATTTGGATAGCTTGCAGACTGGTGCTTGGTTGACCCAAACTGGGCTGGATTATTTTATCTGTCGCTATATGGAGCGAGTTAAAGGATTAATTCGCGTATGTGACTCGGAGTTGTACGTATTGATGGAGACTGCACGATTCACGCGAAAGTCGAAACGAAGACGCCGACTGTTGGCTGACCTAGTCGCATTGTTTGACTGGTCGGCCTACCAGTATGTGCTTCTCCCAGTATCGGGTCGCAACCACTACAGAGTTTTGGTAATTGAGAACCCCATGCACCCGGGACCAACAAAAGTTTATCACGTCAACTCGGTGAAAAATGCTCACAGCTCGGCGTATGCTTTTGACGTTCTGCAATGGGTCCTATCAGAGACCCATAAATCCCAAGCAGAATCTTCGGCTCCGTTTGAGTGGAGCACCTTTGTCCATTTGACCAAGCCCCAGCAATCAAATTGCATCGACTGTGGAGTTTACGTGCTCCATTACATGGATGTGATTTCAAAACACATTGCAGCCGAGAAGCCTGGATCGATCGAGGTGAAGATCGCCGCGTGGACAGGGGGTGATTTCGGCGTCAAGAAGGCAGCAGCATACCGAGCTAAGTTGTATAGGACTATATCTCCAGCGTGATTAATTGTAGCACCCGGTGAGTAGAAACACAATCAACTTCTTTTTAACACGGTTCCGGTTATTGACGCTATGGCTCAATGTAGCAAGTATCGGAATATGTAGTACCGCAAAAATGCGCTATGGTACTGCAAAACATCACTGCGGTACCGCACTGTAATACTGCTGTACCGCATGCATTGCGTTACCGCGTGGGATCACTGCGGTTCAAACAATACCCACGGGTTAATAGAAAGGAGGTGCGTTCGTCATGTTTTTCTATGGTCGATACTCGACCGCTTGGCGATATTCTCAAGTGCGACTTGTAGTACTTCATCCTGTATGTATTCAACTAGATTTAGCGTTGCTTCACTGTTCAAACTGTGATTCCTCGCGTGTCATCCGTAGGACTACGGTGAACACATACGTCCGACTATTGACGAGTTCTGAAATATTGCAAGATACGGTTGGCATCGCGGAGTGTGGTCTCAATCGTTGGGGCTGGGATCGGAGATACTAGTTGTGGAAACGGAGCAGCGAGATACAGCAATAGCTTGGACAGCATCTTTGATCTCGCCCGCATGTTTCGCTATCCAGTTCAGAGATTTGTTGTGGGTACGCCGGTACTCCTCGAATACTTGCACGGCTAGATTAGTTGCATCGACGTCAGACACCCGAGCCGACGTGAGAATATCATCTGCAACCGATGCGACTAAGCTGTAAATTGGCCGCCTTCTATTGAAGAACCGTCGTTCGTCCGCACTACACCACTTTGTGCCAAACTGATCCTCGAGATCTCGGACAGCTCTGGCGCCATCTAAGCCGACCGACCATTCTTTCCACAAGTCCGGCACAGTAGCCAACCCCCACCAAAGTTTATACTTTGTCCGATCACTTTGTACGTCAATAGCTATCAGCGAAGCTGACGGCACTACATGAGCGGTATCGCCGTCGCCTTCGCGCCTACCAGATAGAACCTGGACTTGTACAACAGCAGTGCCGCCATGCAGAGGTGCCAACACGCGCATTACGTCACTGAGGCTACCTTGAACCGTCCGCATGGTCGAGCAGACTTGAGCTAAAGAACTCTTGAAATCCTGGTGTAGCCCGTCGATTTTGGCGTTTAACACCGGTACAGCTTTCTGAAGACGCTGTTCGATTGGATCTTCCATTGCGTCAACAGCTTGCATAACCTCACTTTTAAATTCCGTGAACCCCCGGGATTGTAATATGCTGTGCTGCCAAATTGGGTGCGTTGGTGCGGATTTCTGCAAAAATACAGCATCCTGGAGGACGACCTTACGGAGATATTGGAGCAACTCGAGAAAACCTCCGGTCGCAAGCGATTGTTCCGCTGTTCCTGAAGCAATGGCCTGTTGCCAAACCTCCACCTGCGGAAATACCATACTCTGCAATGCTAGCGGGGGATCAACAGAAGCTCGGGCAACAAAAAGCTCCCAATACTCGGTTCAAAACCGGCAAGTGTGCGCATCGCCTACCTCAGAAGAGATGTGAGGTAACATTTCTCCATTGATTGGCCGTTCCATCGACCCAAAGGACGAATCTGGGACTCACTTGCCCCTCCTAAGTCCGCCATACGCGATCCGGATCCACAGCCAACGTGAGTTTTCGCTTTGCTGTGGACGCCGACATGTTTCAACGCCGCTGTGATAGCTGCATTGTGAACTTTATACGACATTGGTTTCGTGGGGTGTTTACCTGTTTTCAAGAGCTTTATCGGATACCAGCGCTCTGAAGACGTAAAGTCGGGAAATGCCTCGCCATCCACATGCCAACGCCAAAACAAGTAAAATCCAAGAATTCCATGGGGGCAGATCTCGACATGCTTATTGCGCGTACAAGCGCCGACTTCAATGCGCCCCACTTGGTTGGTTTTATCCTGTCGCATCACCATAACCAGAGCCCTGCATGACGTGTAGCCCTCGTTTTCGAGAACAATCGAGTGTAAGTCTGCCAATTCCATCATTCGCGCCGACTCTCCTCTCATAAGGGCGTTGTGGCTCAGTAGAAAAGCAACCAAATTCCGCAAGTTTTTGTTTGAATCGTGTGCCGGTGTCCAGAAATACCGAGCTATCTCCTTAACTTGATCGATTGTCGTATAGCCATCCAGTAGTGTATCAGCTCCACGGTCCTCAACATTTTTCCGCTTCCTCTCGTCTTCTTCGTACTCTGTCAACTTCAATAGGGTCGTCACAGCTTCGTCTCTGGGGGAGGGATTGCTGTTCACTTTAGCCCAAGATTGCTGTTTCCATAGGTCAACCATCGCAGCAACGTAGGAGTTCATAGTAGAACGTCCGACGGTTTCAATTCTGTCGCTGGGTGTACTTCCACTCTTGTGGCGCTTGGTCCGGCCAATTACGCGCTCTTGTAGGAAGAGATGGAGCTTCTCACCAGTAACTGTAAACCGGGTCAGGTTATTAAATGCTGCTCCTTTTTCCGAGCACCAGTCTAAGAACTCCTGCTGCCGACTGCTGTATGCTCTCTGCGTGTTCTTAGGTCGAAGGGTAGCGGCCTTCTCGTAGGTCCGCTGGACAGACTCCTTCAGGGCGACCTGCATTCGAATCTCTGCCTCCGTGCTGCCCATTGTTCCAAGCTGCCCCCTGCGCTCGAGTCTCTTCTTTCCGTGCTGGCTTGGTGCGCGTCTAGCGGCTTGGCCCCTAGCCGCAAAATTATACGTAATTTTGCCCAACCAGCATCTAGAAGACCCCTCGTCAAATAAACAGTTATTTCATACCCAAAACGTGAGATAACTACAATGATTTGATCGAAAGCCACCAGTGCTGACCGGTCCCGGTCCGGACCCCAGTGGTGATAATTGGGGCGAAGCCCCCCTATAATGAAATTGCTCTGTTTTATCGCTCTGATTTACTTTCTTTCGATGATTTTATGGATAGGGCTAAGGAAAGGTTTAATGGTTGCCTCTCCCAGGGGCAAAAATGCTGCATTTTACCTCTGTATAAGATCCTTTCAGGCTCACTGTCCGACGGTTCCGAGTGACTATTCATAGAAGTTCAGGGGTTTAGCCTACAGCAAAGGGTGCGAAAGCCATTAAACTGAGGCCCGTCTTTTAGGAGGCCCCTTCTAAATAGGGTATATATGGGCTGTGGGCTCTGGAAAGTGGATTTGGCGTAAAACTGCATTGTTTTAGCTAAATGGATACTCTGTTTTGCTAAACAAGCGACCCTGTTTTAGCTTCGGAAACGTGCTGCGCGAAATAGCTAGCTTCGTTGAGGCTTGCATCGGCTGCAAGACGCTAGCTACTCCGTGGAGCCGTGAGCGATGGCGAACCATGCACAGCCGTCACCGCCCGCCACAACCTTGTCACCACCTTGTGTTGTCGACACGCCTTCACGGACCGTCTTCGGGCGCGCCAAGTCAACTGGCCTGCTCCGTGGGTGCTCGTAGACACGCACATCGAGGAAGAGAACCGCGACAACACCCACCGCCAGATCCCCTTGCAATTCGTAGTAGTATCCGCCAAGCGATGACTACTGTGCCGCTGCTGCTTCTGGACGTGGCTGATCGAGGTCGCCTCCGAGCCACGTCAATACTCGCTCGCAGCCCATATTGACGGCCGACCTTCGAGAGTGAGACTCCAACCGAATCCAACCATGAGGCTTGCCTTGCCAGGTTTTGTTTTCGCGGTGCTTGTACCCAATGTGAACTTGGGTCGACTTGGACGCCTCGCCAACATGCTTTCTTTTTATTATCTTGGCGACATATCGAGATTGTGGAAAAGTGCTATCGTCTTCATTTACTTTAGAAAAATATTTGCATGAAGTGTAGTTTGGTTAACAAGATGAATGATGCGATCCCTTTCAGTGTCAAACGATGATCGACTCTCTGGGGACGCTGTGAGCTTTTCCAAACTCAAACGATGCGTAAGAACTATATATTCTCTTTTTCTAACGCGGGAAAGAGCAAGGTAAGCATAGGATGCATTTGGCAGTGAATTGGAATGAAATACGACTTTTGAGCATGTAACCCCTTGAACCTTATGAATCGTCATAGCGTAGGCAAGCCTTAACGGAATGGCACAGCGAACGACTTTAAAGTCACTCCTTGTACTTACTTCCCCAGCTCGTTTCCTTTGAAATGATGGGGATAATGTTACGTACGTTTGGTAAAAAGGATGGACCAAAGTATTCATCAACTATTTCAACCAAAACGATAGGAAGTTCTGATCCAGACACAAAGATCATGTCGTACACAGTAGCGTTCGTTCCATTGCATAGCCCTGCTGTTTGCTCAGCATTAAATGTTAGTGTGACAGGAGCACCAATTGCTAAATTGAGTTGGATTGGTACAACTCGGTCTCTCCTTGGGATCTTTTCTTGTGCCTGATCTAAAAGAGCTTTAACTGTGCCTTGAGGTACTTCTCTATTTGCGATCAAGCGTTTTTGCTTCACATTGTGCACGGACTTTATGTGCACAATTGGAGAAGAAGCATTCTGCAAATTTACGTCATTAGCACTATCAACATCAGCGTTAAGGTATGCAATGTGCTTCGCAGCATGCACCCACTCAGGCGTTGCGTTGGTTTTGAAGATTCGAGTATTAACCCCTTGGGTCCCGGGATTTAGGCACCGAAACACGTAATCTACGGTACTGTACGTCGTAACTTACGACGAAAAAAGTAACTACGAGTTTGTATTGGCGCGCCCTGTCCGCAACAAGAGAAGCCCCATCAGACATATTAGATTGTAGAGATCTATGGGGGGGAACTTACGACATAAGAGTCGAAAACGACGCGAAGTACGCCGGAACTTACGACATTGAACGTAGATCGAGTGCATACTAGTCCCAGATGGTGGATCAATAGGATTGGTGAACTACACAAACCATTCATCTTTCGCGGTATTGATAGATGACTGCGAGGTTGTAATCACCAAATCATCGATATATAGCCAATCAAAACATTTTCCCGGCGAAACCGAAGTATACGTCGCGCTTAAGTTGGTTAGTCTCGTCATCTTAATTTAGTTATTGGGAGAGGTCATTGTGGGATATACGCACGATCAAGGTTATTTACTCACTACTCCATGCCCTTGCTTCCAATCCGGCATTTACGTGGCGCGAAATACGCTGCAACACTGTCGCTGCCAAAACCAGCTACACCGTACAGTTGTTATAAGGCTGCAAATAAATATTTCTTCGTGTTAGAAGTCTCGGCAGACATAGTCTACTTCCGGTTATACTTACTTTGTATCTTCGGCACCTAAACTCGAGGAAATAGCAGCAACAGCCCTTGGAGAGTTATTTAGGCGCCATTCCATCCATGGTTCTTATCATTTACTTGTTTATTGTGTGTTCGGGCGTTTAGAAGCTATTCTACGAGCTCGTGGGAGCTCTTGACAGCCGCATACGCCGTACTCTCCCATTCAAGGTCGCTGCTGTGTTTGCTTGAAAGTGGGCACTCGCGCAAACCTTAAAAGGGGATGCTCGTCTTTCTCTATACAAAATGCCCCATTAGCCAGCCCCGGCTTATGCACAACCCATCTCTGATGACAGCACTATATCCGTGTTTTTGTGCAATTCTAATTTTTACCTCTCTTGCTTTTACTTTTGCCGACGAAAATAGACTTGATTAAAGTATTGCAATCTCGTTTCGAGCCAAATGCTAATGTTAATCGAGCTATGTCGTATTATACGACATTGAGACTCGGCAAAGTCGTAACTTACGACGTCGGGAACCAAGGGGTTAAAAAGGTCAATGTCCTGTTGTGTTGGTACTCTTTCTCGCAATCTTCGTAGCGCTTCAAACCATTCCGGGTCATCCTTCCCTCTATGTTGACTGCTTAACGAGCATACGCATTTAATTTCCTCCCAAATTCCGCGTCCTTTGCGCTGGATATTGTCACGTATTCTATCTGTGGATGTCGCTAGAGAGTAAGGGGTTACAGGATCCAACTGGGCACTGTCTCCCGTGAAAATGGCATCTCTTCCACCAAATCGGACCTCGCGCTGATCAGGCCATATCTCTCGCATTCTTTGGTCTATCCAATATAGCATTCCACATGATATTACGCTAAATTCGTCAATTATTACCAGGTGTATATCCCTGAAGCGCTGCTGTAGAGACAATAGCTTAGCTGGGCCGTTTTTTTTGCGTGGTCATTGCGACGTAAGGTTTGGAAAATCTTTGTTTGTGACCGGGGGATTGCTGTAAATTGAAATGAAATGCTTCTCGCTGATTTTTGCCCATGGCCGCACATATTTTGTCCTAAATTCGCGTGCTCTATTGATGTCTTCGTTAGAGTAGTTGTGCTTTGGCTTCCATTGAGTATGAAGGTCTGCAATAAGTTTTTTATCTCTCTCGATTTCCATCTCATGCTCATTGAGGTGCTCATCAGGTTCTTCGATGAAAACATACTCGGACGGGGGCGGATTAGTGCAGCATTGGTTCTCGCGAGAATTCTTCAGACGATTTAATTGACATTGCCTCGTTACCTTTAAATTCACTTCAGTTCGGAGTTCATTGTCGAGGTTTTTATTTTGTTCGTCGTAGAACCGACTAATACAGTCATCGTCAGTAATCGGTAAGTCGCTTAAGTGTCTCCAAGGAACGTGTAAAAACAACTCAGCAAAACAAAAGTTAGGGTTTGATGTGTCTGGAGCCATCCATGGCGACATACGAAGAACTTGGGCTTTTCGACGCTGTCGTAAAAACCTAGATTATCGATTCGCTTCCAATACTTCGCTGTTGAGGTTGCGCTTTCAACTACCTCATACTGCTCTACAAACCTAGCATATGACATCGACTTAAACGGTTCTTCCTGAGGACGCGCCATGTAGGCTTTTTCGTATGATTCAATTTTAATATTATCGAGTTGAGGCGGTTTGTCGATGCCCAAGTTCCGTAAGGCTTCGGTAATATCGCAAGTGATGACGCAAAACCTTCACTCGGCTTACTTTACGAGACTTACCATACATTTTTAATTCTCGAAGCAGTATGAAGTAAGCTTCTTGGGCACTTACCTCACGAACAGCCAATGTGGCGTTAGCTATTCTTTTAAGAATAGCGTAGTAAGGGAGATTCGGGTCACATCGCTTAACAGCTGCAGCGACAGTGCTTCGGAAGCGCAATGTGTCAGGTTCGGCTTTGCTCACGTAAGCAGCAGTATATTCGGCAGCGCAGTACGCGTTTCCTATCATCTGAGTATCCATGTTTGCGCGCCAAGTCGAAAGAATTATTGGCGAAAAATTGTTTACCGAGGGTGAGTCTCTATTTAATAGTACTTTTAATGACGGGGTACCGTCAGGTGCAGTTTTTACCTCAACTTCAGTGCGAGGATGAAGAGTTTTGGGAAAGCCAAATCTACATTCGTCGGCTTTCTTTCGACAAGAAGATCCACTGTAGCATACATGTTGCTGCACTCGGCGAGCTAATCGGGAGATATCGCATGCCCATTCATCTGAATTGCCACATGGCGGTCGCATTGCCAAAATATCAATGCTTGCAGACCGTGATGACTTACAGACGGAGCACTGGCACGAATCTAGGTCATCGAGCGACTTTATCAATACAGAAATATACTTGTCAAGGACATCAGGGGCATCTTTTATCCACAATAGTGCATGAATATGAGGTGAGCCTCTTTGCTGAAACTCAACTCGCCAAAAGAGATCAATAATTTCACCCAGAGGTTGGCTTGGGCCGCGAAGTACGTGGTCGAAAAAAGCTTTAAACCTTCTGTTAAAATGCCTGGCAGCCAAATCAGGGTTTTCGTTAAGGTACTTACGTCGTTCTTTAGACGTTAGATGTGCAGCTCGTTCCATAGTCAATGAAGGATTGCAAGCCCTAAAGAAATCGGGCCATACTGTGTCTGCCGCACTCAACGTTAAGAAAAAAGTTGGCCATCGCGTGGGAAGCAGGTGTCCGAGCAGGTGAAAGCGCGACTGGCCGGCCGAGACGATCAAGAACGACTACCTATCTATAACTACTCTGTGCGATGTGGCGGAGCAAAAACCGCTGGTCCCTCAGAACCGAAGGTTCCTCGGACCCCGGGGTGAAAACCGCTTATCGGACAGTCTATCCTAATCATAGCCATGGGGCTCTCCAGCATGAGCGGGTCGCTGAACTTGATGCAGCTGAGCGCGAACCATGACTGGGCTCTAGTTGTGGGAACGTGGCTTTCTCCTCTTGTGCAGGAAAACTTAATTTCCACCTCGCTTCGCTTGATGGAAATACCGAAGTATGCTGCCTACGTTCTCACCACTTTCAGTGGTACTTTGAATGTCATTCCTATGAGGCGAATTTTAAATGAGGGGCATATGGTTTGTGCTGGCCGTGAAGGGCGTCTCATGAAATAGTTTTCGAAGGGGTATCTCGTTAGGTTTCCCTAAGACATTAATAAAATAAGCACTGATCCAACCTCTTGCAAGTACAGAGCCTCAATCTTAAACAAAAAGCGGCACAAAGACTAAAAGGCGCAATACACGTCAACTCGGGGACCTACTGGCCACGAAAGGATTGCTAATGCAAGTGTTGCTAAAGCGCTGAGAAATTAACATTATTCCTGTTGTCCTGTTGCTACCCAATTGCCTACCGTTATTCGTTTTCAAAAGTACAACTATTTTCAGCGTACTTTTGCGCGGAGGTAAGATTAACCGAGAGTTCCAGGGCTCGGCAACGGTGTAGTAGTGCACTGAAGGAAAATGTCAGGTTATCAAAATCGATCAGCAGAAGATTAGACAGCGGAGGACCGCAAAACCGACCAAGCAATTGATGCAGCTTGCTATACAAAGCAGCTACGTCAAAGTACACAACAGTTACAGATAAAGCAAATCGAACAGACTATCAACACTGGCGGATAGCTCCAAGAAAGCACTTCAAACGTTGTAGAACCTTCAAAATTTCTCCCATATTCTGTCAGTGATCGCCAGGATATAGGAAAAATTCGGAAATTCCCGTATTGGTAGAGGTCTGCGCATGAGGCATGCGTGTGAAGTGTTGATACACTATCTCGATACACTCGCTTACTCCTAGCACCACAGGTCAACTAAATGAAGTTTGACGACAAATTAAATGATTTCTCAGCGTATCAGGCTGTTAAGCTTTCTTGTATGAAAAGGTTTCGATCGGCTCGGGGGGGGGGGGCATCGCGAAATTTTGTGTAGAGCACAATATTTAGTGTCGCCCCAAATTAGCAGCGAGGAAGCGCAGTGAACAAGGTGCTCAGCTAGTAATAATCACTGCAACTGGGCCAATGGCGGGGCGTCAAGTGAACCTGCGGTGCCACGTCACACTGGATCGCTCGATTGGCTAATCAGATGCCTGCTGTGAGTTGCATCGGTCAGGACAGGGTACGTGTTCTCGTAGGTCTTAATCGAATGCATTTACGCGTCAATCTACTTTGTTTTTCCAGCATTTATGAACTTGTACTAGATCACACAGGTTTCAGCTTCAGCGTGGCCCGTTATCAGCGACACTTCAAGGGACGAAAAGGGTACACTGCCTGCCCCCCGCTTCCTTCGCCTCCTTTGCTGTTCATTCCTGAATCTGCCTAGCCTCGCTCAAGTCCCAAGCTTCCAGTCCTCCCCGCTAACAACCACCCACCATGGCCAAGATCGCTATCATCTACTACTCCACCTACGGCCACATCGCCAAGCTCGCCGAGTCGGCCAAGGAGGGTGCCGAGTCCGTGGAGGGCGTGACCGCCGAGATCTACCAGATCCAGGAGACGCTGCCCGAGGAGGTCCTGACCAAGATGCACGCGCCGCCCAAGAAGGACCACCCCGTGGCCACGACGGACGTGCTCAAGGAGGCGGACGGCATCCTCTTCGGCTTCCCGACGCGCTTTGGCTCGCTGCCGGCGCAGGTCAAGGCCTTCTTCGACTCGGCCGGTGGCCTGTGGGCTGCCGGTGCTCTGGTCGGCAAGCCGGCAGGTATCTTCTTCAGCACGGGCACCCAGGGCGGCGGCCAGGAGACCACGGCGTTCACTGCGCTGACGTTCCTGGCGCACCAGGGCCTCACCTTCGTGCCGCTGGGCTACCGCGCCCCGGAGCTCTTCAACATGGACGAGATCCACGGCGGATCCCCGTGGGGCGCCGGCACTCTGGCCAACGGCGACGGCTCTCGCCAGCCGTCGAAGCTGGAGCTGACGGTGGCCACGACGCAGGGCAAGTCGTTCGCCGAGGTGGCCAAGAAGCTGGCAGCTTAAGTGCGCATTTGCTCATGAATGAGACCGTAGTATTTGTTGTCTCGGCTATACTATATTCTAATTCGGATGGGAATGAAAGCCTAACTCATTGCCACCTCAAGCCAACGTGTCATCCCCCGTCTATTTTTCGCTTGTGTGTTGTGTACCTTGCCTTGTCCATGCAATGGACGGCCTAGTGTCGGCGATGGAGGCGGCGGCACTATCGTGGCAGGACCGTGTCCGTCGAGGGCTGACGAGTGACGAAGTGCGGGCTCGACTGCACACCTACTCGACGCTGTCGGCCAAATGCAGCGAGTCCAAAGAGACTCAGAAGCAGGTGGGGCAGCTCTTCGGAGGACCTAGGAGCGGAACCGTGTCACGCTTTGCTGGGTCCTCGCTGCTGAACGTTCTGTTCGACGACCTGCGCTCCACCGATCGGACGCTGCGCATTGCAGCGGCTCGTGTGCTTTGCCTCATGGCGTACGAGAACCTGACGAACCAGCAGTTGATCATACGCAGTCAGGCCGGAGGAGACGAAGAGATGGTGGGCGTCACCGTTGGCTGGGTGCACGCCTTCTTCATCCCGCAGTCGCTGCGAGATCGGTACGAGGCGCAATGCGAAGAGCGCGGGCTGTTCACGACCCCCACCGGCTTAAATGAATTCGTCTCGAACATTATCAAGGACAACTATGCATCGGCGTACACTCGAATCGGACGCTACTATGCCGGCGGTTGTCGCGAATTCCTGCCGCTTTGCTGGTTTCAAGCGCTGGTGAACGATTCATCCGAAGCAACGGACATGCTCGACGTCCCCGATCCGAATGAAAACCTCGTGGGTTTTTACCTCGTGCCTAGACAAATGCAGTTCCCAGAGCAAGACGACTGCTTCCTTCAGGAAATTCTGTCTTCAATCCGAACAGAAGCAGAGCTTGCACGTCTCCAGCGAGTGCACGCCGCTTTCCAACAAGTCGCATTCCGAGCGCCAACGAAAGAGGCGAGCTCCGCTGCACTAAAGACTGCACTGGAAGGGATACTGAAACGCGCAACGGCGGCGATGGATAGCAAGGAAGAGGCTTTCATGATGAACCAGCAACACTCCAATCTTTTACGCTGGTTGGAGGCATCTCCCGATCGCAATGTGACCTGGAATGAGTTGCTGGTTTGGTGCTGCACCGATATGAATTCTGAAGCGTTGCTTAAACGCTTCGGTGCCGATGCATGCAGAACTATTGGTGATGTTTTTCAAAGGTTAATGCTTGATAGTGGAAGTTTACAACGTCAGAAGGATCAAGTCAAGTCGTGTGTATGGGAACCTGCTCTGGTCGGCACCTTGTTGAATCACCCAGACCTCCCGGAAGAGCTCAAAGCAAACATACAAAGTTTATCAGGTACTTACGCTAGCCATCCTGATCTTCCTCGTAGAAATTCCCCAACGAAAACGTCCTCTAGCTTGGATGATGAAGCGCTGAATCGTCCGTGGGAGTATTTGATGCGGCTCGAGCTGGCGGAGATCCACCCGATTAGTTGGAGTGTGTTTCTTAGCAAGTGGCGCCAAAGTGCAGACGCGAAACCCGAAGGAGACGTAGTGCAGATCTACCACCAAAACGAAAGAAGACACCATTCTGTCCATGAAGGTGCACATTCCTCCGTGCTCGTTGCCCGCAAGAACGCCCTCGTCACGGCGTCTCCCAACCACCGCATATTTCACAGCTTTCGCGACTTGAACCAGCTCCGACAGCAACTGCCTTTAATCACCAATCGACCGAGTGAGATCCGTGAAGAAACCTTCGAGGGCCCATCGACCACCGATCGGTTGCTCACTGCGAGGACTCGCTTAAGCGAGGCAGAGGAGCGGGAACTGGAGGAGAACCGCAAACTATTTCGTAGATTACAGGAGTCTTCAACGAATCTCGACGAGCTTACACGACAACAACTGGAGGAGAAGCGGGTAGCTCGGGGTAAGGCCCACGAGAGAGCTGCAGAGAACCGAAAGAAGAGTGCACAACTCGTTGTCCAGCGTCAACAGGAGCTGGAGCGCACGAAACGCGACAGACAAGTGAAAGTTCAAGAGCGCGCTCGACGTCGAGAGCGTCGGTGGCAGATTTTAAGTGAAGCGAGGCAAGAGCGACACCAACGTGCCAAATGGTGGAAGCAGAATCGTCTCGAAGCTGAAATCGCACGACAAGAAGAATTCATGCAGCGACTGCAGGAGCAACGCGCAGCTGAACGGAGACTAGAAGAGAACCAACTCGCAGCGATTCAGCCGAAACCGCCTCCACAAACTCCTACTCGTGAACGACAGCAGCCCTGTCCAAGAAGACCCTTGTCTGCCCGAGCGGCTACCGATCCGCATATTGTTCGTGGGCGAGCGAACGTCTATGGATGCGCCGCCACTAAAGCCTTCACAGCGCGAAGACCTCAAACGGCTCGACCAGATTTTTACTCGGGGAACCGCAATAGCTCCAGCCCTTCTAGACAGCAATCAGCTAGCTTTCGACGTCGAACCCGTCCAGCTAATGATGGGGGTAGTGGAGCTCAAAATGAAGTCACGAGCGCGTCGTCTCCAGCAGATTCAAGCGGTAACGCTCGTCAAGCAGGAAGTGTAAATGCCTGCGAAACTCTCGTAATGACCAACGCAGCGCATGCCGTAGCGCAACAAATCGCCATTCCGCCTGTATCAGCTCCAGCTTCTGAAGAAGAAGCGGTGGCTCCGGGCGTGATCATGGCGCAGTTCTTGGCGCTGGAGAAGGAGCAGAGGTTCAAACTCCGCGATCGCTACTGCATCAATCGCGTCAGCCACAAGCTCACATTTGCGGTGCTGCAGCAACTTACCCACGAAGTGCGGCAGGACGCAGCTTGGAGAGAGTTCCTCAGAGCTGCAGGCGGCTCCGTGGGTATCAACAGCAACAAACAACGAAACAAAAGCAAGCGAGAAGCTAAGGTCACGTATACAGCGTTTGCTGGTGTGGCGAATCAGCTGGGCATCTCCATGCCTCCGAAGAGGCTCCAAGCTGTGGCACGCAGTCTAGACCCGTGGAAGACTGGCTTCGTCTCGTGGGAATCGTTCTACACGTGGTGGAGCTCACAATGCAGTCGATAGGTATCTTCCTAAATGAAAGTTCGCAGTTCGAAGAACTGTCGATTGGGAAGGTTTTTGGATGATATCGAACGACATTCGCACTACATTCGTAGCTTCCCCTGCCGGCGGATGACATCGAACGACATTCATGCTACACGGGACCATCGGCACATCATAGATAGATAAAAGATATTGAAGCCGACTAGAACAAATAATAAAGGTGCAATTGTGTATATTATAGCTATTTCTAAGCTGTGAGATTCCGAACACTGAAGCTCGACAAGAATGCAATGATTCCTGTTTTACAACGACTGGGCTTCGACCCCAACCAGTGAGTTTGCCTAAAGAAAAGTAGTCGAATTTGGGTTCAACATCAAAATCCTAGTTGCCCAAGTAGATATTACTACAGTTTACCATAGCTAGCGACACGGCTTGTCAAAAAATAGTTAATCAACTTCGTCTTCATACGAAAGCATCATGGCCGCGGTGTGATGATAGTGCAGCATTCACCCTGAAACAGGTGCGCTCACGCTGGGCGAGAAGAACTACATGTGCGTTCGCATTCCTGTCGAGGGGATCCAACGAACGACAGATTCGCCAAATGTCGACACACCAGTGAAAGGTGATTTTCCGTAGTGATGTGTGAAGAGCAGGGAATGAATAATTCAATTTGTTTGCACAACGTCTGGGCGTACGTTGTACTGTATAAACTTTTGTTGCATACAAAAGCGACACTGCGTGTTGTGTGTATGCCATATCGTGTCCCGGGTTTGGGGCATTTTTCGCAGAGCAGACTACTACTTCCGAATTACTTCGATTTTGCGTTGGCCATGCTACCGTAACTCGAGCATTTAAACTGTCAATTCGACCTTTTCATTCTGTCATGGGTCATAACTTTTATTATACCCTCCTCTTTCAGACACACGAGAAGATGACTTCACCTTGCGATCGATTTTCTTCTGTATGGATAGTTAATCAGAGAGATTAACTGAAAATCTTGTGCAATTTTCGTGGCATACATTGTTGACAGGCTGGTATTGTGTGAATCCCCACACGTATTGAAATGCGTTTAGGTGTACCGTATTAGATTGAACATTCCACTGAGACTTCGCCAAAAACTACAATTATTTTTAACGATATGTGATCCAAAATGGGAGGTATATCTTGAGTTTTCCGTTCAACGATTTTGTATCCAACGCAAACTCTATCTAGCAGAGAGCCAAAGAGCTGCACCTGATGGTATGTCTTCTCCGGAGAAAAGGCTAGAAGCTACAGTACCTACAGTAATTAGTCTGGCCCAGACTAAATCTGAATAGCAGATTTTTCATCGCCCACAATTATTAGTCTGGCCCCAACAGTGACAGACTAATTTTGAATTCAGACTATGTAATTACGAATATCTAAAAATATCCGTTTTCCAGTAAGAAAAAACATTTTTTTGTGAAATGGTATGTTTATACGTATTTTCAAATATTTTTTATAGTTTACCTACATTTATCGTGGCTTTAAGGAGAAATAAAGACTAAAGCATCGCAGATGCTGCTTTGCCATGTTCACTCAGGTATCTATTATATTTTCTAGATATCAGGTTTTGTGTGTGCGAGATCTGGTAAATTGGCAGCTGTCAAGTGCTTTTTCAAAAAGCATTGCCGTAAAGTAGGTAGAGATTGACTAGAATCGTGGTCACCACGACAGACTAATTATGAACACTTTTAGCCAGACTAATAATGAAGACGTCAATTTTTGCTCGACACGAATTAGTCTGACCCAGACTAATTTTGAAGCCAGACTAATTTTGAGCCCAGACTAATTACTGTAGGCACTGTATCGCCTATCTTCGCCTTAACTTCGGCCCCTGCACAACATCAAAACTCGGCCGAAGATAGTGGTTACATTTGGCGGCTCGTGTACACTTCGATAAACTATAGTTGGATATTCGTACCCCCAGTAACTTCGTCCCGAAGCTGGGATTGGCTGAAAAAGAAAATAGGAAACAGCAAGGAAGAGGAGGCGGCTCACACAGTGGGGACACTCGCGGGCTCGGTGGTGTTCGCAGACTCGGTGGCGCTTGAGGAGATGGTGGGTGGCTTTATAGTTGGTGTGCTCGTGGACTCGTGGCGCTCATGTTCTTGTTGGTGCTCGCAGACTCGCTGGTGGTGCTCATATAGCTAGTGATGCGTTCGGAGCTGGAGTTTTTGCGGGGCTCGCGGACGTGGTGGTGCTCGTGCCGTTAGTGACGCTCTTGGACTCGGTGGCGCTCGCGGACGTTACTCAGTGGTGCTCGTGGTGATCTCAAAGCCCGCTCGTGGTGTACACAGAGCTGGAGGGGCTCATGTAGATGGTTGTGGGTGTGATCTCGGTGGTGCTCGTGGACTCGTTGGTGCTCGTGGACTCTGTGGTGCTCGCGAACTCGTCGGTGCTCTCGGACTCTCGGAGATCGAGGTACACTCGGAGCTGGTGGGCTCATGTAGCTGGTGGTGGCCGTGGGCTCGGTCGTGCTCGCGGACTTGTTGGTGCTCACGGGGCGTGCGATGTTCTTAGCTTGTGGTGCTCGTGGCCTCAGTGGTGCTCGCGAACTCGTCGGTGCTCTCGGAGCTCGTGCTGCCCTCCCAGCTCATGGCGCACTTGGAGCTCGTGCTGCCCTCCCAGCTCATGGCGCACTTGGAGCTCGTACTGCTGGGCTGCTGTCAGACCTGGTGGGGCACTCCGAGCTCGTGCTGCTCTCGGAATTAGTCTGTGGTGCTCGCGGATGCAGCGTTGTTTTCTGAGCTCGTGGTGCACTCCGATCTGGCGGTGCTCATGTCGTTGAAGCTGGTGGTGCTCTGGTGCATCGAAGGTGGCATGACGTGTATTCAAGTTACATATGCATTGTGTAATCCCAACTTGACCAAGAGGCCTCCAACTATCTCACTCATGCTGCTAAGAACCGGATACGCGGTAGTGAGCGAAACGCCGCCCGCTGCTGATCAGTTAGCTCACCCCAGGCTTTGACTGTACCGGTAAGTTTTCCAGAGCGACGGTGCTTGCGCTGTGTTCCTTCTTTTGCATCAGCAGCTTTGGTAAACCCATTGACTAACACTGTTTCGCACTGACTTGCCATGTTTTTCATTGCAGATACCCATTGAACCCTGTCCACCTCTCGCGATAATGCAGGAACTGGTGGGATGCTGGCTAAGTCGGCAACGATTTTAACAGCTCGAAGGAAATCCTTCTGCCCGCGATTTCCTCGTTCCTTTGGAATAGAACCCAGGCCTTCTGTGTAGAACTGGACGAGAACATCGGAGAGATGCCTACCCTTCAGCTTCGTCAAGTTAGTGGGCCACGCCTTACCAAGCTGAGGGGATCGCAACGAGAGCCCGCCAGAAACTTCAGCATCTGGACTACCTTCCGTCGCATTGGTGGAGGAAGCGTTGCCTTCTGGTTGACGATCAAGCCGTCGAAGCACAAGATGTAGCATGCTACTGTGCTCCTCATTGGAGGTCACCAGCTGCTGGTGTCCTATGAGTAGCCGTTCCAGCGTTTCGGCAAAGGTATGGAATCCAACAAACTGCTCTGCTTGCTCCTGGATTGTAAGGCTGTCTCTAACATGTTGTATCGGAAGTGAAAGGAGGTGACAAAGCGTTTGCGAATCTTGCTTCCCCAGTCAAGCGGCTCATCCTGACATTCAAGCTGCGAGTGCAGAGTGGAATGTACCCGCTCCAGTTCTTGGTGGACGATGTGTTGTGGTGCGACAGCAAGCGTGTCGCGGTAGTACATCAGCAGAGTCGCGGTAAGACAGTCCGCGAAACCTTTCGGTGCGATCTTGGAGAAGTGAAGCAACCGTAGTGCTTGAGCAAATGTACTGACCCTTGTGAATGTCTGATGTGATTCTTTTTCGAAACAGGCAAGCGTAGGCGGGTGACCAGCCTGCTTTGTGTCCACCCACCCTCCGAGCACCTTTGCAACGTTCTGGTCGCTAGCCGTCGTCGGCGATATGTATTCGAGTAAGATAGCAAATCCATCCATGGACCAGAGCCCCCGGTGGGCCAAATCAGCCAGGTTGACGCTAGCGTTGGAGCTTGCATGCGCTGCGCCACCTCGACGCGCTGAGTGTGACTGTAGGCTTTGCGTCAGCTCTCGCTTTGTGTCGTACTGATACACCGATTCTAACACTCGATTAATGTATGCAGCCACACGCTCGTCTGTTGTAGCTTCAGTCACTTGCGAGAACACACGCGGCGAGGCATTGTATGGGTCAGCAACCAGCTGAGAAGCCAACGTGTGAAAGGGATCGATGCTCCAGCAAATCGGAGAGCAAAAAATTGAGATAGTCTATTGCTGCTGCACCTTGATGCTATTGAAGCAGCACACAGGTCAATTACTTATTACAATGCTAAAGCCAAAGTATATGCACGTACCGTGTCAGATCAATGAGAAGAAAACTACCATGCCAGTGCAAGTCCGTAAAGTGTAGCATTCCTACGTCGGAGCTACGACCAACTGCAAGCCACTGGTTGTTAAGAAGAGTGCGGTCGAGTAGCGCCTTCTTATCATATTTGAGAAATAGTATGGTTGATATTGAGCGAAGATCATCAATTGTCATGGGTGGAGCTTGGTTCTTCAGCTTTTTGCCTTCCGAGATGGCAAGCATGAGATATTGCTTTTGCAAATGGCGTCGGCAACGCCGATACCACTCGGGGTCACTGCGGAACAGGTCCGTTCCCGTTTTCTCCTCCAGTTGCCTCTTGATAGAGCTCAGATAGTTCATCGATGTTTGCCAGTGGATGTCAGGATCATTGAACAGAAAGGTAAGGAGCTTACCAAGCATTTCCTTAGTCACCTGTGCTGCCCTCAGCGTCTCCAGTCAGGTTGGTGTCTACGTGTTTTTTCAAGGTGTTGAATTTCGCACGGGCTGAAGAATCTTGTTTTCTAGAAGAAGGCCCCAACTCGCTCTCCATCAAGTCCACGATGGCTTCGACATCTGCCCCACGCTCCATTGTCGGCGTGGTCAGTTTATCAAACGCCCTTTCATATGTTACTAGAATGGTGCTCTAATGTTGCTCGAACTTTACACTTATCTTCGGCGACGACGTTAACCAAATACACTACTGTAGCGCAAAAAGAATGACGACCGTGTATGAAACTGGAAGGAACCTAGTTCAAATTAATCGAGCTAGGAATGGCTCATGTGTAGCTGCTGTCGCTCAGGCATTTTATCTACAAAGACTTAGGTTGGTATTATTCTTGCTCTGTGTGAGACTACATTGCGACCAGCAGGGATCCCCCGAGCTCATTTACTACTGGTGGTGTATTAATACAATTAGGCACTACTTGATCCTGTTCTTGTCAAACAACTTCGAAGTACATCGTTACCGATGTTAGTTTAGAACATCCTAATGCTACATGAATACGGTACGGCCAGCTTAATACTTGATAAATGGTAATGACATACTTGGACGAATTGAAGCAGACACGGGTTTGTTGTTAGATATTCAGGCGACCCGGACGAAATATGTGTGTGACTGCGCCATGTTGTATCAAACAGCGTTTGAATGCTTCTAAGTTACGTCGTCGCTGTACGCCCCGGATTCCTGCGCGAGAGGAAGCCCGAGCGGACAGTATCAAAGCGAAGGGCAAATACCCGGTGTATCCTGCTCCTACACGCGATCGAGATCTGCTAGACCTCAGTTTTGACTCATCAAACTTGAAACAAATTGCTGGCTTCATCCGTTTTCCCATTGGGCAGTTAGCCTGGCAGCGCTAAATCTTCAAATACACGGATTTTTCTTCTTTTGTCTCCTCCGGTAAGTTTCCGAGCAAAACACGGAAAAAGATTCTGCCTAGGCATCAGCACACATTTCAGTGGCAGGAAGGAAGGAAGGAACGTACGTTGATTAGCTAGTTGTCGATGATCATTCTGCTAGTACAAAAGAACTAAAATTAAAACTAAATCCGTGAAATCTTGATCCGACGAGCAGGAGGAGCCCGAAGCGTTGAAGTACCAACTTAACTATACTCTGCGTTGTTCAATCCATCGGAGTGACGATATATACTGCAGACTGGCAATGCCTTTTGAAAAGAAGCGATCAAACTTGGTACACTTGGTTGTACAGTGGTAGATTAGGCAGATGCTGCGGCTGCGAAGCAGGCGCAGGAGATGCCCGAATACATCGTTTCCCTCTACAAGTATCCGTGCAAGCTAGTTTCGAACTGCGAACCCCCCCCGGGTCCACCACCCGGGTCCCCAATATTGAAGTTGAAGTGGCCAAAAGATCGGCTCGGCCCATTTTTGGTTAGGGACACATGGCTACACCGGGGGAGTTGTCCGAGTTGGAGCGCGGCGACGGAGCATGGGAGAATATTCAGGTTGAACGCACTGAAGCATGTACCGAGTGTGCTAGGGAGAAGGACCTGACTGTGATACGGTGTCTAGGAGGTGTTGCGCTTTGGATTTCGGGGTCTGTGGAGAGCGTTCGCAGGCGTTGACACTCGCGTCGGGGTAAATCGGTATATTGTTGTGAATTCGGCTGCATGGTTGAGCTGGAGCTGATGTAGTTGCTGTCTATTGCCACAGGATCTAGAAAAAGCCGTCGTAGCTCGGAGAAATGATGCAGAGCGCCAGCAGCAGCACTTGGAGGCCATTGCGCAGACGCTGAACGCTATCAGCGAGCAACTTCGAGCGTACGTGAGAAACGATAGTTCCATTCAAGCTCTAAGACTAACGAGTAGTTGGTGCGTATTGCTAGTGACCGAGACGAGGAAACGAACCAACGACACGAAGAGCGGTTGCAGCACGTGGAGTGCCAGCTTCATGATTTTATCGCAAAAGACCGCCGCTCTGCTGTGGACGAAAGTGCTCTTAGCAAAATCAGCATAAGCTTAGGCAAGGTGGAGCGTCGTCTTGATTTACTGGAAGACGAAATGGGGCACGTCGTGTCGGCCGTCGATCAGAAGGCAGACGCAGAAGCTGTGCAGGCCCAAGGGAAGACTTTGCAAGAAGCGATTCGCCAGCGAGTAAGGACTTCAGAATGTCGCCATAGATGTTTGCTCGTTGGTTAGATCTGACGGCTATGCGGTGTGGTGAATAGTGCAAGAAGGACGCATTTGATCAAGAAGTCGCTGCACTACAAGCGGAATTGAAGCAGCAGCAACAGGAACTGGGGACGCAGATATCAACGTCCATCGCGAACTTTAAATCTGCTCAAGAGACGCTTCTTCGCTCAGAGCTCGAGAACTGGTCACTCAAGACCCACGAGAGCGTCTGCCACAGCATGCAGAGCGCACTTGACCAAGAAACTCAGCAGCAATCAGACATTCTGAAAGGCATCGATCTCCAGATAAAGCTTTGCTGCGACGCTATCGAGGCGCAGCAGAAGCGGATGGGCGACTTTCAAGGGGAAATCAAGACGGAAGTTCGCGCCACGATCGCGGCCGATCGAGAGGATATCGCTCGACAGTGCAGCGAAGCTCATGGACGAATCGACTACCAGTTTCGAACCCAGGAGGAGTCACTGGAGAGGATTCGAAGCGAGCAGCACAAGCTTCGTGAAGAGATCGTGGCAACTGGAAGCAAACGATGCGAACAAACAGCGGCCGATATTACTGCTGCTATCGAGGACCTTAACCGCAGAGTGCTGGATCGGGAGCACCAGGAGCTGGAGAAAATGCACACTCGGCTCACAGAAGAGATGCAGCTCTCAATCGCCAATGCGTTCAAGGCTTTGGAACCTGCCAAGGACAGAGAGCAGCGTAAATTGAGGCAGCACCAGCACATCGTCGGGCGCAAACTGGCCGAACTGGATCAAATGATGCAACTCATCGGGCGGCAGCTCATTCAAAACACGTCCCAGCTGCAAGTGGTGCGCAACGAGCAGCTCGTGCACAATTTCGAGCTGGACCTGCAGAACGAGGACGCTGGATATGACGACGATGATCTCGTGCTTCTGTACGATAGCGTCACTGAGAATGCTGCTCCCCCAGAACTTCCTCAGACTCCAGTGTATCCTAGTACATCACAGCAGACTGATCAAGCCAAAGCAGCAAGTAGCCGTGAGATGACAAGAGTAGAGCGTGAAGATACCTCAGAATTCCGGACACGCCAATCCCAACACCAAGAACTTCAGGAGCAGCTCGACAAAAAGCTTCGGGACTACAGCCAGGTATTAGGCTCCAGCCAACGCCAAGCACAGGAAGATGAGGACAAACCTACGCAGCCACCAAAAAAGTAAGTCCGTTCATTACATTAGGTAAAAAAGACCTCGACGGCGAACTCGGTTCGACTCTGTATCGATAGTGCGTGAGGTGGGTGGGGCGTCTCGGCATAACTAGTCGATTCAACTGAACGAGCCATTCCCGATGCTGCTTCGGTCATCCAGCGACCCCGCCTCGAGCGCTCCATTTCCATTCGGCAGGGAGCCGTTTGATCCAATGGCAGGCGTTTCCGGCGTCGTCGACACCGTCATGACGGCTAGTAAGTCGACCGACGGCGGGGTGATCTCCATACGAAGCGATGCCTCGGCATTCTCCAGAATGCCCCACAGATACTCCTGCTCCTGCTCATACGTCATGCCATCCTCATTGCCAGCGTCCAGTCGAGACAGCAGCTCCTCGTTCGACGGTTGCGCTTGGACACGCGGGAGACGGAGCGTCGCCAGTTGAGTGGTGAACTGCTCGCCCAGCTTCTGCTCGTTCAGAAGGTTCTGAGAAGCCGTCACGATCTCGTTCTTGCGCTGCACGGCCTGTTCCGCTTCCAGCGGCTCGGGGACCTCGCTGATGTCGATGAAGGCTTGCGCCGCGCTCTCAACAATTCCACTCAGACGGTCGTTCTCGCTCAGCACGCCCTTGCCGGACCACATGCCACTGGATCGGCCATTGCTGCCCACTCCGCCCATGCCAAGCTCGCTGTGCAGGTCCAAGTGCTTCTCCAGCTCCAAAAAGTGCTGCAAGGAAGCATCGTCCAGAATACCGGGGACCTGCAGCAGTCCGTCTACATATAAGCTCAAATATGTCAGCAGAAGCCACGATAAGCTTGAGACCGAAATCAGTGTCACTCACCGAGATACTCTTGTAAGCTCGCCTGACGTTTAATCAAAAAGTTGGGGTCAAATCTGAGCACAACCCAAAGCAAATGTCAGCTCACCCTTGGTCCGCAAATACATCACCCCCATCAACACAGCAGCAGTGGCGTGGAGTTCTCAGAACATTTAACGCGTTGGGTAGAAGGACATCAGGCAGCAGCATAGGGGAGGGAACGGAGCCGAAGAGAAAGAGGGTGAAAGAGTCCGCTCGGAACCGAACAAAAGTCCCCGGCGCCGGCCTCACCGCCTCGGAACTGCGACCTCGTGCCCCCCTCCGTCGACGCTTGTGGCTTGGGTGTGTTTTCCTCTTGTCAGATAAGATCAAGTGATTTTTACAGTCATGGGCCGCCGCACACAGCGCAGCCTCCTCTCTTCCTTTTCAACACCAGAGACCTCGAGCCAGCAGCGTCGACGAGCGGGAGACCGGGGAGTTCACACGACGCAGCGAGGCGGTAGTCCAGAAGCTCCGTCCAGCAACCTAGCAGTCTCCTCATCCCTCTCTTCTCTGCCCCGCGTGACGCGCTGCCGCCTTCTCCTCCCAACAGACTCGGAATAACGAGAGCCCCCTCTCATCACCGAACTCCACGCACGCACGCACACACACACAACTCCTAGACGACACGCACCGGCCGAACCACTGCTTCTCGGGCAGCGACACCTCGATGAGGTCCCCGAAGCGCCGCACAAGGCGCGAGTGCAGCTGGTCGAAGTCGCTGAAGCGCCGCGAGATGCGCCACAAGCCGCCATTGCACGAGATCTGCGCGCCGCCAGGAGCTCTGCATTAGCACCGTCACACGCCTATAGAGACGAAGAGCAGGTCACGCACCTCCACGATGAACTCCGTGTGGTCCCCGACCGTGTCGTAGCCCGTGATCAGCGCGCTCACGTTCAGCATCGCCATGGTCTCCGGACTCTTGCAATCCGAATGAGGTTCCAGCAGCGTAAGTACGTGCGCACTTAGTGATTAGGCAACACGGCAGTACCGTATCTGACGTGTTTTTGCTCTTGCCTCCAACTTCAAAGTGATCCGATAGATTCCCAGACGACAAGAGCGGCAACCAAGCCACAAGCACAGCAGAGACATCAAAAAGATGGCACATTTCGGGCGCGGAGGCAGCGACCGCGTGACGCTGGCGGTGGACGTGGACCTGACGCTGACCGACCTGCTCCAGTGCGCGGCGGCGTGGCATGAGGCGGAGCACGGCGCGCCGGTGAGAGGCCAAGAGCAAGAGCAACCAGCTCCTGCGATCTTTCGTGCTGTCTGGCTAAAACGTCGCACCGTTAGCGGGTTATAACGCGGTTATTGCTGCCTCTGCTGCTGTAGATCAACGTGGACGAGATTGCGTCGGCGGGCTGGACGAGCGTCTGGGGCGGCGGTGACGTTGAGAGCAAGACGCACCAGTTCTTCGAGTCGAAGCAGTCCGAGGAGCTCAAGGCGGTGCCTGGCGCCTTTGAGGCGCTCAAGCCGCTGCGCAAGCACTTCTCGCTGCTGGCCATCACCGACCGCCCGCGGTTCGTGGAGAAGCAGACTCGCGAGTGGCTGGACTGCCACTTCTCGGGCGTGTTCGACAAGCTCGTGTTCGCCGACGAGGACAGCCCCGAGCACCTCGTGGCGCGCAAGAAGGAGCTCTACGACGAGTTCAAGGTGAAGGTGGCGGTGGGCTCTGACGCCGCCATGCTGGCCGAGGCAGTGCAGGACGTTGGACATGTCGTCGTCGTCGGCTCCGTGCCGTGGGCGAAGGAAGGCTCTGAAACGCGGAGTGGTGTCGTGCAGGTGGCGGAGTGGACCGCAGCCCCGGAAGTCTTTGAGCAGGTGATCAAGGAGCTGGAGCTGCAGCCGCTGGAGAAGGTGTTTGCTGGGCCGCGCCTCGCGCGCTACACAGACGACCTGGTGACAGTCTCGACACGGAAACCAGCAGGTAAGAGCCGCCAGTGTCTTGCGTCTTCTGTCGGAAGCCATCGTTCTAACGCTGTGTGGCCGCAGTCTTCTACGCTAACATCATCAACTCCAAGTTCACGGTGCAGAAGCAGGAGACCGTCCGGCTGCAGGCGTCCGAGGCGGCCATCACGACGGCGGTGCAGGCGGCCGAGATCCTGCGCATCCAGAACAACGCCGTCACCACCAAGATCTCGACGCGGTACGCGCTGAACCGCCCCAAGGACCGCGGCGGCTACCGCGTGCCCAAGCTGGAGCTGGTGCTTCAACGCGTCGCGCGCAAAGCCTAGCAGAGGTGGATGAAGGTCTACTGTATGTCAGAAGCAGTGGAGGAAGAGTCTGTAGGCGCCAACGCAGCGCAGTGCAGAGCAGAGCAGATCAGTGCAGTGGTGACGGGAGGAGGAACTCCGAAAGCAAACACACAAAACAGGAATCAGTGACGTCTATGAGTCTCTGCTGCGGGCCACTCACTCACTTGCCGCGAGCAGCTCTAGCTCTGGCCTCCAAGTACTCCCGGCGCTCCTCGTCGCGCAGCTGGCGACGCTCCGCCTCGTTCGTAGTCACGATGTCGTCTGTCGCCGCCAAAACACGATTGTTATTGTTTTTGTTTTTCAAGACCCAGTTGTCAAGTGAACAGAGCCGAGGAAAGCTAGCGACGTACAGAAGCCCGTCTTGACCATGAAGAGCTCCATGGCCGCGCCCGTGACGAAGCAGATGGGCACAAGCTTCTTGAGGATCGGCGTGAGCGCCACCGTCGCCTGATGCTGCGGCGCCATTCTCCTTGTGTGTGCCACAGGTCTCAGTTGTGTATCACTGGTGTACGGTTGTAAAACCGTACACCAGTGTAGCCATCTTGCGGCAAAGGACACTGTGCACCACCAACAGCAACAACCGACTGACGTGGCAAATGGCAACGGCGCCGTTGAGCTGCGTGGGCTTCCGCTGTCTGGACCGGGACGAATGCTACCACTACGATGAGACGCTGAAGAGCGCGGCCTTCATGCACGACGGAGACAGCTGCCACAACACGCTGGCGGACGTGCAGCACCGCTTCCGGTACCACAACAAGGACGGCAAGCTGCAGCTGCTAAGCGCCGACGAGGTGCAGGAGCTCATGAAGTGCACGTACACGAGCAAGCTCATCTTCCAGAGGACGCACCTGCTGCGCAACTACGCGTTCTGGGGCTTCTCGGACTCGGTGCAGGACGGCTTCGACCAGTTTGCGCCGCTGGGCCACGACACCTTCGAGGTCTCCCACAAGGTCGTGATCGGCCACGTCTCGCTGCTGGACCACGTCGAGGAGCAGCCGCTGGGACTGTTCGCACTCGAAAGCCTCGCGCAGTATGAGTTTTTGGGAGAGTACACGGGCGTGATCAAGGTGGGCGTGAGCGAGATGAACGAGTTCGACCCGTACGGCATCTCGTACCCCTCCGTGTACGAGGGCGGCGACCTGTACGTGAGCGCGAGCGAGTACGGCAACGTCATCCGCTGCATCAACCACAGCGCCACGCCCAACGCGCGCTTCGTGCCGATGGTGCACAACGGCATCCTGCGGATTTTCTGCGTTCGTTTTGTTCGGATTGCTTGCTTGCTGTGGTCCGTCTTGCTTACCCACTGACGCCATGCTTTGACCTGCAGTTTGTGATCCAGGACATCAAGCAGGGCGAGCAGATCTTCGTTAACTACGGGCCTTCCTACTGGAAGTCGACGGGTATCGAGCCCATTGCGTTCCACGAGCCAGAACAAGTTGTTGGTGTACAGTAGCTTTTTATTCCCATTACAAGGAGTTAAATGTGAGAGAAGAGAGAAACCGGATTGCAACGCAACGCGTACAAGCCCGCCAGTAACTTGGGAGTGACGCATGGTCGAGCTTACTCCTCGATCTCGACGACGGCCTCAATCTCGACGGCCACGTTGAGCGGCAGGGCGTTGGTGCCCACGGCCGAGCGGGCGTGGATGCCCTTGTCGCCGAAGACCTTGCCGATCGTGTCCGAGGCGCCGTTGATCACGGCCGGCTGCTGCGTGAAGCCGTCCACGCAGTTGACGAAGCCCACGAGCTTGACCACGCGCTTGATCTTGTCCAGGTCGCCCACCTCGTGCTTGAGCGTGGCCATGAGGCTCAGCGCCACGTAGTGCGCGGCGTCGTAGCCCTGCTCGGGCGTCAGGTCCTTGCCGATCTTGCCCAGGATGAGCTCGCCGCCCGCGGGCTGCGGCAGGTGGCCGGCCAGGTAGATGGTGTTGCCCGAGCGCACCGACGTGCGGTAGTTGCCCTTGGGCTCGGCCACGGCCGGCAGCGTGTAGCCCAGCTCCTCCAGCTTGCGCTCGATGTGGACGTTGCGCGTGGCGGCGGCCAGCGAGCGCGGCTTCATGGTGCGGATGAGGGACAGCATCGTGGTGGTCTGGGGTGGGAGGGGGTGGAAGACTGGCGGGCGACGGGGTCAAACGCGGATTGAGCTGCTGCAAGGCGGAAGGCGGAGACCAGCTTCACCCTACACTATGATCGCCGACGGGGATTGGCTACGCATCCAAGCATCCAAGCCAGGAGGCGCATCTAATCGACTCAGGTGTCTGTATCCATATCGGTTTACAAAGGGTTTAAGGTCACTAATGATCCTCGAGTGTATAACATGGGTACAGGATGGTACAAGGTACCAGCTGTAGACGAAAATGAAGCCATGTGACAGACGACTGGGATCTTATTCCATCCTTCATGTCCTGGTCATAGCATTGTTGACGCTGGTGCTGCTGCATCGACGCTTGTAGCTCATGCAGATGTGCGGGAAAGGGGGGCTAGGATCGTCCTTCCTTCCAGGTGGACGCGGAGTATTTTGGCGATGCAGTCTCGGGATCAGGAAGCTCGGTGCAGGTGCGTCGGCGCCTCTACTGAGGAAGAGGCGACCGAGCCATTCCCACTTTTGCCCAAAGGGGGGAGCTGAGGAGGGGGTGAGACTATCCGCTCGCCGACCATGGTCGCGGCCCCGCACTCCCCTCTCCAACCCCCAGCGCCCGAACTGCTGCAGCTCCAGGCGCCGTCGATCACGAGCCGAGCGTCAGCGCGTAGGCTGAGCGCGTCGGCAGAGGTCGTAGCCAGCATCATGCAGTCGCTCAACATCACCGCTGCGCACCGGTCAGCCGCCTACCAGCCAACGCGCGTCAAGACGGGCTCGCAACCCGGTGTTGTCAATCAATCCAAGCCATCGCAGCTTACGCCCGACGTCCAAAAGGATCCCGTCTGTTCGCTGGACTTGCAGTCTCTCGCCAAGGAGCTGCCGGACACCGTCGATCACATGAGAGACAAGCAGCCAGCGTAAGTTGCTTGCTTTTCTTTCCTTGAATCAATGTCCGTCAGCTCTCTCACCATTTCCAATCTTGCCCAATGCCCGCTCGACGCAGCATCAGCATCGAAGTCCTCAAGCCCAGCACTCTCACGGGGAATCATGACTACGCCGTGGAGATGGCACTGCTTGCCAACCAGGTGCACACGGGCTTGCAAGCCCGAGTAGCCCCTGTCCCCATCGAGGACTGCACGGGAGGCGTCTACTACCTACGAACGAAGAATCGTCGCCTGACGGCCGTGTTTAAGCCTGCGGACGAAGAAGCGTACGCCCCCAATAACCCCAAGCAATTCCACAAGCCGGAGCAGACTTCGGGTGTCTCGGGCATGCGCCAGGGGATTTCTGCGGGTGATGCTGCTGTGCGTGAAGTGGCTGCGTACTTGCTCGACCACCAGCGCTTCGCCAAGGTGCCAACGACCATGCTGGCTTCCGTTTTCCACCCAGACTTCCACTACCAAGCTTCGGAGAGCCCGCACCGCAAGACTGGCGCGTTGCAGGCTTACATCCCTCACCGTGACACGGCAGACGACGTCGGCACCGCCTTGTTCAGTACTGCGGACGTCCACGCCATCGCCATCCTCGACATTCGACTCGCCAACCAGGACCGCCACGGAGGCAACATCTTGGTGGTGGAGCCCGCCACGACGGTCATTCAAACTACTGGATCAGTGGTGATGACCAAGTCTCAAGCTGGCAAGAAGGTGTCTCTCGTTCCGATCGACCACGGGGCCTGCCTCCCACGCGTGTCGGCGCTCTCGGAGACCAGCTTCATGTGGGTTCTGTGGCCCCAAGCCAAGCAGCCCTTCTCCTCTGCGGCGCTGCAATACATCGCTGCGTTGGACCCGCACCGCGACCTGCAGCTGCTCCAGGATAACTTACCGGTAGAGTATCAACTGGAGCAGGAGGCAGCGCTAACGTTGCTCGTCTGCACGGCGCTGCTGAAGTTCTGCGCGCTCGAGCTCGACATGACCGCGTACGACATTGGAACGCTCATGTGCCGTCAAGGAACTGTCGCCCAGCAAGAGCTGAACCCGAGCGTACTGGAACTGCTCGTGTCTGCAACTCTGCGCGACCCCGCAGTGCTCAAGAGTGAGGCGTTCCTGAAGCTCCAAGAGAAGCAGAAGCCGCTGCAAAAGTCGGTGTCGAGCTCGGATAAAGCGTGGACAAACTACGTCACCACGTTCATGTCGACCTTCCGCCGGGAGCTAACGGCGCGGCTCGCCACCAAATAGATGATAGTAACACACTCTACCCACTGCTGTTTACGGAGGCAGTGGAGTAGATGTTCTCCAATTGAGCAGCTATTCGAGTTTGCATGTCTTGAAGTAGTTCTTGCAGCCAACGCGTCATCGGAACATCCGCTTGAGGACTCGCGTTGTCATCAGCCTGCGCGAACACGCTCGTAAATAGAGGCAGTACTTCGCTTTCGATCACGCGTTTGATGCTATCCTGCTGTGGATTGGATCTGCACATGACAGACGCCAATTCCGCGGGGTCTTTGTCTGTAGGACTTGTCTTCTCGATTGACGAGGTGCTGCTGTTTCTGGTCAATTGAGCCCCGTTCGTGTTCAATTGCACGTTCACCGTGGGCGCCACTACGCACAACCGCAGAGAAGACTCGACAAGACGCTCCATCGCTCTCGCGTGTGACTGCTTCTGCCTCTGCAGCAACGACACTTGCTCTGCGAGAACCGACTCCACTTCGGTCACACGCGTCTGCAGTGCTAAATTGTCTTGTTCTGCCGTCTTGAGAGCCTCAGATAGACGACTCAGCTCCTCTGCTTCTTGCTTGGGTAATTCAGCGTGGTCGGCTTGAGCGAGTTGTTCCGTTTGCTGCTGTTGCGCGAGGGTTTTAGCGGCCAAGTCGCTGTTCTCCTTTATCAACGTCTCGATCTGCGTTTCGTAGGCTTCAATTTGCTTCATCAGCGTAGCCTTCTTCACTTTATCAGCGTGGAGCTCCGACACCCTGGCGTGCAATCTGTCTACATCCGCAACTTTTTGAGCCATTCGCACCTTCAGAGCGTGCACCAGCGTCTCGTGCTTTTGCGCCTGCGCTAGAGTTTCATCTCTATGTTGCTGCCCGAGTATCTCCATCGCCTTCTCCTTGGACTTAATGTCGGCCAGAAGCCTTTGACTCACTTGATCGAAGAGCTTGCACTCCTTCTGGTGGGCCGACTGCTGTTCCTGCAGAGACTTTCGTGATGTCTCCAGAGCTTGCTCCAGCTCCAAAATCCGTCGCGCGTGCTCGGAGCTGTCGTCAAGCCACGATCGGGTCTCACGTTCTCGCTCTTCCTTCACCAGCCCCACTGCCGCCTGGGCTTCTTCGAGGTCTTTCGAGACCCTGATCAGTTCCTGCTCGCGCTCAGTGAGCTGCTGGGTTAGAAGTTGAATCTCTGCCTTTAAGGCTGCGATCTCGCGTAGTTGATCGGCTTTAATCACTTCATCGGCGCTATGCTGAAGCGTGCATTGAATCGCCTTATCCACAGGCAATCCATCTCCCCCGCTTTCAGGTTGCAACAACTTCACCTGCTTGTCCAGCTTAGTACACACCTCCTCAATCAGAACACATTGCTCCGATTTTTCCGTCAGTTGATCGCGAAGTTGCGAGATCTCAGCGAGATGCGAGATGCGTTCTTCCCACTGTCGGCCCTGCACGGCTTCAATCTTGATAATGTGCTTCTGCAGCTCTGAAGCAGAAGCTTGGGCTTGCGCGCTCTCGTGATGAGCTTTCACTGCTTTCGCTCGGGCGATCACACACTTGGTACAGGCCGGACTCGGTGCAGTTGGGACTTTTGACGACGTTGAGGACGCCGACGCAGCGCGGAATTGCCCACCGGCGACCACCTTGCTTTGGCCTCGCATCCTGTTTCGTAGTATGAGAACTCAATCGAGTGTTGCAGGTGAACACACCAATACGTATACGTACTTTTCCACCAACTTCGTTCGGAGCAAATCGTTCTCGTCGCGCAGTTGCTGCACTTCGTCTGTAGAATCGTAACTCGGATCCTCTCGCTCGTTTAGATGTCCCTGGTGTTTAGAAGAATGAGTATATCCTCCTGTATGACTCGTTGTTGAAGTGAAGACTTGCACCACCATTCTATCCGAGACCCCTCTCGACGGCGCATGCGTCGAAGATGGTCTTCTTGCTTGATTTCCGTACGCAACTGTGACTTCAGTGTTAGTTGCTGGGCGTCTTGAAGCGGTTGTTGCGCCAGCACTTTTTGGTAGAATCCCCAGCGCTCGGCGTCCCCCAGTTGCGACAGACGAAGACGGTCGAGTTACTGGCACTTCAGCTTTCAAGACAACGCCAACTTCTGGTGGTCTCCCGTTGAGCGACGGAAGAGCAGAACGCTGCTCCATGACTGCACTCTGACGACAATTTAGTGCTCAACGTGAACAAGAGAGGTATGTTTTTCATTCCGCTTCAACACCTTGTTATTTTTACTCACTGGCAGCGCTACAAATGAGTCATTTGAAATGACTAAAACAAATTCCTGTTTAGCGAGTTAATCATTTCCAAGCTGAGGTACTTTTCCAGGATGATGTGCTCCGCGGGGTTTCCCTCAATACTGGCGAAAACTTGGCTGGAGGTGATGGTGGATCACTCTTGCTACTGCCCATCGATGTCTGAAGTGCCGGTGTTTGCAGTCGCTTCAGTAGCGCCTCATTGGCCTGGTAGAGCTTCTTGCAGACCGCATCCTTTTGCTGGAGCTGGTCGTGTAGCGTTTCCAAGCCATTTGTGAGCTCTACCGACTGCGCCTCCAGCACACCGCATTGGCGTTTAAAGGACAAGTAGAGCTGCGTTGATTCCGTGATCTTGGCGACCAGGATGCGCTGCTCCTCGGCGAGCTCGTCGAACTCGGCAACCATCACGTCAACATACTGCGCCAACTCCTTGGATAGGTGCTTCTTTAGCTCAAACAAGTGAGACGCGGCTGAGTTGTCTTCCGGGTTTAACGCTCGATTCTCGACGCTCGAGTCGGAGAGATTGTTATCAAACGTCAAGAACGCAGTCGCTTCGGCGAGAAGCACGTTCTTGCACTGGATCATGCGCGACCGCTTCGCTTCGAGCTCTCGAGCATGCTGGTTAACCGCCCTCATCCTCAGCTGCTCTAACTTGAGCTCGCACTCTTCCGCGTGGTCCATCTCCAATTGACGCAGCTTGGTCGTCATCTCCTGATCAAGCGTTTGTTGCAGAACCTGGAGCTCTTGGCGGCATTCAAGCTCAAAGTCCTGACGATGTGCTTCTAATGCTTCGATTCGGTGTCGTTCTGCTGCATCTTTCAGTGCTTGGAGGCATTCTTGATGAGAGACTTGCATACTGTCGTGTAACTCCATGATCGCCACGCGGTTCTTCTTCTCTAAATCGCGCTGCATTTGTTGCTGCTGCTCACTGTGTGATCTCGTGAGCATTTTCTTCAACTCTTCCGTCTCCTTTTCAAGTGACAACGAAGCTTCGGTCTTAATGTCATTGACTTTTTCTTCGTGCTCCATCTCCAGTCGCTTGCGGAGTTGTTGCAGCTGCGCTTGGGCACCAAATGCGAGCGCCTTCTTCAACTTCTGCAACTCTTCTTCTTCTCTCTCGGAGTGCGACGACTGAATCTCTCGTTTAAGCTCCGCAGTCCGCTCTTCCTGCGCCTTTAATACCGACGCGACGGCTGCTTCTCTGTGATCAAACAGTTCCTGTTCCAGTTTTTGCCGCTGCTCAACCTCCCAACTCGCGAGAGCCTCACGAGAGTCGTTTTGCATCTGCTTCAACCTCAAACTGAGTTCTTCTTGCAATTGTCTCTCAAACTCACGCTTCCCACGCTCTGTTTCGCTTGTCAGCTGCAGCTCCAGTTGCGAGAGACTCTCCTCCATAGCAGCGTTATGACTGCTCTGCAACTCTTGCAATACCCGGTTCCGGTCTTCAAGTAGCGTAACTCGGGTCTTTTTCACTGCCGCGGCTTGCTCGAACTCGTACTCTTCCATCTTCGCGCGCACAAGCGCCTTGGTTTCGCCCTCGTATCTCTCACGCAACGTCATGAGCGTCATGTGCTTCTTCGAGTCGTATTTGCGCTGCAACTCCTTGAGATACGTGGCTTGCATTTGCCGGTGGTGCAGCTCGATCTTGGTCGTGCTGGATTCGATGTCGCGTTGGCATTTAGCGGCGAAACTCTTCACTGCCGCAGCTTTCTGAGCCAGCAAAGCCTCCTCGTCTTCAATAGCCAAACGAGGCATAACACCAACTTTTGGTGAAGAACTAGTGCTAACCATGGAATCTGATAGTACCGACTCGGAATGGCGAGAAGAGAAGGAAGATGATTTTCCCCCAGTTCGCTCTTTTGTGCTACTGGCTGAAGATACACGAGATGCATCTGATGGCAACACATAACCCGTTAGTATAAACTCGGAGTTCCATGGCTTTAAGTAGGATAAATGTTTTGTTACCGCAAGACTTGACGCGCTGCAATAGCTGATCGCATTTCAATAAAGTCGTTGCCACTTGGTCGGCAACGGCGCCCGCCTCCTGTTGCGCCTTGGACAACTTTGAGAAAATGGGTGATGACGCATCAACTGCGTTGGAAGATACGGACGACGTTGAAGACACTGCGAGTTGCTCTTGCTCCTTCTCCTTGTTGCCAATGCGCCTCCTTCGCCCTCGGAACACGCTCAGCCGCGTCTCAATGGCTGCGAGCTCGCGCTCCACGTCTCGACAGGCTTCCGTTGCCACAGCGGTTTTAGCTGAGACTGAGCGTTGTTGCCGTTCTCCGTTTGAACTCTCATCGGATAGAGACGAAATGGACAGAGCCTTCGACTGCCGACGGACATGCTGTTGCGAGCTCTTGGCAAAGGAATCGGAAGGAGAAGGGAGGGAGGGCGACGGCAACTGTAACTCGTCCTCAAGGGCGAGGAAACTGGAGCTCGAGTCTGCGGCCGTGACCGACATCTTTCTCTAAACGATCGTCTTCTCTAACCAACGTGCTCAAACACATAACGGCCTACTTCTCATGAAGAGTCGCCGCTGGCGCGACTCGACAACATGTTGCCAATCTGCGCCGCAGCGATAATGCTAGCATGAATAAGTTGTCTTTGCACGCATCATACGTATCCCTCGCAGCAAGGTTGATTGCCTCCCCTCCAACGAGTCGAGTCGAGTTTGTTGCCACGTTTGACTTGACCTCCGTAGTTGAAGTTGTGTTGTTTTGCTAAGCAGCACGTCGGGTCGGTCTGGTGGCCCGAACGTGCGATCGTTTTACGTCCATACAAACTTCAAGTGTAATCTCTCGCCGCCTCTTCAGGCGCGAAGATCGGGCGGCCATTTCGGCTTTTGCTCTTGCATTTGCATGGGCCTTCGCAGCACCAAAGCTCCAGCCGCCACCACCCGCAGTGTTAACACCATAGAGAGCGCCAGTCATCCGGTTAGCACCATGTCGAAAGAGACGGAGCGCACCATGCAGTACCAGGACGAGTTGCCGTCGCTGCCGCTGCCCCCGCTCGAGCAGACGCTGGAGCAGTACGTGCAGAGCTGCGAGGCGCTGCTGGAGCCCAGCGAGTTGGAGCACACCAAGGCCGTGTGCCACGACTTCCTGCACGGCGTGGGCCCGCAGCTGCAGGCCATTCTGCAAGAGCGCGCCGACACGGAGCGCAACTGGATCGAGGAGTGGTGGGAGACTTTTGCCTACTTGCAGCCTCGCTATCCGTCGGCCATCAACATCAACTGGTACGGCGTGTTGCCCGGCAACTGGGGGCCCCGGGACATGAGTCAGTGTGAAGCTGCCTCTATCTTCACCCATGCCATCCTCAAGTTCCGCAAGAACCTGCTCGAGTACGTAAACACTATTTTTTAAGTGGTGTTAACCGCGCGGCGGTTAGATGAAATGTTGGAAAAGTATCTAACCATGGGGTTTGTGTTGTGTTTTGTTTAGAGAGAAGTACCCGCCGGAGAAGATGATGGGTCGTCCGCTGTGCATGCACACGTACTCGCGCATGTTCAACACGTGCGTCATCCCGGGCGAAGAGTGCGACGAGATGGTGTCGTATCCGCACGACGCCAAGCACATTCTCGTGCTGCGCAACAACTGCATGTGGGCGGTGCAAGTGTTCGACGACAAGGGAGAAGAAATCCCTCTCGCCGACATTCTGAGGTAAAGTGTTGCATCGCAACACCCATTCACCTAAATCGGCAACAGAAAAAATCTCTAACCATATTTTTTTTACGTGTTGCAGGCAATTCGAGTTGGTGCGCGAAGAAGCCACCGGTCTCTTCGACCTGGAGCGTTACCCCCCAGTCAGCGTCCTCACCTCGGAGAACCGCACGAATTGGGCCAAGGTAATGAATGCAACAATTGAAAATACTCACAAAACCACGAAAACATACTCACTCTTTACCTTTTTTCCTGCTACGTAGGCTCGGGACCACATTATGTCTCTGGACGACATCAACAAGCAGTCGTTCGACCTGATCGAGCGCGCTCTGTTCTGCGTGGCGCTGGACGAGAGCTCGGCCTCCACCTACGACGAAATCGCTCGCAACTGCCTGCTCGGAGACGGCCGCAACCGCTGGTACGACAAGCCGTTCACGCTCATCATCCACGAGAACGCGCGTGGCGGCCTGAACGGCCAGCACGCGTGGGCGGACGCGCTCGTTGTCGTCCGCCTCTTCGACTACTGCATCAAGTACGTAAACGAGAACTTCAAGGCCAAGTTCGCCAACCGCGCGGACCTCAAGCCGACGCTCAACATCAAGCCTAAGCGACTGGACTGGGTGCTGGACAACGCCGCGTACACGGCCATCGAGTGCGCCAGCGCGGCGGTGGGCAAGCTCATCCACAACAGCGACATCGCCACGATGCAGTTCAACCACTACGGCACGGCCTTCCTCAAGCGCTACAAGCTCACGCCCGACTTCTTCATGCAGATGGCCATCCAGCTGGCGCACTACAAGATGCACAAGAAGGTGCCCGCGGTCTACGAGACGGCGCACACGAGGATGTTCTACCACGGCCGCACCGAGACCATCCGGTCGCTGTCGAAGGAGTCGCTCGCGTTCGTCAAGACGATGGAGTCGAGCGCCTCGGACGGAGCCAAGTGGGACGCGCTGCGCACCGCCATCGACGCCCACAAGGAGACGCTCAAGAAGTGTCTGACGGGCGACGGCATCGACCGCCACCTCATGGGGCTCCAGATCGTCTCGGAGATGTCGGGCATCACGCCCAAGCCGTCGCTCTTCACGGACCGCGCGTTTGAAGTGAGCAAGAAGTACCTCATCTCCACGAGCAACATCAGCGGCGGGCCGGGCGCCAGCCCCATCTGGGGCGGCTTCTCGGCCATGTACAACGAGGGCTACGGCGTGTGCTACGCGCTGCAGCCGGACCGCATCAACGTAAGCATCACGTGCTACCACGTGTGCCCCGAGACGAGCGCTACCACGTTCAAGCGCTACCTGGAGACAGCGCTGCTGGAGATGGTGGACCTCTGCCTCACGCGCAACGTCATCTACGTGAGCTCGTCCAAGATCTAAGTACCTACGTCGCGCAGTCAGACATGCCAGGCCAGTCCTAAGCAAGAGGACGCTACTTATAGTGTAGTGTCCCCCAAGTGAACCCATTCCGTAATTCTATCAATATGATTGGCTCATGCACTTGATGCTGATTGGCTGATTTACGTTGAAGATCTTGAAGCGCCGCGAAAGGTCGCGATCTTTGTTGACAAGCATCGGATGGCGGCCATCGCTACGGCGGACTTACGGTCTCACTTCCAGATTTCTCTCCTGCCCTCGGATCTCTCTCTCTCTACCTCTCTCGGCTCGAGATGGTGTTCGCCCGCCTGCTGCCGGCGGTGGTGTGCGGCCTGGGGCTGGCCGGATGCACGGCCCAGGCGGCCTTCTACGCGTGCCCCGAGGGCTGCGCAGCCATGCTGCTGCCCCGAGACATGGAGATGATCGACGACTGCCTGTGCGACGACGGCGTGGACACGACCGAGGAGGAGGCGGCGGCGGACGCCCTGGACAGCGACGAGCCCTTCGCTTGCCGAGGCCGCTACAAGCCCAAGCGCGGTGGGGGTGCAGCACAGTCCGTCGCGGACTGCGACTGCTTCCACCCATACGAGAAAGACCCGGCCACGCAAGAGTGCGTGCTCACGAGCTGCCCCCGCGCGGGCAACTATGAGCCCAAGTCTGGAGTCGTTGAGGTGGACTCGCTCGCTGATTGCACGTGTACGCCGCCCTACGTGAAGGTGGAGGCGTCGGGCGAGTGCGTGGCGGGTGACGCTGTGGCCAACAGGGCCAATATTCGAGGCCAGTACGTGTGTCCGCCGAACTCGACGCCGACACCGGGGGTTGTCGCTGAGTCTTTCGACGACTGCCACTGCACCTGGGGCTTTGTGCGCAACAGCTTCGACGAGTGCGAGCGTGAACGCGCGGCGTACGTGTGTCCCGTCAACTCCGTCAAGAGCCCGGATCTCTTGATCCATGAACGCCCGCGCGGCTTCTTCGACTGCGTGTGTCTTTCGGATGGCAACTATAAACGCGATGAGGAGGCCCACGCTTGCTGGCCCGTGACGCAGATCAAGCAGCGCAAACCCAAGCGAAGGTCGAGTAATCGTGGCGCTGTGGAGGCGGAAGACGAGTACCGAGAGTACGATGTCGTCAACTTTGACACGGAAACGTTCGAGTGTCCTCCCTTCTCCCGCGCGGTGGCCACCGTGCCGCACTCGGTAGAGCAGTGCCAGTGTCTTCCTGGCTACGCATGGAAGCTGCCCGAGATGATCTGCGTGCGCGCCTCGGCGTACAAGTGCCCAGAACATGCCTACAAACGGACACAGACCAAGGGAACCGAGGTGGAGGCAAGCTTTGCAGACTGCGCCTGCGCGCGTGGATACTTCCTCGATGCTGTCTCTCAGCGGTGTGTTCCCTGGATGCTGGCCAACTCGAACACGTGCCCTCCTTTCGCTGTGCTCACGCAGTGGCCTCTGCAGAGCAGCGCGAACTGCAAGTGCATCTACGGACTCAACGAGACCTACGAAGAAGAGGACGAAGCACGGCGAAAGGCTGAAGCTCAGGAAATTGCCAATGGTGGCACAGTGAAGGACACGCCGCCCATGCGCCGCCGCAAGAAGAAAGAGTGCAACACGAGGCCAGCCGATAGCACGAGTGCAGACTTCTCGCAGTGCCCCCACGACTCCATCGCCACGACTTGGCCTATTGTAACACCGGGTGACTGCGCGTGCCTCGAAGGTTTTGAGATGACTCCGTTGAGTGAACAGGAGGTCGCCCGTGGCGTTGGAGATGGATTCCACTGCGTGGCCTCAACCGAGAAGGCTGTGCTCGCGGATGAGGCGGCCGCAGCGTGCCACGCGCCCGGAGTTATCCACCCGCTGAGCGGTGAGTGTCGTCTTCCAGTTGAGGAGATTCCTGCCAAGAAAACCTCTGGCAAGAAGAAGACTGCAACGGAGACGAAGCCTGAAGGCATTCTCTTCAAGGGCATTGAGTACGACTACGAGCTCGTGGACGACACGATCATGATAATTCAGGGCGACATCGCTATCGGTGAACGCCTCGTTTGGGAGGACAAAGACCCTAATGACGAGGACGACAGCACGACTCGAATCGAGCACGTCCTGCACGGATACTACAACGAAGGGCGGGACCATCGGTGGCCACGCGACGAATTGTGCTTCCAAGTGGACAAGAGCGCGCGTCCGTTCCTGCGTACGCTGCTGTCTGCAACCGAGCACATCAACCACGCCACGGGCTTCAAGTTCCGCCGCTGCGCTGGCGACAACTGCCGCACGGACATGGGCTGCAGAAGCCACGATTTTGTCGTCATACAAGGCGTCGACGCGTCCTGCTACTCGTTCGTAGGTCGCATCGGCGGACCGCAGCGACTTGGCGTCTCCGCAGACTGCGGACTTGGCAACGTCGTTCACGTGCTGCTGCATGCCGTCGGACTGCGCCACGCTGTGGACCGACCAGACCGTGACGAGCACGTCCGCATCGCGTGGGAGTGCGTGCCCGAATCCAAGCGAAGCTACTTCGTAGTGGAAGACATGGGCTTGACTTCGACCCCCGCGAGAGCAGCCGACCGTGTCCTCGACCCGCCTCCGTACGACCTCTTCAGCATCATGCACCACCCGGTCGACGCCTTCGTGCACTCGGCGCCTGACGACGACAAGCCGCAGTGGTGTCCGAGTATCATTCCGTTGATCTCAGACGATGACAAGCGGCTTGCAGTGATGAAGGACATGGGCCAACGCGAGCGGATGACCACCAGCGACGTGAAATCGGTCTGGGCGTTGTATCCGGGCCTGAAGAAGAAGCACCACGACCGCCAGAAGTCCGGCGAGAGTGGAGAAGCTGAAGTTGAAGAGCTGCATGACAGCTACGTGCACACGGGCGACGACACGGTAGAAACCGCGTCGGTCGGCGGGAGCGGCAGCCACCGCGGCTTCGGGCAGCGCCTGGTGAGCTTCTTGGGAGCTGTCGTGACGCTGGTCGGCTTCGGCGCATTGCTTGCCTTCATCACCACGGAGCTCAAGCGGCGCGCGCTGCTGAGCTCCGACTCGGACTACTTCTACGAGGCACCGCTCATCGACAGCAAGAACGACATTTGAGTCGACATGGCGTCGAGTTGGCCATTTCCCTGAATGTATCGAATCCATAGTGCACATACCCACCCACCCACCCACATGAACAAACGTACACTGCATGTAGTCCATTATTGAACGACAGGTTGAAAGAAGCTTTTGAACCACCATATCCATTGCGTTCTGCGTCGCTGCTCACCATCTTCACTCTAAAGGGACGGCTTGAGCGGCCGCAGTCTGCCTCAACCAGTTCGACCAGCACCCTACTTACTTGTCCTCGGCCTCCTTCTCCTCCGCAGCGTCATCCGCCTTGGCCTCGTCGGCCTCCTCAGTCTGCTCCGGCTCCTCCACCTTGGGCTCCGGCAGCTTGCCGTCTCCTCCTGCTAAAATGTCCGCGAGCCGCGCGTTCACGTACACGTCGCCCTTGTCCGCCAGGTATCTGGCCAGCGGGATCTGCCACCACAAGCAACAACAACAAATCAATTAGAGCCACATCTAACCAATCTAATGCCGACTGGCGGCGTGGGCCCACGTACGTGCTCCTTGAGGATGCCTCCCTGCTGGTCCTGCAGCAGCTCGATGATGAGGTGCGAGTTGATCTGCATCTCGTTGGCCGCCTGCTTGGCGATGGCCACGGCCTCGTCCCACTTGCCCTGCTTCTTGGCGTTGAGCACGCGGAACGTGTACATCTTGTAGGACGTGGGCACGCGCTTGTGCCCCATGAGGCGCACGATCTCGTCCACGGTCTCCTGGTCCTCCTGGGCCGCGTAGTGCTCGGCCAGGCGCACGAAGCTCTGGTTCTTGACGTAGTGGCGCACGTTCTCGGCCTGGCGCAGGAACTCGAGTGCCGTGTCGGCCGCGTTCTGCTTGATGCAGGCCGACAGGAAGCTGCCGGCCGCGAACGTGGACGGGTAGGCCATCTTGGCGTCGCACAGCAGCAGCGTCTTGTGCACCTGCTGCAGCTCGTCCGCGCCCTTCATCTCGCGCACGATGTGGTCGATCTTGAGGGGCGTGAAGTACAGCGGCGCCGTGGGGATGGACAGCCGCGCGCCGATGGCGGTCAGCGCCTTGGTGATGTCCGCCACGCTGCCCTCGACCTTGGGGTACTCCCAGTTGCCGCTGAAGGCGCGCACAGCCTGCGCGCGGCCGGCCGTCGAGGCGCTCGCGCGCAGCACCAACTTGCGCGCAGCCAGCATCCTGTCCTGTCCTAGGGTCCTAGATAGATCGGTCGGTCGGCTCGAGTCGAGTCGCTCCTTCGGGCGCACTCAGTCAACGATATGCTCGGCCGGGCCAAGCGTGTGGCCATTAGCTCCGCGTACCGACACGGAACTGAATAGTACCGGTACTGTTTCATATACAGAGGTAATGCTCTTGTACGGGGTTTTGGGTCTCTTGTACAGAGGTCCGTAGCACCGGTTTCAGACCGGTAAGCTCATTTGGCGTTCTGCTGGCTGTGGCTGTCGCTTGTCTATTGGCAGGGGGTCAAGAAGCTCACGACAAGAAGAGCAAGTAAGGCGAACGATGGCGGGCGGCATGCAGGCGTTCCGCACGGTGATGTCGATCGGCCGGCGCCAGGGCGCGCGGCAGCTGGCGGCGCGTCCGTTCTCGGCCGCGGCCGTGCAGACGCGCTCGGCGGAGGAGTGGATGGAGAACATCCGCCTCTCGGCCAAGAAGGACGTGCTGATCAAGCGCACCAAGTTGGCGTCGTTCCTCAAGACCGTGACCACGAGCGAGCAGCTGGAGGCGTCCAAGGAGATCATGAAGATCTACGAGCAGAAGCGCGTGGACCCGGACGCCAACGCCGCCGGCCTCTTCGTCAAGAAGGCGCTGGAGCTCAACGCGCCCGACGTGGCGTTTGACGTGCTGGAGGCCAACTACCGCATCGGCCTCTTCCTGGAGCCGGCCACGCTCAACAAGCTGCTGTCCAAGTTCCTCAAGGACGGCGAGTTCGACAAGGTCTTCACGCTGCACGAGATCGGCCACAGCAAGTACAACGTCAAGAGCACGGAGCGCACCTACGACATCCTCATCCGGGCGGCCATCGAGCAGGCCGACTACGAGAAGGCTGTGGCCTTCCTCAAGACGGCTGCGTAAGTGCTACTCACTGGTTGCTATTTTGTCCTAGTTAGGTGTATTCGATGCTGACTGTGTGTATTGTCGTTCTGGTGGTGCTATCCTGTTCTTCTTTCTGCCTACAGTGAGGCTCAGAAGCTGCAGCGCGTGACGTGCAACAACCTGCTGTTCAAGCTCAAGGACAACGAGATGCAGGACAAGGTGCGTGTTTGTTCATGTTTTTTTCTTGTGGTATGGGCTGTTATTTACTGACGTGTTGTGGTTAACGTGGGCAGATCGAGGAGGTGGCGGCGCTCATGAAGACGGCGGGCGTAGAGCCCAACGAGACGACCAAGAAGATCCTGCAGTAGATGAATGGGTCTGCTGTTTCCTTCTAGCCGAGTGCATAAGCCTTTGCACATATAGCGACAACGCACAAAGAAATAAAAAGCAAAACACTGATGTCCACAGACGCCGTGCCTGGCTAGAAGCACCCGCGCTGTTACGTCAAACCTGCACCAGTGCTGGTCGAAATCGCCAGCGGAGGTGTTAGACGCGCGCAGGGTCTAACCATCGCGTTTCTCGTGCATCGAGCAGCCTGCAACGGCGAATTTGATGCAACTTTACTGTCAAATCAAACGCGATGAAGTCGCCTTTCAAGCTGAAGGACAGGGAAAGCTGAGCTGCTGTTCTACCGGTAATAACAATCTACCACACGGGCTTTATTAACGCGTTGGCTTCTACAACGCACGATGGCGTTCTACCAGTGCTGCTCTACTTGGTCTGGTTCTTGACGCCGAGGATACGGGCGCGGATCTCGTCCTGGTCGCCGAGGTAGAAGGCGCTGAGCGGCGCGATGGCGTCCTTGTGCGCGATGGGCTTGAGGTTCTCGTCCAGGTGGTAGACGAGCGGGGCGCCCGTGGGGATGTTGAGACCGGTGATCTCGTCCTCCGAGATGTTGTCCAGGTGCTTGACGAGCGCGCGCAGCGAGTTGCCGTGGGCGGCGATCACCACGTTCTTGCCGGACTTGATGGTGGGCACGATGGTGCTCTCCCACTCGGGCAGCACGCGCGCGGCCGTGAGCTCGAGCGACTCGGCCAGCGGCAGCAGCTCCTTGGGGACGTCCTGGTACTTGACGTCGTTGCCCGGGTAGTACTCGCTCGAGGTGTCAAGGTCCGGGGGCGGGATGTTGTAGCTGCGGCGCCACTCGAGCACCTTCTCGGCACCGTGCTTCTCCACGGTGGCCTGCTTGTCCAGGCCCGTGAGCGCGCCGTAGTGGCGCTCGTTGAGGCGCCAGGTCTTGTGCACGGGGATCCACATCTGGTCGCTCTGCTCCAGCACGTGCCACAGCGTGCGGATGGCGCGCTTGAGGTACGACGTGTAGGCCACGTCGAAGGTGTAGCCCTCCTGCTTGAGTAGCTGGCCGGCGGCGGCCGCCTCCTTGTTGCCCTTCTCCGAGAGCTGCACGTCGTACCAGCCCGTGAAGAGGTTCTTCTTGTTCCACTCGCTCTCGCCGTGGCGGATGAGCACGAGCGTGTGCGTGTGCTTCATGGCCTTCTGCTGCTGGTGCAGCATGCCCAGCGAGCGGTTGGCCACGCGCGAGGACATGGCGAGGGAGCGGCGGAGGGCGAGGACCATCGTCTGGAACGTGCGACTAGGACTTGAGGGGAGCGGCGCAGATTCGTTTCTGCTTGGGGGCGAGTCGACGGATCGGGATCGCCGGATGTGTAGCCGCTTTTCTGTGTGGCCACGAGTTGGCCAATACAGGGGCGAGGGCCAACCCCTTGGCTTGCTCATGAAAAGATGGTGAGCTCCACGCCCTGCACAGTGGAGTCTACGTGTACCCCCGTGCGTTGCACTACAGCACCTTCATCGCAGTGGAAATCAAAAGTGAATGCATTCAATTCGTTCGCGCACCGTCTCGGAACGGCAAGACGCTACGACTCCCGAGACGACGGCCGGCTTTATAGCATGCGAGTGACGCAGCAGCGCACAGGATCGCAAGAGTGCAGGAACCACGAGGTGCAGTCACACGCCTACTTGCGTTCCCGGCGCAGCACGATACGGAAGCTGCTGACTGACCTAGATATCCTCCTGCGACTTCCGCACAATACGACGGCAGTGCTTCTTGAAGCCATCCTTGTCGTTTCTCCACTCCACCTAAACGTTCGTCATCAAAATTCAAGCCACCGAGTCAGCCCCTAAAACTACATGCGCCGCTTCTTGCAAGAGATATCAGCGCGCCGTACTGCAGCATCGATATTGGCGGGCGAGTCGTCGTTCGGGTCCGAGAGCATGGAGATGACCGACACTAAGATGGACTCAACGCCCAGGATCGGGCGCCACCGCTCGTCCGCCGTCTCCTGCTGGTTCAGCTGGTCCTCTCCAGGCGGGTGCAGGATCGAGATGCACACCACTCCGTTCGGGTACACTGCAATGGCAACAACATCATCAACCCACCATTAGCACCCCCTCCTCCTAAACTCTACAGCAACATCTAAAGCTGAGGCTTGACGCACCGTTGGGGTGCCACATCTCCGACTTGAACGTCATCTTGGGCGGCATGTTGGGGAAGTCGGACGGGAACTCGAGCACCGCCTTGAAGAAGCCGCCCTCGTACAGCGTGTCGGGCGGGCCCACCAGCAGGATCTCCCAGTTGAAGATGTTCTCGTCGTCGCCCAGGCCGACCGACACGCCCTCAGGCGGGTTGCGGCTCATTTCTAGGCGCCCGAAAGATCCACACACGTGTCCACCAGTTAGCAAGAGATTGCACAGTCTCCAGACCGCAGATTCGAGCGGGAAGAGCGCCTATCAGGGGCTTCAGACACAGGGGGGCACCGTCACGCACCTAGAAACTGCCTCCGCAGAAGCTCCTTCGCGTAGTCCGTCGCGCCCGCCATGCTTCTCGCCCGATCCGATACTTTTTCAGTTGTGATCGCGTGGCTCAACCGCCCGTACTTCGAGTGGTGCACATCACCAAGAGGCGATTGGCTAAAACTGAAGCTATATATTGATTGGTCGATTTAAACATATAGGTTCGACCAATGAAATTGATGATAGAAACCGTTACAGTTGGTAAACTACAACTCTAGCTAGGCTTAGCGTCGTTCTGTACATGGACACTTTGGCTGCGCTGGGGGGAACCAGAGAGTGTCCTTCATCGTCCTTTCTCGATGCGGATCTCCGACAGCGAGCTGATGGTGCTGGTCTGCACGAACGTTGAGGTCGCAGGCGCAATGATCGGGCCCTTGGTGGCCTGCTCGCGCTCGAAGCGCGACGCGCCGTTGAAGACGTAGACGCCGAAGATCACGAGCACCATGCCCAACCAATTGAGCGGCGTCACGTCCTCGCCGTAGCGATAGATGGACAGCACGATGATCAGCGCGCGCTTCACGCAGTTGGCCACGCTGTGTGTTACCGGCGACACCAGACTCATGAGCATGTACGCGAGCGCGCTCTGGATGTAGAAGCACATGCCGTCCAGCACGAGCAGCACGAAGACGAACGTCGCTGAGCGGTCCGTCTTGTTCGCCTCGAGCACCGGGTCAGGCGGAGTCGCCATCCAGTTGTAGAAGATGAACATGAGCTGCATGGCCACGGCGATAATGCTAGTGTACAGCTGCAATTGCGAGGTCCTTCAAAGGCAGCAAGTTGAAGTGAACACGCTCGTTAGCACGTACACCTCAACCAATGCATAGGGCCGTTGGTTAGTGATACGTACGAGTACGAGCGATTGAGCAGTCGCTTCGTCAGCACATTCTGAATGCAATCGACGCAGTTGGACATGAGCGCGGCGATGAACCCGATGACGTGGAACGAGCTGTCCGAGAGGCTGCAGCAGATAAGTCCCGTCACGATAGGCACCAGCGAGAAGTTCACTCTCCAGCCCGTGCGCTGACCGAGTAGGAAATAGGTCAGCACGACCGTGAAGAATGGCGCAGACGACTTGATCGTTTCTGAAGAGAAGCGATGGATAGATAGATACGTCAGGAACACAATCCACAACGTCACAACATGCTCTTCCGTGCAGCAGAGCACGCCCTGATACAACGCAGAACAATGCAACGTGCCAACGTACGCGTGAAGGAGACGGCGATGTACTTGAGCGCCGTGAGTCCCAGCAGCACCGTGAGGATTCGCACGCCCGCGAGCAGCACCATGTCCTTGAGCCCGTCGTCCAGCACCTTGCGCAGGCCGCGCTTGCACACCGTCCAGCCCACCAGGTAGAGCTCGGAGCCCAGGCCGCCCACGACCGACATACCGAGCTGCGCGAGCGACAGCAGGTTCGAGTCCACGCGCAGCTTGGCCACCACGTAGCGGTTGGTCCAGAGCGTCACCAGGCTGATAACGTACCAGGCTGCCGCAGCGAGCAGCACAACACAACCCAACTCAGTTCAGCATTGCAACACAGACACAGCAGCAGCAGTAGATGGAGCACGCACCGGCGATGCAGGCGGCGACTTTGCCCTCGGTGCTGCGCAGCGAGAACGCGGCCTTCTTGTCGTGGAACTCGCCCATCGCTGCCGCCGGGTCGGGGACCAGATGCAAAGTGTTCCGGCGGCCCACGACGTGGCTGCTGAACTCTGGCGATGATCCGATTGGTCAATTGGAAAGCCTTTTATCAACCAATCCACGTCGACCGTTTCGTCACTGACCCAAAATAGCGGACATGGCTACCTTTAGCTTCAAGCTGATCCGGCGAGCTCATTGCTGTGTCAAGCAAGCGGGGACCGACCAGAAGCGGCAAAGCACCCATCGCGTTGGCTAAAGCTAAGCTCTGACGAATTCGCCGGGTCTGCTCGCGCCATGGGGGCGAAGAGCTCCAAGCCGCCGCCGCGTAGGATCGAACCGGAGGTCACAGCCGTTGAGGTTTTCCAGGACACCACGCCCCAGGCCCCGCGAGAACCCAGCAGCAATCATAAGCGGCAGAAGGGAGTCGCTCCAGCGCAGGGCGGTACGGCACATGTCGTGCGGTCGATTTTGCAGGAACCGCCGCCTCAAACCACTACTGCATCGGAGACTCCGAGCAAACCGCCCGACACTCAGACAGGCAGTGACGACAGCCACAATGCGAAGGACGGAAAGCTCAAGAAGAAGCGGCGACGCAGTAAAAAGGAGAAAAACAAGTTACCACCACCGAAACTCGTGCGGGCGCAAACGCAGCTCAACGAGCTCAAGAATGTTAAGCCGCTGCTGCAGCAGAGCCCCCAAGCCAGGCAGCAACACTTCGAGCAGATTAAAGATGCGTACGCGTTGGACGAGGAGGCGAAGAAAGCGCCACCACCGGATACTCGCTCTCGATTTTTCAACTTTGAAAGCTGGAGGAAGACGCCGCAAACACCCTCAGGAAAGGGTGACGTGCCGTCACCGGAATCATCACCTCCCCCACTTGTACGCTCCCAGGTAAGGCCCATCCTGCATCGAAACTACATTTCTATTGATGTTTATAATCTCACAAATGGTTTGATATGTTATCTCCAGCAGTCGGCGGCAGGGCCGTTCTTCGCGACTAGTGATCGAAGTTCCCGTGGCACGGAGGAGATGTCAAACGGCTCGAACGACGACCTGGAAGACAGTCGGAGTCTTGCATTAGACGACGTCGAGTCGTTTTCAGGGGCTGCAGTAACCAGATCATCCCAAATCACAATCGCGACGTCCGCATTCTTGGCGCCTACGAACCAAGTGGACCACGTCCAACCCGATATCCAAACAACCCCAGTAATCCGCGTCAGAACTAGCGACAGACGAACTCCTGAACGGTCCAAGCGATCGGTGCAGTCCCAGCGGTCGGATCTCCGCCTCGACGACGTGGACGAGGACCTCATGGAACATATCCTAACTGATGATATTAGTAGTTAATAACCGATAAGTTGCCAAGTATCTTTTTAGTTTCGTGGCAAAAGTGGTCAAGTTTCCAACTAACAAAAATGCAACACCAGCCCAAATTAAGGTTATTTTGGGTTTTCAGTATTCGAACTAAGTACGAAATGGTGATCCTGTATCATTCACGTAAAAGGGGGAGAACGCGAGGAAGCTCGAGTCGAGGCGGGACGCGATGGCGCAGTGGAGACGCTTCGCCTTCTTCGACAAGGAGGTGCTGAAAGATGCCAATGGGCCGTGGATGAAGGTGCGTGTCTGCTCTACCTGCTGCACAAATTTCGTCCTACAACGCCCTCTCTAACGTCTCGAAATCCCTCTCTCAATCTCGCCACTCTCTTTAGGGCGTGGACATCACCAGCATGAGCGCCAACCGCGGCCTCATCTGCGTGGGAGACGCCGACGGCTTCGTACACTTGGCCAACCGCTCGCTGGAGGCGCGCAAGTTCCAGGCCCACGAGCTGTTCGTGTCGCACGTCGTCATGGTGCGTGCGTCCGAGAATTAATTAGGTTGTGAAGGCGGAATCAAGTTCTAACTCTCCTCGTGGTTGTCGCTCAATAGATGAAGCGCAGCAACGTGCTGGTCACCATTGGCGACGGCATTGACCCGCGCGACGAGGAGCTGCGCGAACAGTCCAAAGCCATCGCAGAAGCAGGAAGAGGACCGAATGCCGAGGAGGTGCGTGGAATACTTTTTATTCATTTATTGTAGATTATTGCGTATAGATATTGATATGTTTTGTTGTTGCTGCTGCAGATGTACACGTCCAAGCCGACGGGCAAGAGCACGGCGGTGGTGCGCTTCTGGCGCACGGACCAGCAGGACAGAGAGGGCAAGCCCAAGCTGCTGCAGCAGATCCCTGTTTTCGCCAAGAAATACCCGGAAGAGGCGGTGACGGCGTTCGCAGTGAACGACGACTTGAGCCAGTTCGCGGTGGGACTGAAGAACGGCGCAGTGATCCTGTTCAAGAGCGACTTGAAGCGCCGTGCAGACCGCCCGCCTCAACTGCTTCAACCTGCAGGCCAATACCCCGTCACGGGCTTGGCGTTCACGAGTAAACCAGTCACAGCTACCGTAGCGCATGTGTTTTTGTACGCGTCTACGCGGCGCGGTCTCACGTGTTACCACTGCTCGCACGACGACCCTGCGTTGGTGAAGAGTGCAGGCGGCGCTGCTGCGCTTCCCCCGCGCACAACGGTTTTGGATGAGCGCGGTGTGGATATGAATTGTTCTTGTGTGAACGAGGAGGGAGAGATCGCTGTGGGACAGACGGATGCTGTGTACTTCTACACGACGGAAGACCGCTCTGTGTGTTTCGGCTTTGAAGGCGAGAAGAAGTATCTGCGCTTCTTTAAGCACTACTTGTTGGTGGCGCACGTGGATCCGCGTGGACGACACCAGGTGAATGTGTACGATCTGCAGAACAAGTTCATCGCGTTCAACTGGACTCTCACAAGTACCAACCCCAAGGGACCTATGCGCAAACCGCCACTTGCGCCGAACGCTCGCGTCCCCGGCGCACGCTTTGGACTTGACGAAATGGAGGAAGTTCGTCATGTGGTATGTGAGTTCGGTGCCATCTTCGTCGTGTCTTCTATGGGCCATGTGTACCGCCTGAGCGAGAAGGACACGACGTCTAAGTTGGAGATTTTGTTCCGAAAGAACCTGTACTCGATCGCCATTTCGCTGGCGTTCAGCTCCAACTACGATGTGAACAGCATCATCGATATCTTCCGCATGTATGGAGATCACCTGTATCAGAAGGGAGACTACGATGGATCGCTGCGTCAATACGTTCGTACAATCGGTCACGTGGAGCCGTCGTACGTCATCCGCCGGTTTCTGGATGCGCAGCGTATCCACAACCTCACAGCATACCTCGAAGCTCTCCACGAAAAGGCTTTTGCTAATGCCGAGCATACGACGTTGCTTCTGAATTGTTACACGAAGCTCAAGGATGTCAAGAAGCTGGACAAGTTTATTCAGCTGGATGAAGTGATCGATGCCAAGAAGACGAAGGGTGGCAGCGATTCTGGTGATTTGACTCCCAGGAATGGAGGCGCAGCAGCCGCCAACCTCAACTTCGACGTCGAGACTGCGATTAGTGTGCTGTGGGAAAACTACCCTCAGCACGCGTTGACGCTGGCGAAGAAGCACGAGGAGCACAGCTGGTACCTCAAGATTCAGCTTGACCACATCAGCTACGTGGACTCTGAGGACTCCGTTGCACTTTCGGACAGCGAAAAGGAGCGCGTGGCTGATGCTCTGGAGTACATTGAGCACCTGAGTTTTTCGGAGGCAGACTCAAACCTGCGCAAGTACGGACGTACTCTAGTGACTCACATGCCGGGACCTACTACGGAACTGCTGAAGCGACTGTGTACTGGCAAATTCGTCCCGGGTAACCCGTCGTTGAAATCGGACCCGGGCGACTTCTTGCACCTGTTCGTGTCGCACCGCGCCCAGCTGAAGGAGTTCCTTCAGTACATTGTCGAGGTGGAGACGGTGAGCAACACGTCTATCGGCAACACGCTGCTCGAGATGGTTCTCAGCGACGATGATGAGGGTGAAAATGGTGCTCGCTCCGTCGAGGAGAAGGAAGAAGCGGTGCTGCGCATTCTGGACAACCCTCGCGTCAAGTACGACGAGGACCACGCGCTCATTCACCTGCAGATGCATGGCATGAAGAAGGGTAAGCGCTACCTGTACAACAAGCTTCACATGTACCACATGTTGGTACAGTTCCACATCGAGGAGAACGACGACCAGAGTATTCTAGAGGAGGTGCGCAAGCACGGAGATAAGGACCCGAACCTGTGGTCGCTTGCGCTCAAATATTTCGCAGAGCGAGGGCCGCTGCCCAAGGGGGCTACGAGTGGCGAGGAGTGGAAGGAGCTGAAGCAGTTGCTTGCCCTTATCGACACGAACCCGGCGATTCCTCCGCTGCAGGTTGTCCAGGTGCTGAGTCAGTCACGCGAGTTACCCGTGTCAGTGATCAAGCAGTACGTGGTGAACCAGCTGGCCAACGACGAGAAGAAGATCGAGGAGGACGAGGAGAAGATCAAGGCGTTCAAGAGCGATACCAAGCAGATGAAGGAGGAGATCGCGCAGCTCAGCAGTCGTGCCGTGGTGTTCCAGGCCACCAAGTGCGACCTGTGCAACCACGACTTGGACCTGCCAGCGGTTCACTTCATGTGTCAACACAGCTTCCACCTCAACTGCATATCCGAGACGGATCGCGAGTGTATCACATGCTCGATGGACCACCGTCACATCCTGGGGCTCAAGACGCAGCTCGAGCAGAAGGCCGGCAACCACGAGCAGTTCTACAACCAGCTCGAGACTGCCGCAGATGGCTTCCACACGATCGCGGAGTACTTCGGCAAGGGCATTTTCAAGAGCAACGAGGTCGTGCTAGACGAAGGCTCCTTCGAGACGCGCTTCAGCGCCGAGTTTTAGTTGTGTGAACGCAAGCTTCTGTCGTTTTATTTGTTTCTTTGCTGCTTTGTTTATTTTACTCGGCCTCTGTTGGCTCCTTCTTCCAGCCTCATGTCAAGTCGATGACTTCGGATGAGTCTACTTCTTCTTTTCGCCGGCGCTTACGGTCTCGCTCGCTGTTTCCATGGCTACTGGTGTCACCGCATGAAACTTGTTTGCTCTTTTCTTCGTCTTCGTCGTCCAGCAGCACAATCGTGGCTGGAGTAGCAAAGTCCGATCGACGAGTTGGTGGTGGTGCCTGCGTCTGAGGTGGTGCACCCTCCTCCTCGTCATCGAGAAGAATGATTTCCGGCTCGCTGTGTGCTGTGTGTTGCGGCTTTGATGCCGCAGTTGCAGAGTCATCTTCCTCCTCGTCACTGCTTTCGATGCCCAGCACCTCATGCGAAGCTCCTTCTCGCAGCACATTTCTACAGTGCTTGTTGTCTCGACGTCGTCTCTCGGCAGCCTCCAGCACCTTTCGACGTAGTGCCTGCGGGTCGAGGGGCTTATTGGACGCACCATTCGATGTATTCGACCCAAGCCGCCGACTTGTCTCGCCTCCAAGCAGCGAGTGATACTGCAAGCACCAACAGTAACCAAATACGTCAGCAGAAGAACCTTTAGCTCATAAGACCCCCGTGTACTGTACGCATCCACCTGCTCTCTCCGCTTCGCCGCCAACACGGCCGCAACTCGAATGGGGACGCCTGCACTGTTCCCACCAAGTCTCTGGCCTGCCCCAGCGTCTGCGAACTTGGCGCCTTCTTCGCCCACGAGGCCGCGCACCATGAGCGACTCCATCTCTTGCTTCAGCTCGTCCAGATACTGGTAGAACGCTTGGTTGTGCGGCCCGTGCACCATGTGCGTGAGCTCGTGCAGCAGCGTCTCCAGCAGCGCCTCATAGGGCAGGAACGACTGGGGCGATCGCTGGGGTCTCACTGGGCAGTCAGTCCATACACCACGACACACAGGTCGTCAGAGAGCAGCAACACCACACTGCAGAGCATTGCAGACGCCAGTCGTACAGCGCACGTAGATTTTGGCGCCGCGGTTCACGTTCATCCCGAGCAGGCAGCCATCCTTGGGGAAGAACTCGAGCAGCCATCGCACTCGGAAGCGCCTCTTGGTCAGGATGGGCAGGACGGCGGCGGCGAGGCGCTCCAGGAGCTGCTGGGCCCGCGCGCGCTGCGGCTGTGGCTGCCGGACCAGCGCCTTGACCTCGGGGATGGCGAAGGACGTTGACATGGCTGATTGGCCAATTCGGCTACGTACGTACTTATCTCGGTGGTCGACACCGGTTCATGTTGAAGTCAACTTCTAACGTTAGCAGTATTATCGCGCGGTGCAGCTACAGTAGACTAGATGGCAAGAAAGAAGAACACGGCCAAGTAGTGGCGAGTACAAGCTTAAATGAAACAGAGCTCGACTATGAGAACTTTTGGCCGAGTATCTTGTGTAGCGGTTCACTGGTTGCTGCTGCTTTCGATGGGCGGACAGAGCTCGCAGCCTTCGCAGCAGCGCTCGCACACAGGACCGAGCTGCGTCTGAGGGATGAGGACGAGGTCTCCTGTTTGCTTGGACGTCGTCATGTTCAGGAACTGGCTGATGGGGCAGTCCTCGTCGGCAGCCTGCCAGCGAAGGAACACCAACAAACAGCAACACAGCAATAACCCCATCAGGACAGGACTCAACCATAGAGGCTTGAAGCTGTTGCAGCGTCTCACCGCAATGACGTGCGGCACGTCCTCGTTCTCGTCGGCGAAGTGTCCGAAACAGTACGTCTGCATGGCGTTGGGCGGCCAGCCGTGCGGGTTCGCGGACGTCGCGATGAGCGCCAAGACCTCCTGGAACATGACGCTGCGCCGGATCACGTCTTTGGTCTGCAGCAGCTCGATGCGCGGCCGCAGCTGCGCGAAGGTGACGGTCGCGACCTCCTTGTCGTCGAGGTTGAGCGTGCCCACAACGGGCAGCAGTCCGCCCTGCACATTGGCGCGCCCGTCGAGATCAGTCAAGCGCTCGAGCGGACCAGACAGCAAGTGGGCCAGACACACACACGACAGCGCACCTCGATGGTGCCGACGACGTACGAGTTCTGCTTCCTCGGGTCCGACGGGAACGTGAACACGCGCACCTTCACCCGTACCATTTTGGTGCGGCCAGCGCCAGGCTGCGAGTCTCCAAGGGGCGGCCGTTCTCCTCAGTGCGGATGAGCGCTGGCTGCTGCGTGGCAGCTTGAAAACATTAAACTACTAGTACCACGTAGTAGTATCTAAGAAAGACATCTACGCAGACAGTAGTGGCCACTACTTCAAAGTAGTCGCAACGATGCTCGAGATACTACGTCTGGGATGAAAAAGTATCAAAGGCATATACATTGGTGTTGAAGGAGCCTCTCGCGAGTTCCCATTTACTTAAAAGTACACTTTGGCTTGTCCACATAAATACTGTAACAGGACGGAAGCTGCTGCGCGGCGCGCGCTGCTTGTTCGAGTCACGGGTCGCGGTCGCCTGCCTATCCAAGGGCTGTGGCCCCACGGCCTCTCTCCTCGACTTGCTCACTGAGCCGGCTGCAGCCGCTCCGCTGGTCACGACGAACGTCCGCTCGAGTCCGTTCGCTTGCTTCAGAGCGCATTTCGACGCTCGGCGGGCGACGGGAGGCTTAGATGTACACCCAGCCGGAGCGCTCGAAGGCCGTGGACGGGTCCTCCTTCTCCAGCTTGGACTGCGGGGACACGGCGCTGAAGTGCTTCTCGGCGGGCGACTTGCCGGTCATCGGGCGGGCGATCACGTGCTTGAGCTGGTCGAACATGGCTGCAATTGTCGTGGTTGTTGCTGGCTTTGTACTGGAAGGCGGGTGCTTGCCTCGGCTCAATTGACTTAACGTGCTGCTAACGACGCAAATTGGGAACTGAGCCATCCGAGTTGTTGCATGCATCGACTGGAAACCAAGCGTCGTTTCGCACGCTACCGCCGAAAGTACGACCCCGCGAGAGCTGATGGACAGCGCGCGGCTTTGTCGGCTCCCCGGCTGGTCGCTGTGTGTGTGACCGGTCGAGAACGGATACCCTGCCGAAGCCGATTGTTGAAGTCGGCGGGGGGACTGCGCGCTGATTGGCTGATGGTGATATGGAAGCGAACAGAGTGATAGGGACGCGTCACGACCTGGCTGACAAGTCTTTTCGGACCAGCGTCGGCAGCGCTCATGGCGCGTTTGCATGGCGCGCCCGCTCTACGCGCGCGGTTCTGGTCTCCGTCCCGCAATGCTCGTATATCGCAGGCAGCGCCTGCGACGCAATGCCCGAGGCAGATCCTGCCAGCCTGCTGCGGCACGGGAGTCGACTTCCTAGGCCGGGCGACAATGATTTTCTTCAGGCCTGCTAGTTAGGCCCGGCGAGTTCGAGATATTGGCGCTATCTATGCGCGCGGCAAAGATGCCAGCTTCACTCAGCGACTGCTGACATTTTGGGCCCCCCAAGCGGAAGCCTCCTACCGGTACGAGTCGCAGACACGCGCGGCGTTTTCCCAGCGAAAGCGCTGGCCGGTTTCTCTCGGGTGGCTTCAAGCTGCCGCGGCCAGGGAGGGCGCACCAACCAGCGGATGTCCGCCGTACAGTGCGCGGTCGTCGCTCAATAGCTTGCTGCAGCAAGCCTTGCAGTCCCGGTCTATTAACTGGCTGGCCCCGATCAAGCTGATACTGCGGGAAAATGCACCGTCACATAATTGGCGTCAAACGAACGGCTCCTTGTTCTTTTTTGTCAGGCAGGCTCTGTCGACGAAGCGCGTTGTCGAGGCGCTGGGCAAAGCTAGCCTTGCGAGCGCGCTTGCCCTGGGCTGCGCTGCGCGGGGCCCAGCCAGCAGCGCCAGCAGCGCGGAGCGACCAGCCGACTGGCCATTTACATGGAGCTAGGTCCCTGGATATCCGGCGATATGCACGTTGAACCCAAACAGCAGCAGATGGTGTCGTATGTTGAAGCAGTGTAGGGGTTCAACCATGTGCGCCGCGGCGACTACTGCGAGCTCCGTTGCGGACCTAAATCTTAGGACGGCCGTGAATGTAGGCCAGCGAGCTCTTCAGGACGCTGTCCTAAGGCTTTCCGCAAGCTGTTGATGGCTCCTTATTGGTAGATTTGGAAGTGATGGTTCTAGTAATCGTCGGCATTTTTTTCTGTGCGTTGGGAATTTTCATCCCAAAACAAACAAATAAATGCATGTAACATCTCGAACTTGTTTTGTCTGGAGAATCGGAATCATGACTTGCCGAGCTAGCCATTATGCTGTACACAAGAGTGATAGAGTACCAGGATTCGAGCTCGATTTACATTGTAAATGATTGTAAATTTTACAATCTCTCTGAGATCCCAACTTGCAAGCTACATGTAATGTTACTGTTGCTCAAGCGAGCGGATGCAAAGTTGCAAATATGAATAGCAGCGATTTGCCATGGTACGACGCTGGCACGCAAAAAGTGGCTATTTGGTTAATCAATTTCAGAAGTGGCTAGCCGGCAAGCAAAAAGTAGCTACTTCAAAATAAATACTTCTCTGGCCCACCTAAGAATCGACATTTCTATTTTTCCGCTCTAAAAAAATCAAAAAAAATCTGTCGGAGACAAATAATAGCTCAAAAGAAAGCTGGGATTTGGGGGTTTCGCGTTATACTATTAGCTGCTCAAAAACAGCAGGATTAAGGGAAACAGAGCAAATTTCGTAAGCCCGTTTTTGGGTAACATTAGGTTTTTTTGCGAAATGGCTACAATTTTTGGCGATATTATACCAAATGGTATCATTGGAAAGCTTAGTTAGCTGTCAAAACAGTGCTGTGCAGTTCGCCGTCGTAGAACGCGTGCGGAAGGTGTGGCATTCGTCTAGATTTTGAGGTTTTTCTAAGCAATTTCGTGAGCTTGTACTCTAATCAAACTTTGTACCCAATCATATGGCTGAAACCGTATATTTAGCAAGTGAGTTCGCAAAAAATGAGTCTAAATTGAATTGTCGATTCTTAAGTGGGCCAGAGAAGTACAGTTAAACACAACAACAAACCATATTATTCATTAAATCTCCACTACGGTAGTTGGCCGGTGCTGTAATTTACTCACATTTTTCATTTTCATCTTCATTTTGCAGGTGAGGTATACTGTGTTCATTTAGTACGAGGTCCTAACGATCACCAATATCCGCAGCGAACATCCATACACGTTGTTAGCCGTATGAGCCGGTCACTCACAAGCTGCAATATTGAATCGACACCATGCATATACTCACTTTCGCAGTGTTCTTCACGACGCTCCGTGTTCGGCCCTTCACCAAAAAGGGGCGCTGTCTGGTGCTGGTAATTGATGACAAAGAGACCAATGCAATAAGCCGCAGTAACTGTCCACCACCAGCCCAACAGCTTGCGGAAAGCCTTAGGACAGCGTCCTGAAGAGCTCGCTGGCCTACATTCACGGCCGTCCTAAGATTTAGGTCCGCAACGGAGCTCGCAGTAGTCGCCGCGGCGCACATGGTTGAACCCCTACACTGCTTCAACATACGACACCATCTGCTGCTGTTTGGGTTCAACGTGCATATCGCCGGATATCCAGGGACCTAGCTCCATGTAAATGGCCAGTCGGCTGGTCGCTCCGCGCTGCTGGCGCTGCTGGCTGGGCCCCGCGCAGCGCAGCCCAGGGCAAGCGCGCTCGCAAGGCTAGCTTTGCCCAGCGCCTCGACAACGCGCTTCGTCGACAGAGCCTGCCTGACAAAAAAGAACAAGGAGCCGTTCGTTTGACGCCAATTATGTGACGGTGCATTTTCCCGCAGTATCAGCTTGATCGGGGCCAGCCAGTTAATAGACCGGGACTGCAAGGCTTGCTGCAGCAAGCTATTGAGCGACGACCGCGCACTGTACGGCGGACATCCGCTGGTTGGTGCGCCCTCCCTGGCCGCGGCAGCTTGAAGCCACCCGAGAGAAACCGGCCAGCGCTTTCGCTGGGAAAACGCCGCGCGTGTCTGCGACTCGTACCGGTAGGAGGCTTCCGCTTGGGGGGCCCAAAATGTCAGCAGTCGCTGAGTGAAGCTGGCATCTTTGCCGCGCGCATAGATAGCGCCAATATCTCGAACTCGCCGGGCCTAACTAGCAGGCCTGAAGAAAATCATTGTCGCCCGGCCTAGGAAGTCGACTCCCGTGCCGCAGCAGGCTGGCAGGATCTGCCTCGGGCATTGCGTCGCAGGCGCTGCCTGCGATATACGAGCATTGCGGGACGGAGACCAGAACCGCGCGCGTAGAGCGGGCGCGCCATGCAAACGCGCCATGAGCGCTGCCGACGCTGGTCCGAAAAGACTTGTCAGCCAGGTCGTGACGCGTCCCTATCACTCTGTTCGCTTCCATATCACCATCAGCCAATCAGCGCGCAGTCCCCCCGCCGACTTCAACAATCGGCTTCGGCAGGGTATCCGTTCTCGACCGGTCACACACACAGCGACCAGCCGGGGAGCCGACAAAGCCGCGCGCTGTCCATCAGCTCTCGCGGGGTCGTACTTTCGGCGGTAGCGTGCGAAACGACGCTTGGTTTCCAGTCGATGCATGCAACAACTCGGATGGCTCAGTTCCCAATTTGCGTCGTTAGCAGCACGTTAAGTCAATTGAGCCGAGGCAAGCACCCGCCTTCCAGTACAAAGCCAGCAACAACCACGACAATTGCAGCCATGTTCGACCAGCTCAAGCACGTGATCGCCCGCCCGATGACCGGCAAGTCGCCCGCCGAGAAGCACTTCAGCGCCGTGTCCCCGCAGTCCAAGCTGGAGAAGGAGGACCCGTCCACGGCCTTCGAGCGCTCCGGCTGGGTGTACATCTAAGCCTCCCGTCGCCCGCCGAGCGTCGAAATGCGCTCTGAAGCAAGCGAACGGACTCGAGCGGACGTTCGTCGTGACCAGCGGAGCGGCTGCAGCCGGCTCAGTGAGCAAGTCGAGGAGAGAGGCCGTGGGGCCACAGCCCTTGGATAGGCAGGCGACCGCGACCCGTGACTCGAACAAGCAGCGCGCGCCGCGCAGCAGCTTCCGTCCTGTTACAGTATTTATGTGGACAAGCCAAAGTGTACTTTTAAGTAAATGGGAACTCGCGAGAGGCTCCTTCAACACCAATGTATATGCCTTTGATACTTTTTCATCCCAGACGTAGTATCTCGAGCATCGTTGCGACTACTTTGAAGTAGTGGCCACTACTGTCTGCGTAGATGTCTTTCTTAGATACTACTACGTGGTACTAGTAGTTTAATGTTTTCAAGCTGCCACGCAGCAGCCAGCGCTCATCCGCACTGAGGAGAACGGCCGCCCCTTGGAGACTCGCAGCCTGGCGCTGGCCGCACCAAAATGGTACGGGTGAAGGTGCGCGTGTTCACGTTCCCGTCGGACCCGAGGAAGCAGAACTCGTACGTCGTCGGCACCATCGAGGTGCGCTGTCGTGTGTGTGTCTGGCCCACTTGCTGTCTGGTCCGCTCGAGCGCTTGACTGATCTCGACGGGCGCGCCAATGTGCAGGGCGGACTGCTGCCCGTTGTGGGCACGCTCAACCTCGACGACAAGGAGGTCGCGACCGTCACCTTCGCGCAGCTGCGGCCGCGCATCGAGCTGCTGCAGACCAAAGACGTGATCCGGCGCAGCGTCATGTTCCAGGAGGTCTTGGCGCTCATCGCGACGTCCGCGAACCCGCACGGCTGGCCGCCCAACGCCATGCAGACGTACTGTTTCGGACACTTCGCCGACGAGAACGAGGACGTGCCGCACGTCATTGCGGTGAGACGCTGCAACAGCTTCAAGCCTCTATGGTTGAGTCCTGTCCTGATGGGGTTATTGCTGTGTTGCTGTTTGTTGGTGTTCCTTCGCTGGCAGGCTGCCGACGAGGACTGCCCCATCAGCCAGTTCCTGAACATGACGACGTCCAAGCAAACAGGAGACCTCGTCCTCATCCCTCAGACGCAGCTCGGTCCTGTGTGCGAGCGCTGCTGCGAAGGCTGCGAGCTCTGTCCGCCCATCGAAAGCAGCAGCAACCAGTGAACCGCTACACAAGATACTCGGCACAACATCTCATCTGTTTTAATGAAGCTGCTTAATTGCTACTATCCTTATTGCCATCACCCACGACCTTTGCGTTTACTCCGCCATGCACCGGAGGCGGCGGCTGGATGGCGTCACGCCCCACCTCGACGCTCCAATTGGGCAGCGACGGATGCAGACTGGCGTACATGGACAGCTCCTTGATGCCCGCGCGCACGGACGCTAGCTCCTCGCGGATCTTCTGCGCGTCCGTGAGGTCCTTGTTGGCGTGGAACTCCGTCTTGATGTCGCGGATGATCGACTCGCGCTTGACGCTCGGGTAGCGCTGCGCCAGCTTGAGGATGCGCCGGTACATGCGCAGCACCTCCTTGGTCTCCGCCATCGTGCTCACTGAGTAGTTTTGTGTTGTGTGCGGCACACCACAAGCGCCCCCATTGGTCGAAGCCCGCGTGGATCGAACTTCGCTCGTCACTTCACCAGTCTTCGGCATCGCACCGCCGAAGCCTTCCGTCTCGCCCTCGCGGCGTTCCAGTCCCTCTCTCTCTAGCTCTACACACGCTGCCTCGCCTTCCCCGTCGTCTCCTGCACTTGTATCTATTGTACCTATCTCCATATCTATTTAATCCACTGCCCGCCGCCCGCCATCATGAGGTGCGTCTCTCTGCGTCATGAGCAAAGGATCTCCTGGCCGTGGGACGAGCTTATTGACCGTTGTGACTTGGTAAATAGCAGAAATAATAGCAGTCGCAACAACAGCAATGGCGGCTCTGGACGCCGTGGTCCACGTAGAGAGCAGGTGCGTTGACTGGAGCGGTGTGGACTTGGATCTTGTAGCTGACGGATTGGTCGTTTACGGATACGTCATGCAGAAGAAGAACATGGACTACGAGGCTCGTGTCACGCGTAATGGAGTCTCCGCCAACCACCTGCTCAACTTCTCCATGCCTGAACGCGAGAGACACGTGCACCACCACCAGAAGAAAAAAAAGAGCTCGGCGCCTCGCACGCAGAGCGAGTATCTGCACGCCAAGTACGTCTGCGATGAAGGGGTTATGTCAGTATCTCTATCTAAAAATTGCTGTTACTGTGTGTGTCTAGCTACCGGTTCGTGATCGCACCACTTGATCCGGACGCGGTCGTTCCAACGTGGGATCTGGAGGCACTGACGGAATGTAAGCTGCGTCTCGAGTTGAATATGCGTGATGATTATTGTCGGGTTTTGACAATCAATCGTGTATTGCAGGGTCTTCGGTTGAGCAGGTATTGCTGTGGTATGACGTCGAAAGCCCGCAGACCTGCCCGATTTGTATGGACACGTTCCGTGCACCGAAAATTACCAAGTGCGGCCATATCTTCTGGTACGAGCGCGTGATGCTAAATGGACGTTGAGCATCATTTTTGTTGTATCTAACGGCTGCGATACCATGTTTTTCAATTAGTTGGCCATGCATCCTGCGCTACCTGTCTATGACGGACAAGTACTGGCGTCGATGCCCGATGTGCTTTGAGTCCGTTCAAAAGGGGCATCTGCGCAGTGTGCAGCTCCAGCAACTGCAAGTTCCCCCTCACGTGGGCGATGACGTAGCTTTCCAGTTTCTGGAACGCCCCAAGTCCAGCATGTTCCCCCAGCTTCGTGTCCTCCCTCCCGCTGAAGCTAAAGGGGATCTAGCCGGGATCGAAGCTACTTCGCACTCTGCGTTGCCTTCTCCAGACGCTCCTGCATTTGCAAAGCGTAAACGCTCCCGGAAGCTGCCGCGTGTGGATGATGTCGATGCGACGTACTCGCGCATTCTGGAGGCAACGCCTGATTATCTTCGGGAGCTCCTGTACTCGGAGATGCGCGATCTCCAGTCGATGGATGCCGAGTTTCGAAGTAGTGGGGACGTTGACAACCTCCCTTTCGTGGAAGAGGCTATGCGGAATACCTCGGGGCGGCTTGCCAAGAGTGACGACTTCAGTCACGGCACTTATGGCTCCAACCATGCCAACAACGCTATCGGTAGCGGTTCAGCTACAGGCGTGAAAGGAAAGCCGCATCAAAACGAAGGTGGCGACGCGTATTCCTTCTACCAGATCGCGAATGGGACATACGTGGTTCTCCACCCGCTGAACATGAAGTGCCTGCTGAAGGAGTACTCGGACGAGCACCAGCACGAGTTAGAAGGCGATCACGGAGATGACGCACACCAAAAGGAGCTGGAAGCTGCGTGGACCCCGTCAGCGAGCTCGGAGCCGTTACCTGTTGATCGCTACCATTTGCTACCCGAGCAAATCCGCGGACGTGTACTGGACATCGAGCACGTGGTCATGGACGAGGAAGCGCAGAAGCGCTACCGTTTCTTGAGCCACTTGCCGCGCTTCTGCGACTTCTACATCTGCGAGCTCGATCTAACGTCGCAGCTGTCTCCGTCGACGCTCAACTCGTTCCGCAACGACCTCAAGAAGCGCGCCAAGCAGCGGAAGCAGAAGCAGAGGCAGCAGAACGCGCCGTCTCCGTCGTCTCCGATCTTCAAGAGCAATGCAGCGGCGTTCTCGCTGGAGCAGGAAGGAATGATGTGGCCGTCGCCCTACGAGCAGGCGCTGGCCGAGTCACTAGAGGAGTTCCATCTCACTAATGCATCGAGCGTCGAGTTCGAGGGTGAAGTCCACGCAGCGGCCACTCCGGCCTCGCCGTACTCCGACGACGTGGGGAGGTCGTTCGCCAGAGTGACGGAGAACTCGGGGTACTTCCCCGTGCTGGGGGGCGGACCGAGCGAGACCAGGGCCCACGTGACGGACCCCATTGCATTTGGATCGCCCGCTGCCTGGGGAAACCCGTCCACCAGTCCGCCCGCAGTCGCCTGGAGCTCGGGCAAGGGCGGCAAGAAGAAGGGCGCAGGCAAGAAGGGCGTCTCCGTGTTCTCGACCACGCAGCGCCGCTCGTACCGCTGACTTTGAGCAGGGCTGCAAAGCGACATGGATACAGTATGTGGACGTAGAGCTCAGCTGACGTACAGTACTGATGAAGTTGGCCTGGTCCAAGTTGATGATGGTCCAGTCGGCGTAGCGCCGCCAGTAATTCTTTCCACAGACCCGATGCCCATACAAAGTCTAATGCGAGGTACCTCTGTAAAACCCGTCAAAGATTACGCTAATTCACGTTCCGTGTTGCGCTCATTGACGTCAGCCGGAGCTTTCCTCTCATTCCTCAATCTTCTCCGTTGAGCGCAAGCCCCCAAGCCACCCCAAGAAGTCAATCCAAGGATGACCAACGTCGCCATCATCTACTACTCGACGTACGGCCACATCGCCACGATGGCCGAGTCCGTCAAGGAGGGCGTCGAGTCCGTGGAGGGCGTCACGGCCGAGATCTACCAGGTGCAGGAGACGCTGTCCGAGGAGATCCTGGGCAAGATGCACGCCCCGCCCAAGAAGGACTACCCCGTGGCCACGCCCGACGTCCTCAAGAACGCGGACGGCGTGCTGCTAGGCATCCCCACGCGCTTCGGCTCCATGCCGGCCCAGGTTAAGGCGCTGTTCGACGCGTGCGGCGGCCTCTGGGCCGCTGGCGCGCTGGTGGGCAAGCCCGTGGGCATCTTCTTCAGCACGGGCACCCAGGGCGGAGGCCAGGAGACCACGGCCTTCACGTCGGTGACGTTCCTCACCCACCAGGGCATGACCTTCGTGCCGCTGGGCTACCGCAGCCCGCTGCTCTTCAACATGGAGGAGATCCACGGCGGCAGCCCCTGGGGCGCGGGCACGCTCGCGGGCGCCGACGGCTCCCGCCAGCCGAGCAAGCTCGAGTTGGATGTCGCCAAGGTACAGGGCGAGTCCTTCGCCGGTGTGGCCAAGAAGCTGTCGGCCTAAGCCCGCAGTGCTAGCAGCAGCGGCATGCGTCGATAACCGTAGCTAACGTCATTAATTGCATGCTTACGTTGAACCCATTCCTCGGAAAAGATAAGAACGCCCCTCAGGGGCGTTCTTATCAGAGGTAGATTGGTATCACCGTACAACCAGGTCCAAGTGTGCTAGAGACGTGCGGGTATCACCGTGCAACATGCACCTCGCTGATAAGAATGAAATGTATCCGTTCACCCAATTTTTCAATAGTCAACTTTCACCTCTACTTTTTTTTTATTTTTATTTTTTTTAGCCGTAGAGAGCGCTAGAAACCGCACTAAAATAGGACAAGACGACACGGGGTGTGGAGCCACCACTTGCCGTCCCCTCTTCCAGCCACTGCAGCGGTGAAGGAAGGTGGCATGGAAGCACAAGACAGTCAAGCAAGTGAAGAGTACATCTGATCTGCTTTATGGATGCTGTTTTAGCGACGTTTTTGCGCGGAAATTTGTAGAGAAAACTGCTCGCATACAAAGCGCTAGTGTAACTTCGGGATGTGCTATAGATAGCAGATGCACGATGTATTTCCCTAGTGACTTTTGATTGGACAGTTTGTTCTGTATCCCTAATCATGTAGTATCTCATAATTAAGGTTACGCGGTACCGCGGTACGAGGGAATTCAACTGCAAAATTTCGACTTTCCCCTTCGTACAACTGTGAACTCTTTCAACTTTGACAAAGTTCATATGCTACCATCCGTGCAACCTCGTGATACCTTGCGCCTTTCTACGTCAGGGACGATTACGCTCGAAAGTTGTTCGAGGTTGCACGGATACAACCAAAATCTACCAATCTACCTCTGTTAAGAACGGCCCTGAAATGGGCTCGCGGGAAAATGACAACAGACGTATGAAAACGAGTTTTAAACGCAGAAGGGTAGCTACCAGCTATCCCTATCCTCTACCGATCTCAATCATACCGCGCATACACGTCTACTGACAAATGAGCACCTACCATAATTAACTCAGGCGTCCCCCTATTGATTCCATGATATTCGTGCTTAGAGCAATCCCACCCGTTTGAACAAAAAACCAAAACTAAAAGCGAACTTAGCTTAGGTTCGTGAAAGTATTAGTTTTCAAGTCGAACAAAACCAAAACAAAACCTCAACAAAACTAAATTTGCTGCACATACAAAAACCAATATAAATGAAGCGTCGCTACTATCCTGCAGCTATCCCGCAGCTATATTTGACCGTGCTTTAGCTCCAGATGGACGTTTTCTAACACTTCTGAAGGGTCGCCCTCCTTAACTTTATTGGCTCGCCCAGTCTGCAGATTTGACTTTAGTTTTGTTCAAACGGGTGGGATACATAAATCTGCCACATAACCTCATATAAATAATACTTCAAGGTCCAACAACAGGATGAACGGAGATGCAAAGGTACTGATGTAAAAATCCAGGATACCTTTGTTTGGCTAAAAGTACTAATTGAAAATTGGCGCCCTTTTGATTGTCTGTGCGATCTTCTCTGTATTTACGATTCCACTTTCACATTTGCGCACTACCCGCTAAGCCCTCTACGAGTAGTACAAAGTAGAGCTACTAACCGCACTGATGTGGTGCGAACACGCTTGGTCGAAGGTCAGCGCTGAAACAACTCAGCACTGCTTTACTCGGGTTTGATTAACTAAGTAAGCGCCAAATCCCGTCTAAGATAAACTAATTCAGTACGCAAACTAATTCAGTAACGCTGAGATCACTTTATAAACCTAGAGCCCTTATATATATCAGGCGTTCGGTATTCAGGCAGAGTTCTGTATTAGACACCTCGGTGTTCTGCCGGATCAACGCGTACATGGTAGCTGTTCATGCATTGCAGGTTGGCCACTGTTCTCACGCGGCGTCACGGGAGGGATCACAGATCTCCAACGTATCACGCAAGGGCCCACTCAGGTCTCCAGACTCAGAGGCCCTATAGCCCAGGGTCGCCACTGCGCGGGCTTGCTTGAACTCCTTGCTGCTGGTGGACACAGCTGCGCCGGCCCCTGAAGACGTCGCGGGTTATCGTGGCTAGCCTTTCGCACAAACGTTCGGTATCCCTTGATTGGTCGACGCATCCATCCACCAGAGTGAAGGACCGAAGCTTCCTCCACTTCGCATCGCTATCAGTGAGCTTCTGGCGACCCGACCAGCCTCCAGAAGCTAACTTGATTGGGACTTTCAGGTTGAGAATGTCCACAGACATCACCGTACTTGTTCGAAGCCAGCGGGGGTTCACCAACTACCACGCCGTAGACGTAGTAGCTCACAGTGTTGTGGAGTAGCGGCTTCACAGAAATCGCGGAGTTCGTCCTCGCACACCCCCGACGCGTCCAATCTGCGGTCGCGACGGGCAATTTCCCGGATCTTGAGTATCGTATCTTCGAATATAGAGCCCAAGTCTTCGCAAGCTTCAGAGTTGGGGGGGGGGGGGGGGGTTGAGTGGACGCTTGTTCCTTGTTCTAGGGCGTCGGTTGTTCCTTGGGCGTGCGGACTTATCGGGCCGGCGTTTCCTTGGAGATCCCGTCGGGCGTGCGGCATTATCGGGCCGGCGTTTCCTGGGGCTTGCTGCGTGGCGTTATCGGGTCGGCGCGGTGTCTTGTGCACAGCGGTTATCAGGCCGTGCGGTCCTTCGTCTAGGCTGCGCGTTATCGAGAGCCTCCTAACCGGTATACGTTTTACGTGCCTTCGTTTCCGACACGGGGTTTGAGGGGGGTGAGTGCCCGAGCCAGCGAGCGACGGGGGGCCGCGTATTCCTTGCGGCTCTGCTTGCCGACGCTTGGTGGTTCTCAAGAACCTGGCGATCTTCCGGAGGGGAAAGGTCTGAGTGGTTCAGAGAAATTTCGGGACTGAGTCCTTACCCTATCCTATGTCCTTGCTACTGGCTACTCTGTACTACTGCTTGCTAAGCCTACCGCTCTGCACCTATCCTTACTTCTGTCGTGCTTGCACTACCGCTCTTCAACCTGATTTGCGTAACGTAATCACAACTTGAGCTCGACGGGATTTCCTCGACGGGATTTCCTCGACGGAATTTTCTCGACGGGGTTTTCTCGACGGGGTTTAGGGTTGACGGGGTTTAGGGTTGACGGGGTTTTGGGGTCGACGGGGTTTGCATGACCGGGCGTATGAACCGGCTCGTCGAATCAACCAGAATTAGCCTGATTCCGCCGCCGGGATGCGTGTCACACGGCCCATCATCCCGTTAACCTCTCTGGCCATTCCGACGCGTCGTATTCCATCCGTCTCGTCGGCTGCCATCTTTCCCGGCACTTCCCGTCACTCGTTCTCTAGCGCGACATCTCGTGGGTGCTATTCCACATCCGTCCCGCTGCCACGCACGCGCACTCCCCAGGTGGGTGTGCCGTTGCAGAACTTTTCTCGCACCCGTCGCGCCCCGCCCTGTCGAAGCCTCTCCTGTCGCTGTGCATCGCCGTCGCTCCTCTCAAGTCCATGGTTTGTCGCGAAGACGTACGGGCTGCCGACATAGAGGTGGTCGACGACGAACTCGACACCGAAGACCTCGAAGCTGCCGGCTGTGCCGTCTGCGCGAGTGAGGCGCACCGCCCTCGTCCCCCTGCGCGTTTTCCCGTCACGCTTCCAGCACCTGGTATGCGGTGGCGGCTCTCGTCGCCGACGCACATACCCTCGCCCAGGAGAATCGGACGCTCCGGGCTCAGTATGAGCTTGTGTCGGTGAACAATGCCGGCTTGGCTGCTCACGCTTCCGTGTTGCACGATCGGAACCTCGCTCTCCTTCACCGCGCCCGCGAAGATTATCAGGCGGGTTTGGTGATGCTTGAGCAGGCGCTCTTGTCTCGCGCGCGCACGGAGCAGGCTAACGTCGACCTCGAAGACCGCGTACGCGGCCTCCGCGATCAGGCCGGACGCGTGGATGCGGCCGAGACCCAGCTCCGGGTGTTCAAGGCTTCGTCGGTTGAGGATTACCACGCCCTCCAGGACCAGCTCGCCGCCTCTCAAGCGCAGGTAGCTGACCTGTCTGCGCGGCTCGCCCCCCCCCGGTGCCGGCTCCTCCCTCGACGTCTACGGTCTCTATGGCGCGGTTGTTCGCCGCGCTCGGTGAGCGGGACGACGCGCGTGCTGAGCGCGACGACCTGTGTACTCGGCTAGCTGCTGCGGAAGCTGCCCTCGTCCCTGTCCAGGCTCAGCTCGACGCTGCCGTAACGCAGCGAGATCGGGTGCGACAGTCTGTCGCCCGTCGAGAGCGACAACGTGACGGCGCCCTCGCCGAACGTGACCAAGCACGTCGGGATCTCGTTGCGCTCGAGCAGGAGCGTAACGCGGTCGTCGGGGAGCGCGATCAGGCTCGGCAGGAGTCCCTCACTCTGGAGCAAGGTCGTGACGCTGCAGTCCGTGAGCGCGACCAGGCACGTCGAGCCCAGGCGGGAGTGGAACAGCAGCGCGACGCTCTGGTTGAGAATCTGCGCGTCACTCGCAACTCGCTTGCTCAGAGTCAAGCTGAGACTGAGTCCACCCGGCGGCTGAACGACCCGCTGCATGCCGACATCCGGCGCGTGAATGCGTTGCTGGTTGCCCACGCCGAGGAGCTCCAGCGCGAGACGGCTCGCATACGCGAGCTGGAGGAGACAGCCGCGGCTGCCTCGACTACACGCGTGGTCGCAGAGGCAGAGACGGCCCGCGACCAGGCTAATGAGCTGCAGGCTGCCTCGCGATCCGGGCAGTATCGCACCGGCTGGTTGGCCATGCGGCGTCGGTCGCTGCAGCGAGGAGATACGGCCGGCGCGCACATCCGCCGTCTGAGCGTCCGCGTCGCCGACCTGGCTGACGAACGCGATCTAGCGGTCCGGGAGCGTGACGAGCGTGCGGTGGTCTGGAGGCGCATGCTTCGAGACGCGCTCCGGAGCCGAGAGTTGGCTCAGCGCGTGCGCGACGACCTGGCCGGTAAACTGGCCAACTCCGTTTCGTCGGTAGGCGGTACCATCGACACCGCCGACTTGATCCGCCACCTCGAAGCTACCTACGCAGCGGAAGTGAACGCTGCCATTCCCCTTCCTCCTGCCGATCTCGCCGGGGCCACGCCTGTGGCTGTGTCCGTCGCGTCGCCTCCTGTTGTTGTCGCTGGGTCGTCCGGGTCAGCCCCCAGCTCTGGCACCGTACCTTCGTCGAGTGTTTTGGCTCAGCAGCCGTCTTCCTCTGTCGGTACTCCGGCCCCTGTTCAGGTTCCGGTGTCTCCCTCGGCTTCGTCATTGTCGGGTACACGTCGGCCTCAACCCAGTGGAGCCAGGCCTTCAGGCTCTCCGCACCCTTCTTCGATCTGCGCAGGGCTCCCGGCGACCTCCACGTCGAGTTCTTCGCCACGGCGTCGGAGCCAGCGGGCTTCTACAAGGGCTGACACCGCAGCCTCGACCAGCGCGGCCGCTCAAGCTTCTCCTGTCACGTCGTCGTCGTCGGCGGCTGTGGCTGCGGCGCGTGCTCGTGCAGACGCGTCTCTCTTCGGTTCGGAGTCCTCGGAGAGTGACGCTGGGGCGCACTCTCCTCAGCCAAAACGCCGTCGTTTGCGAAGCCCTTCTTCCCGCTCGCGTTCTTCGCTGCGTTCACGTTCTCGATCGACTTCGCGCCCGCGCTCCCGTTCGGCCTCGGCGTCGTGTTCGGCGTCGCGTTCATCGTCCGTTCCTCGTCGCGCTCGTCGGATCGCCCCGTCGGCTCGGCGCGTTCCGCGGGGTCGGCTGCTTCCACTCATTCGACCCGCTCGCGTCGGCCGGCGTCGCCTTCGTGGTCGGCACGTTCTCCCACGCGAGCTTCTCCCACGCAAGGTCGGCGACCGTCTCAGGCTGGTTCGGCGACTCACTCCGGCGGGCCTGATGACTCCGACGGCGGCGATTCGTCCTCGTCGTCTTCTGCCCGCTCTTCGTCTTCCAGTTCCGTGTCCTGTGGCTCGGAGGGACCCGCCCCCGTGGTGCCGTTCTTCGTTCCGGTAATCCCCCCGGCTGGCACGCCTTCGGGTTGGACACAGCGTCGCTATTTTCCATGGCCCAAGTCCGTACGTCGTCTTCGGCTCCACACCATCACGGCTCGCGAATTGCGAGCGCGCTTCTTGCCACCGCGGGTTGGATCTGCCCCCGCGCGCCTGTCCCTGAACCGGCGAACTGGAACCGAGCCTTGGTGACACGTGCCAACGTTGACGCGTTGTACGCCACGCGGCCATGGCGCTACTTGGCTCAGGAAGTGGAGTCGGTGCTGTTCGCGTCGGGCGACGCCGCGTTCTAGCCGTTCATGCGTCGACTTCGGCACCACGTCGAGCGCTGGGCACAGGCGTACTGGGAGTCTACTCATGAGCTCCATGTGCCTGGCGCTGCGTGGCGTTCGTGGCGTTCGTCTCGGAACTCCCGTCGGTCGCACGCAGGCGACCACCTGAACAGTCTCCTCCAGCTGGTGGTCGACTTGTTTCGCCGTGGGCTCGCCGACATGGACTTGCTTCTGGACCCCGCGGTTCTTCACTTTCCACCGGCGCACCCACGAATCGGACGGTGGTTTCCGGGCCTTTAGCACACGACGCTGCAGGAAGCGCTCGACGACGTTGACGCCCAGGAGCCTTGGCGTCGCTTCCACCGAACGCCGCTCACCGTCGCGCAGATGGATGCCAACGTGCGTTGTCGCGTGACGCGTGCCCACCACGCTTACCTCGTGCCTCGCCTTGCAGGCAAGTTCGTCCAGCAGGTTTGAGCGTAGCCCGTTACTTTGGTGTAGCTCGTAGCCGTAACTTCAATGCATCCCCTTGACACCTTCCCTCTTTTCTTTCTCTTTTTCACATCTTTTATTATGAGACGGCCCTCCGCCGTCCCATCTTCAGCAACAGGCTGGTCCTCCTCACTTCCCTCATCCAAGCCCTCGCTCCGGCCATTCCCAGAGTCGAGGCTACCCACCAGTCCTCCCGTCGGCAGCCCCCCCTGCCGACTTAGTCGCACCCGTGGGCGCTCACCCACCAGGATCCGCCGCCTCCGCGTTCTCGTGCGACTGCATCGCCTCGAACCGGTTGCGTCCCGTGCGCTGGCGCAGGAAGTCGTACAGCAACCCGCCGCGATTCAGATCGAGCTCGTCGACCCATGTCGTGTCCGGGTAGCCCTTCCATTTGACTTCGAACTCGCGTCGCGTGCGTCCATACCGGGTAGCCCGCCCCTCGCGCACGTTCACGATCTTCTCGACCTCGAAGACGTCATCCTCCAGCTCGCGCGTGGCTTCCCAGCTATCCTCCGGCAAGAGCTCCTCGTCGAAGTCGAAGCGCTCTTCGGCCGGCACCGTCAGCTGCGTCGCGGGTCGCGACGGGAATTCCCGGACGGGCTTCAGCTTGGAGATGTGGACGACTGGGTACAGCTGGTAGGGCGTACCCGCCGTCTCGAGGCGCACTGCGAACGCGCTGACCAGCTCGGCGACGCGGAAGGGTAGGTGCCACATGTGCGCGAGTTTGCGCGCATACCCCGGCTTTACCCGATCCAGGTACAGCCAAACTTGCGAGCCCGTCGCGATCTCATATTGCGTCGTGTTTTCAGTTTGTCGACGCGCTCTCTCTTCGACGGCCTCTCGGACTAACTCCAACGCTTGTGCCCATGCCACCTTGTAGTGTCGCTGAATACGGAGTCTCCACCGCCTCGCCTCGGCGTCCCGGGTCGACGTGTTCCCGACGGCCAGCGTTGCTTCCAGCGTCGACCGAGGATCCCAGCCGTGCACTAAGAAGAACGGGGCTTCGTTCCTCGTCCGGTCGTGCGACGTGTTTAGCGCGAAGGTAAGACGCTCGGCGTATTCGTCCCAGTCGCGTTGGTCGACGTCCGCAATGTCCATCTTGATCGCTCTTGTAACCGTCTGCACCATGCGTTCTGCAGCACCGTTGGCTTGGGGACAATAAGCGAGCGTCGCTCGCTGTCTCTGACCCATGAGTTTGCTGAACGCCTTGAAGAAGTCGGACATGAAGCCCGGCTCGCGGTCGTGGCGGATTGCCTCGCTCGCGCCGAAGCGCCTGAACACCGCCTCCTCGTATGCCTCGGCCACCGTCTGCGCGGTTCGTGACGCGTTCGCTTTAACCACGACGAACCCCGTGAAGAGGTCGACCCAGACTAACAGCTCTGTGTTGCCTTTGTAGGATGCCGGCAACGACGGAATATGGTCCATGGCGATGACCTGGAACGGGTACGTCGCGACTATGTTGCCCGGCGACTCGCCCTGGATGGTCGGCCGACCCTTTCCCGTCTCGCAGTCGGTGCATTCGTCGACGTAGCGCTGGACGCTTCTGAAGATCCCTGGCCAATGGAAGTGGCGCCTCACGCGTTGGTACGTGGGGCCAATACCCTGGTGTCCGCCTTCCAGGCTCGCGTGATAGTGGTGGAGTACATCTTCCCGAAGAGTCTCCGGGATCACCAGCTTCATCATCACATCGCGATCCTCGGCGGAATCGTCGCTTCTCGGCTAGTAGTAGAGCAGCCCGCCTTCGCCCTCTTCGTACTGAGGTGCAAGCTTTTGGCAGTTCTTCACCTCGCGCCGAGATAGGTCTCCGACGTCGCCGCGGAGATACTTCTTGAGGTTGACGATCCAGACCTCTTCGTCCTGGGCGACGTGGATGCGGTCCAGGCGCAGTCGTTGCACCACCCGCTCCTCCAGGACTTCTGGAGGACGGGCCCTACGTGTTGTCGTGCGTGCGGCAGCCGAGCGCGTCGTCACCGCGAGGACTTGTGCTGTCCCGCGTCCCGCGTCCATGGCCTTCCCGGCGGGGTCATCTGCGCCGCGCGTTTTCGTGTCGCGATTTTCCGCGTCGCGATTTTCCGCGTCGGGACTGGCTGGAGACGCCATCTCGGGACTCGATGCCCGTGGTCGGATGACTTCTTCCAAGCGATTCAGCGTCTTCAGATCTTGAATCTCTTCGGGGCTGTGCGCGTTGCGACCTCCTTGACGCTGCAGAGCTTGTCCAGCCAGCATGTCGGCACTCGCGTTCCAGTCTCGTCGTACGTGGAAGAGTTCGTGGCGCGGCCATGCCTGGAGTGCGTTTCGCGTCTTTTGTCGCAGCAGCTTCAGCCCCGGGGACTTGCAGCCCATCTCGTCCCGCATCTGCCTGATGACAAGGTTGGAGTCTCCGCATACAACGAATCGGGTGACGTCGTCGAGTTCCTCTAGAAGAGAACATCCGAGCAGCAGCCCGCGGTATTCCGCCTCGTTGACCGTGAGGTCCGTCGCATATCCTGACGCGGCGCGCACGATCTCCCAGTTCGGCAGCTGCCAAATGACAGCACTGTATGCTCCGCCTTCTCGCTTCGCCTTGGCCGATCCGTCAAAGCTCAAAACGTGCAAGACCTCGTCGCGCGCCACGTCGGGGACTGGAATGACTACAATCCTGGACGCCCGTTTCCGCGGGGCGATCTCTTCTAGCGCCGCGTCGACGAAGGCTCGCGGGGTAATGCTCGCGGCCAGCGCGCCGAGGTGTTCTTCTTCTCCCTTCATGGATCGGCAGATTTCCAACTTCCACGGCGAGAGGATCGCGGCCCACTGTGACAGTCGCCCTTGTAGTCCTTTGGACCGGAACAACCAGGCGAGTGTCGTGTGACGTGTTAAGACACGGACTGGTCTCCCTGCTAGCATCATGTAGCACTCGTTTAAGACGCGCAACAGGGCCAAGATCTCCTTTTCGACGATGTCGTAGTTCAGGTCGTTGGGCTTCAACGTACGACTGGTGAACTTCACAGGCATGTACACTTCGTCGTGGACCTGCGTGAGCACCCCTGATATGGCCCAGTTGCTGGCGTACACGATCACGACGGATTCTCGGTTCGCGTCGAAGTGTTTCAACATTGGGGTCTCGGCGAGTTTTGCCTTGAGCGCGTCGAAGGCTCGCGTCGCGTGCGTCCACTTCTCATGCCCGCGGACTTCTGGACGCGTGACGTACTCGTTGAAGTCGGTCTCCGTCAGCGAATACAGCGCGGTTACATACACCGCAAAGTCTGCAATGAACCGGTGGTAGTAATTGAGGCTACCCAAGAACGATTGCAGGTCCTTGAGTGTGCGCGAGAACTCGAGCAACATCAGCGACTCCAGATTCTTCGACGGAAAATGGAGAGAACCGGGACGCAAGTCTCGTTGCGATCGGTATTGATGAAGATGATGATGATAAACGTGATGGACACCCGACCGAGGCTTTGATCACAAGTCTAGCCCAGATAAGGGGGCCACCTCGGAACCTCGTTCGGGAGGTGAAATTACTGCCCGGTGAGAGACTGGGGTGGTGGTCGTCCCAACGATACGACAAGAGGAAGCGAATGAGGGCTTTGGTCAATGGCGCAGTGGACGACGCGCGAACGAGGATACTCCTTGACACTGGAGCGAATGTTAGCGTGATTTCTACCAGCTTCGCCATGTGCGAGAAGTCCGGGACCACGGACGAAGTCTCGAAGTCCGCGGCATCAACCCAGTGGTGATGGAGACCCGGCGACGGGCGCTCGTCAAGATCACCCTCGGGTGGGAGCAGGTCTACGAATTTGAAATGTGGATAATGGATCACAGTGCCGGGGTGGATGTGGTCCTTGGGATGGACTTCATGATCCCGGCTGGAATCCGGCTAGATCTATTTCATGGCGCCGCACGCCTTCCGGACGAGGTCATGGTACCACTGCTAAAGTCGCAGAGTGCTGAAGATGACGAACCTTACGGCACGCAGCCTTCGTGTGGGCCGATCGAGGATTTATACGTACCCGGTCGCGAGTGGCGAGAGTTTCAACTGCCGCGCCAACGGCTACCTCGTTCGGAGTAGGATGTGTGGGTACGACGCACGGGCAAGCTCGTGCCGACCGTAACGAGGTTTCGACGGGGGCAGCCGACGTGGATACGGCTCACCAATATTACGACCACAGCGGCACAGTGCGCCAAGCATGACTCCGTAGTGCTGTGGGTACGGCATGGTGAACTACCGCGAGAGACCGGCTACGCGAGGTTGGACTCTAACAAGTACAAAGAGTGGCAGGTGTTGGCCTATTCAACGAGTCGTGATGAGACTCTGCAAGGACGAGAACGTCGTCTCTACGAGCAATGGTTGGCTGAACAGCCGCCTGCGGTCGAGCGCCGAACTTACCCGACGCCGCGAAAGATCCTGCCGAGGCCACCGGATGTACCGCCATGGCCAGAAGGCCGTCAACAAGCTCCGTTGGATGATGAGTACTCGTCACCCGATGTACCTGGCTACGACGACGACCCCAGGGTCAGTGAAGGCTCGGCCGATGTCGCTCGAGCTGATACAACCGATGTGGATCGTGCTGGTGGGTCGAACGATGGTTCGGACGACGAGGCCAGCGCGTCGTATGACTCGGACGTACCCGGAGACTCGCCGCCTAGCCGAGCGGGTTGCCTGCCCGTGAATCCGAACAGTGGTGCTGACTCCACCGGCCAGGGAGCGACATACGCCTCGGCTGAGGCATCGGAAGCCAGTGATGAGCTGAGTGATGGTGACAGCGTGACGAACGACGGTTCGGAGGATGACCGCGACGTGGTAGCAGTGGCCGAGACAACTACATGGGATGTCCTGCCAACAGGGACCGCTGCGTCCAGCCTGGAGCCAGAGGAAACGTCGGCTGCGGTGTGTAGTAGCGAAGTCGACTGGGGTAAACACGACCCAGGGCCTAACGACGTTCCTACTGAAGCCGGAACCTCCACCGCTGACGCCGACACTGAATTCCATGATTCGGATCTAAGTGCGATCGACGACCCCGAGCAGCTACTGGAGGCGACCTATATCTCGGTCATGCATGCCATGGTTGCAGAAGGGTCTGGCGAAGGTGATGACACCGTGAAAGACGTTTCGGAGCACGTCGCGAATGAGATTGAGCTTACCGACTACGCGCAAGAGCTAGCGTTCTTGCCGGACCTAACCGAAGCGTCGGAGACGACGCTGGACTACTCGGGGCAAAACGTCCAGAGTGACCAACTCAGCGTGAAGCAGCAGACGACCCTGGTCGATGTGCTGAAGAGCCACGAGAAGATCATGATTGCGAGCGGTAACGCCCTGCCGCCTCCAGCCTACGGGGTCGTGTGTGACATCAATGTACAGGGGCACGCGCCAATCAAGCAGAAGGCTCGGCGGACCCCGCTTCGCTGACTCGGTAAGCTGTACGAATTGCTGAAGGGTCTGTTGAAGGCCGGGCTAATCTCCTTCTCGGACAGCCTATGGGCGTCGCCAATCGTCATCGTCCTGAAGAAGAATGGGGTGGATATCCGCCTGTGTATCGACTACAAACTCGTTAATGCGATCACCGAGATTATGGAGTACGCCATGCCCCTGGTGGATGACTTGCTGACGGACATGGAGGCGTACTTGTGGTTTTGCTCGCTTGACGCCGCTAGCGGCTTCTGGGCCATTATGATGACCGAACGAGCTCGGAAGATCTCTGCTTTCGTCTGCGCACTGGGGCACTTCGAATGGTTGCGTATGCCTTTCGGCCTGAAGAACGCACTGATGATCTATCAACGCATGATTGACAACGCGCTTTGGGACTTCGTCCAACCGACGGGAGGATGGTTTAAATTCTCGGAGCGCATGCGTCTAGCTGAAGAACATGACAAGGAAGCTCATGCTGGGGTGAACGAGGCTTCGACTGGCACGGCAAAGCCATTCCGGACCAAGTTCGAGGCCGACCGAGACAACTCGCTTGGTAAGGGAGCTGTAGCCGAACTGGTCAACAGCCCTATCGCCGACATGTTCGCCAACGGGGAGCCCGATGACTCCTCGTTGACACCAGTATTCAGTCGCCGGTCATTCGTGGATGATATCAGTTTCGGTGCCGAGACTTTCGAGTCGTGCTTGGCGACGCTAGACCGATTGCTGGCACGGTTTGAAGAGTGCCGTATTAGTATCAGCTTCACGAAGAGCATCTTTGTGCAGTCCAAGGTAGACTTCCTGTCCCACGAAGTCTCGGCAGAAGGTATCCGACCGGACGCTAAGAAGCTGGCTGGGGTGACCGAGCTTCCGTTCCCGTCAACGAGGAAAGGAATGCAGTCCTTCCTTGGGGCACTCAACTATTACAGTCGTTTCATCCAAGACTTCGCGGTCTATGGAGCAGCGCTGTACCAGCTTAAGGACGAGGACTTCCAGCCCGGGGGTGACCTCACCGCTGCCAAGCACAGCTTCGCGATGCTCCAACAGAAGGTTTCGGCAGCACCGACACTACGACACTTCGACCGGAAGAAGGAGGTGCATGTCATGTTGTTCGCCAACGAGTGGGCTCTAAGTTCCACGTTGATGCAAGAGCAAGAGGGCAAACTACACCCCGTTCGCTTCTGCGGACGTGTTTTGAAGGATGCTGAGATGAATTATCACCGGCCGAGAAAGAGGTCCTCGCGCTTCTGCTGATACTGAAGGTGTGTTATACTCAACTCGTTGGACAGCGAATCCGGGTCTACACTCGGTTTTCGACACTCGACTGGGTCCACAAGTCCAAGACATTGTTCGGTCGGGCTACCCAGTTCGCCGTCTTGCTGTCGCCGTGGCACCTGTTGGTCGAACGAGCCAAAGAAACAGACTGTTCGTTTGCTCTGCTACTTCAAGCCGGCTTGACGAACTTCGTTGACTTGGATAAGTCACTGGCGTTGGTCACACCCCGGACACGAGGGTCACCAACTGCTCGTTTGGACCCGCATCTGCTTACGCACGCCTACCGCGGTCCTACCGAGGCTTCGTTATGTCGTTTGACGGGTCTGCGAAGACCGAGAAGAACGCTGGATACGGCAGTTGCTCGTGGATACTATGGAAGCTACCAGAGTGGACAGTAGTGCTTGCTGCGAGCGCTTACCTCGAGAGCACCACGGTCAACCTCGCTGAGTACACCGGGATGAACAACGGCGTCTCTGCTGCATTACAGCATGGAGCCGACGATCTAGTTGTCGTTGGCGACTCGAGGCTCGCGATCCAGCAAGCCCTAGGGGTGATAGCCTGTCGGAAGGAGTCATTGCTGCAACAACTCAGCCACCACCAAGAACTCACGGCCAAGCTTCGGTCGGTGAAGTACCTGCATGTGGTGAGAGAGTTTAACGCTGCGGCCGACTCTCTGGCAAGCGAGACTCTCGAGTGCAAGGAGTCTACGGTGGTATCGTCGGACGACCGAGTATTAGAGCTGATGAAGCTGAACCGTATCGCTGAAGTCATCTACGAGGCTGCTGACGGGTGCGTCGTCGAGGACATACCCTCGGCCAACACAGTATGGGCCGTGGTAGCTTCTGCCAAACCTCGTAGCAAGAATTTTTTCGATTTTGTGCGAAGAGAAACCGACCGCAGACGGCAGAACGAGACTGAACCCGGACACGTAGCTGTGATGACCAGACGTCAAACGAGAGCAAAGGAGAAACACGTCCGGTTTGCAGATGAAGTCTCGGTCACCGATCAGGGAGACGCATCTCACCGAGTAGAAGCCAATGGTGTGCCGAACGAGTCTCAGAATGAAGCAGAAGCTTCACCGCTGCGTGCCGAGACGTCACCAGCCCCACCGAACGCAGAAGACATTGACCCGCTGGTAGTACAGGAAGAACGCCGAAGGAGAATCGCCTCCGCTCAAGATGAAGAGTTACGGTGCTCGAATCTGAAGGCAGTGCCCCGGGGAGATGATGCGAAGATTGGATACAGAGCAGCACGAGATGCATGGAAAATGGCGGACCAATTTGTGTTGAGCGAGGACGATGTGCTATATTACACAAGAACGAGCCGTCGTTCAAGTGACGGCGAGCAAGCCGAGTTGAAGATGAGACTCGTGGTGCCCACAACGATGATCCAAGAGGTCCTGCAAAGCTGTCATGACTCACTTGAAGGCGGTCATCAAGGTATTACCCGTACGCTACATCGAGCGGCGAGAGACTATTACTGGATCGGTCAGTATGCCGATGTGGAGAAACACGTTAAGTCGTGCCCTGACTGCAGTTCAAGTAAGAGCCGACCTCAGTTCCGCGGGTACTCGCCAGGGAACATCCTAGCCGAGAGACCCTTCCAACTAGTCTCTATGGACTTCGTGATACCGCTACCGAAGAGTCGCCGTGGCAACACGGCTCTCCTGCTATTCCAATGCTCGTTCACGGGATTCGTGATGGGCAAAGCCATGTCTGACACTACCGCCTTACTCGTTGCGCAAGCTTTCGAGGAGTGTGTCTACCAACGTTTTGGAGCACCGTCCTTGATCCGTCATGACCGAGATCCTCGATTTATGAGCGAGGTCTTCCAAGCCTTCGCGGAAATGATGCAGTCTCGGTCGAGAGCGACCCTGAGATACCGCCCGCAGGCCAACGGCCAGCAGGAGAGATCGGTGAAGACGATCATGCAGTCAGTCCGCGTATGCGCTGAAGACCCACTACAGCAGGATTGGGACGAGATCGCCGAAAGACTGATCTTCGCCATCAATAGCTCCCGTGATACGACGAGGAAGGAAACTCCGTTTTACCTCGTTCATGGGTGGGATGCACAGTCGACGCTCAAGGCAATGTCCTCGTCACTCAAACGAGGCTTCGGTAGCCAAACTGATGCGCTAGCATGGCGCCGAGAGGTCAACCGACAGCAGGAAATCGCCCTGAGGATGGCCAAGGAGTACAAGCCGCGGAAAAGGCTCGAAGAGCTGAAGAGCACAATGCGTCGCTTGGCAGGAAGGAGAAGGAAGCCATGGCAGGCGTCAACGAGAATAGAACCTCGGTCGACCGGGCACCGAGTTCCCCTGACCATAGTAGAGCTGCAGTGACGAGAACGAGGTTCTCTTTGCAGCCCGGGAGCAGAGTGTGGCTGTACATGGAGCGGGTTCGACCAGGACTGACCAAGAAACTAGCCCATCGGTGGCACGGACCGTTCCGCGTGAAGAAGATTGATGATGAAATGGGTATGCAAGTTGTCGACACCGGATACCCGCAGGAGACCGGGTGTACAGTTGTCAAAATTGGGCTGTCATGCGAAAACATACCCGCAACGGAGCTAGCGTAAGTACGCCCGGTCTCCCGCGAATCAAGTCCGGTCTTCAACGAGCATAAAGCCCGATCTTCTTGCAGGGAGACAAGACGAAGCCCGGCTGCCGCAGCTACGAACCAAGCCTCGTTTGAGGCAGCCACAGCGGTCGAGGGCAGAGAAGAAGCTCTGGGAACCGCGACCGAGTATTGAATGCGATGTGCGTTGACGCGAGAAAAGATTATGAAATGGAACGAACAACATGACGTTATTTTGGATTGGGATAGCACATGCAGCGTCGCCTAAAGCGCCACGGACCTCGGTCGACATTGGAAAAGAACGTGAACGAAACGGTGAAGCTGGAGCGTGGCCTAACGAGGCTAAATCTCCATCACAGCCTGAGCCAACACGCCCAGACTTGACCCGGCGGCGGAAGAAGCATCACCCGACTCCTTCGTCTCCTCATCGGGGCTTGGAGAGCGAGAACGACGAGCGTTTGCGAACTCGGCCACCCATGGAGCGACCACCATCGAAGTCCGCAGAGAAGATTCGACCACGACCGACGACGCCACGGTTTCCCGAGTCGATCCGTTGGGGACAAACAACGGGACGTCGTTGCAAGCCGTGTTGTAGGGGTGGTCTGCTGGCGCTTGGAACCAACAGTTACGCCACGGCTCGCGGGCATCCACGTCCGCCACCTCGGAGGCCCAGTCGTCGGTAGTGGGGACCCACTCAATCACCTCGAACGAGTATTGCAGGTACGACGGCTCCAGCAAAACCTCGGTGCGGTGCTGTGGAGGTTGTCCGTCTTACGTAATGGCCCCATTCCACACCTTGTGGAGCATCTGGTCTCGCAAGCGATCTGCACGATAACTGCGCTCTCGGTGGTACTTGGACCACGCTTGTCGAAGCGCTAGGACTTGCACGTTGCGCTGACCGAGGGTGCTGGCGAGGTTGTCGATATACGCCTTGACAGCTTTACCCCTAAGCCAGTGGCGACGCTCCCACAAGGCGAAACCAAGGTCGCCCCTCTCGGTGGAGTGGTAGGAGTACCCCTGGAACTGCCGCCATAGGCGAACGAGAAGAGCCCGACCAGTTGCACGACGGGATATAGCCACCGAGGATGGAAAACCCGTCGTATCGATCAAACAAGGCTCGTCTGGGAAAAGCTGGCGCAACACTTGGAAGGGGTGAGCAGGATCCGTCCACAAGCCAAACTCCACGATTCCATCCACTGAACTGGGGGCGACCAAGTCGTCCTCGAAGACGAGGGGGACACTGGCGTTTTGGATGAGATGCCAGCATTCCGACGCTCCGGGTGCCGTGAAACCCGGCTCCAAGAACAGGGTAGCAAGACCACTGAGCTTACGCGATCCAGGAGCTACGTCGGAAGCGTCAACCACTGCTGGGGCAATCGACGCAGGTCCAGCCCTCGGTGAAGCTGTCACCGTTGCTGTTACCATCGCCCGAGCGTGAACAGAGGCCGACCGAGTGTGGAGTCGACTCGGGAGTGGCACGGTGGCCGCTTGTGGAGCTACAGGAACTCCGGTCGCGGCAGCCAGAGGAGAAGGAGCCTCCGAAGGAGCGACAGGTTGCGCCACCGAGGTTTCCTCTCTTTCGTCGGGGCCGAACATCTCCAGGAACAACGCTGCGCGGTCCTCGGAAGTCTCGGACTCATGAGGCGACTCACCGCTAGGTGAATGGTCTGGCGGGCCGCCAGAGCCCTCGGCGACCCCAGCAGCCGATTCTCGAGGGGCACGGCCGACGCCGGCTATACCAGACGAGACTGGCGAAGGAATGGAAGTCGCCGCCGAAGGCGAAACCTCGTATGGAACCTCGATGACAGTACCGGAAGGCTCGGTAGCAGAACCTTGAACACCCTGAGCGCTGGCCGACACCCCCGGAATCTCGCCGGGCTCAAGGTCATCTTGTGAAGAGTCGCTAGGACTCATACCCCCTCCAAACTCCACGTCAGACGATTCTTGCTGCTGGGCTGGGGCTGGCGAGGGAGGCGAGGCGCGACTGGCCAGCCGAGGATACAAGGGGACGTCTGAGTGTTCGTACGGGAGAGGCTGAGACTCCAACCAGCTTGAGCGAGCCGTCGTTGGAGGACGCACCATCGACCGAGGAGGCGGGGAAATCTCTCCTGATGCCGAACGAGGATTGGATGGCGCGGCGGCCGCTGCAGCCCGGGCCCTCAGGTCGACTGACGGTCTGCCGAAGCGTTTGTGAGGAGGAGGCTGGGATGCCGTATTCCCGACGGAAGCAGACTCGGTTTGCCGGCCCGCTTGCGCGATGACGACTCAGTGGAGACCGGGGAACCAGCAGAAGCGTCCACCGAAGCAGCGGCAGCGGACGTAGCCTCGGTGGACTCAGCCATCGGCACGTCGGTCGTCTTGGACTCCTCTCCCTCCTCTGACGAGAATTCGTCATGGCGTGGACTCTCGACAGTGACCGTCGGTGGGGACAGCCCGAGAAGATTCCAATAAATCTCTGCGGCGGAGATGCCGGCTGAGGCCAGGACCAAGGTGTCGACGTCGAGTCCGTGTGCTGCCGAGTGCCGATGAAGGATAGAATTCACTCGCCGCAAGCTGTTGTTCTCGTCCGTCAACGCTTGAATGCGTGCGGGGATGACGTTTGCTCGGTCGCGGTCGGCCAACTGCTTCCGAAGCCTCTCCAACTGAGTGTTGTAGGTAACGAGGCTTGCACTTATACGCTCGTGGAGCTGGGTGTTCCGACGTACAGCAGCGGCCGAATCGGCCTCAGCAACGAGCGTCCGCTTCTCCAACGACTGAGTGACGTCAGCGTGGTGAGCGATGGCCGCGTTCGCTTGCACCAACTGAGCGCTGGTGTTGCTGAGCTGGACGCGCATGTCCGGAGCTGGTGCTG